>NC_057877.1:11888593-12199616 GCF_019740435.1 Gambusia affinis | reverse complement strand
ATTTCAAGGGCCTTTATCAGGACTCCTGGGACAAGTTGCAGAAACTGGTGAGACTGTTTTGTGTAGGCCATAAAAAACCGCCAAATGCAACAAAATACAATTATAGTAATTATTCTTTAAAGTTTTGTTGAACCACTAGTTTTATTTTTTGTTTTATAAGTTTTTGTTAATATGTTTTACTGGGTAAAAGCATCTCACAAGTTATGGAGGAATTAACTAATTGGCCAAAGATAATAAATTTCTCCAAGCTAAAGCTGTTTTTTTTTTGTTTTTCTGTCTCCCTTTTGAAGCTTTATTCACTTTGGTTGTTTTACATATGCAGTTTGTTTGCCCGACTCTCTTTACTGATAGTTTACCCGTAGTCATGAAGCTTCCATGATAATCTCAGCGAATCTCGCCTATGCCAGTACCACGTTTGTCCACCAAGTGGCAGCAGAGACCATATGAGCAGTTTGCTTGGCGTCACACTGGACCTTTGTGTTTTAGGCTGTGAGCGGCGCTGAGGGTCTGCCCGTGGCGGTGCAGTGCGTGGCCCTGCCGTGGCAGGATGAGCTCTGTCTGCGTTTCATGAAAGAGGTGGAACAGCTTGTCAAACACAAGAAAAACTGAAACAGCTCGCTGATTTTCTGGATCCAACAGCTGGATTCAGCTTAATTGCACTACAATGTTTGATAAAGATTCTGGTTTTTACAGGTTTGTAAAGCAAAATCTGTTGAGCATGTGAAGGAAGTTTAAACAAATAAATCTATTATTAAAGTGATTAATGTTTGCTTTGTTTCTGTTTCATGTGTACCAGTGTTAAACACATAGCTAATTTTGACTTTTTTTTTTTTCTCTAATTTAAAGTTTTCTTCATGACTTGTTCACCATAGATATTTATGTACATAAATATACTGATTATTATAAACATAACATGGACTTCATGAACAAGCCCAACAACAGTCTGTGTTAGTGAACAGCTCTTTGGGTGACTGCAGAGAGGCTCAGTCTCTTATCAACAGAAACATAAAATGTATTGAGCATGCTGCATTTTGTATTGCTCTGCTGATATTTCAGACCTTTTGATAAGCGATATGTGAATGAAAGCGAGACGTGAAACATGCACATTAATCCACGTTGTAATATGTTTTGAAATAAATGCAAAATAATAGCAATCTTGAAGCTGCTTCACTTACCAGGGTCAGTAACCATGGTAACATATGCAGTTTTTAAACTGCTGGGTCTAAAACACACCATTTTAGGTCATTTTGCTAATTCAGAGCTGGGCCAAATCTATATGCATTCATCCGTTGGTGGTATTAACACAACAGGACAGCTCATTGTTTCTGCATGAAAAGTTAAAGGAAAAAAAAAAGAGGACTTTCAGAGGTACAGGTCAGGTATAAAAAATGTAGATCACTGAGATTATCAGATACCTGCTCACTCAGTGTTTCCTGGACCATAATTAAACAAAAACGAAGGCACTCTTTAGTTTTAATGCTTGCCAGCTGTGAAACCAACTCCCTGAAAACCTACTTGGTAGAAAATATTGGTCTGTTGAAATCTGAACTGCAAATCTTTCCGTTTACCACAGGTAAACCTCCATTTGTTTCTGTTATGTACCATTTATTATGTGTTTATATTTCCACATAATGTTGTTTTTATATGGCACTTAACGTTTTATTTTCTAAAATCAAAATTTCCAAAGTATTATGTGTTTCTAATGAGTCTTATTGCCTGTTTTTTCTTTTAAAGCACCATGAATTACCCTGAACAAAGCTTAAAACATAAACTTAAATTAAATTAAATACAATAAATTAGGCTTAAATGAAATGGAGAACAGAAATTGCAGTAAAGTAGAGGATTCAGTTCAAAGTAAAGCAAGTACATTTTTAATATCTTCTGGCAGGAGAACAGTAGAGCATCAAATCACAACAAGCAAGCAATTTAAAACTGCAAAACCAAAATAAGCAAAATACACTGTATTAAAAGGAATAACTAATGAATGTTGATTCCTTTCGATTTGTTGCAATGAAGCAGCTATGCGAACTTTTTCTGTACTGCCATGTTCCTATTAATTTCTCTGAAAAATGCTGACTGGGTTCTCCATCACTTTGGATCTTCTCTCTCTGAAACTTACATGCTCTTTTTTTTTTTTTTTGATTTTCTACCAATACAATCATAAAACATCTGTTTTTATAATTTTTTTTAACTGAAAACTTGTTTGTGGCCTTTGAAAGCCTAGGTGTAGTTAATGGTTTGTTTTGCATTTTCTCTCAATTCTGGAGGAATTTGCATTCACACCTAGAAAGATTGGAAATTTTCAGTATGTCATTGTTGCTGTTTGTTGAATGATGAACACCAAATCATTGGGAAATGGCTTGATCGCTCTTCCAAAACTACCTGAAACTGTGTTTTCTAGGTATTTTTTTCCTGTAAGACACTCGTCTAAACAAAATCTGCAATTAAGTAGAAGTCTTCACAATTGAAAACAAAATATTTCACAGTATGCACTTATACAGCAGAAATTGATGTTTGTGGGGAGAAAGGCATGGCAGGTATGCTTTTTTTTTTTTGCTCTTGCATTTCTTTAAAATAATGAAAACGTTGGTCTTAGCGTGGTGTTATGCAGATTTCATATGGTTTTGGTGCCAGAGTGATTCCTGCACGGTAATCCATCACCGCCTTTACTCCAGGCGGCATTGAGAAAGTGAAGTGCTGCATGAAGGACGTGAAAAAGAGGAAAAGTTCCATCCTGGCCAGGTTTTCTCCCAGACACAGACGCTTTCCTGAGACAGAAAAATTAGAGAGGCGGTGCAACTAATAACTAATAATAAACCCAAGTCACTATACAGAACATTTATGTCCTTCTCAGTTTCGAGCAATATAAGTTGTAGAATATAAATAGGCAAACTTAGTGCATAATGAAAAGTACAATCATCAAATGATCTTTGCAGATCCTTGAGCAGCAATTAAGTATCTCAATAAAGGGTTGGGCAAACATGTTTTGACAACCTTGCAGTTGTGCCGTAATTTTTCCATTTTTAGGTTATGGGTGGAAGAGTTTTCCATGAATTGTAAAGAGTTTAGGATAAAAGCTAACCCTGCTTTAAATTTCCTCACTACTTTAACCTGTATTCATTGTCTCCACAATACTGGCCCTTTTTTTGCATATATTTTTACTAGAGGGTATCCCAGTAGAAGGGGCTGGATACAAATGCACAGCACTTTTGACATTTCTACATTTAAATATGACTACAAAACAACAAATATGTTTCTACCCATTTTACAATAATATACAATGTTTGTCAATCTGTCTTAAAGGAATTCCAATAAAAAACATTGAGGTTTGTGGTTGCAATGTAAAAAAAGATAATAAGGTATGAAACACAATGCATGGCTGTTTAGATTCCTTACCAGCAGAGAAAGGGATGAAAGCTGTTTTTTTTTCAAACTTGCCCTTGTCATTCAGGAAGTGTGCTGGGTTAAAGGTGAAAGGCGTTTCCCATTCTTTCCTATCAAGCAGCACTGAAGCTAGATTAGGGATTATCAGCACTTCCTGGTGAATATGAAATAAAAGTGTTTAACTACAACAAATAGGTTGCAACATAAAATGTCACTACAAATAGTCTTTTGGGAAGTCACCTTTGGGATGGTGTAACTTCCTAGCTGGACTTCTTTGTTGGTAGAGTGTGGCAAGGCAAGAGGGGCAATGGTGCCTATCCTGAGGATCTCGTGGATTACGGCATCTGTGTAGGGAATGTTGGCACGATCCTCCATAGACGGCTGTCTGGACTGTCCAATTACTCTGTCTATCTCTGCTTGGACCTTTTCTGTGCAAATAAAATTCACATTCAGATTGTCAAATGTAACTTAGAAACTCAGGGACTTTGAGCGTTTGTGTGTTACTAATGGAGCATTATTTGGATGAGTTTTTGCACCTTGGATTTCAGGGTATTTAGCCATGTAGAGAAATGCCCATCGCAGGGTGGTGGATGTGGTTTCTGATCCAGCCACAAACAGATCCAGGACACACATGATCAAATTTTCTTCATCAAATGTGCTGCCATTCTGTGCTTTATACTGTGGACATATGTGGAGGGGAAAAAAACAAAACAAGAATACAGCAACATCCACTCAGATGAAACTTGTATAGCAATTTTAATTTTAAGAATCTACAAGTGAGCTGCTTGAACTCTGGAACATGATTAAACTGTAGATTGCAGTCTGGCTTTGCTCAAAGTTATGGTGGTAAGTTTGAAAGTAGATCTGTGCTCCTGCACTAGGATTGATTACTACAACAAAAGTGTTTATCAGTCACCTTTTCAATCTCCTGCAGGTAGCAGTCAATGTAATCTTTGCTGTTTGAAGGATCCCAGTTCTTCTTGTGCTGGTTCAGCTCTTCTCGTATGAACTTCTTCACATCGCTCCAGATCTGTTTGAGGGTCTGATGTGGACCTGGCAACAATCTCATCAGCAGAGTAAAGGAATTGTAGAGCTGAACAGAAGAATAGATTAAAAGGACAGACTGAGCTAATAAATATCAGGATTAATAGGAAGTAGTGGACTGTCATGAAATTGCTACTACTCTGCTTTCTCCTTCTAGTGTTCATTCCTTGGATAACAGGCTTGATTATTTACAGCTTTGGGCATACTTGCAGCATGTGCACTTGCAAATACGTAGTAGTAACATACTACCACTCGTATAATTACTACTACTAACTGGTATGTGTTGCATGTACTCTGTCTTGACAGGTAACCTCAGCATTTCATTAACAGCTTTAAAACACAGTACCTGTGCCCAAATAGAAGCTTCAATGTGGAGTGCCTTGTCAAACAGCAGCATCAGTTTCACAAACTTCTTGTCCCCGTACTCAAAGCGGTGACCAAAGACCAGGTGGCAGATGATGTTGGAGACGGCCTTGTTGATGATGAGATGTGGATTCACAGGCTTTCCTTTGGAATTTAGCAGAAAAATGTCAAGTAAATTGAGCAGCTGACCCTTGTGAAACTGTCTCTGAATGCTAAATGGGTACCTTTATGGCCTCGGATCTCTTCTGCGCAATGTGTGAATTCATCCAGGATGACAGGCTCAAGAGACTTCTTCCCGAACCCAAAGTATTTGAGGGTTGAAAGAGCAAAGCGTCTCTGCTGTTTCCAGAGGTTTCCATTACTGAATATAACACCTGATGACAAAGAAAAAGGTAATATTACTACTACTAATAATAAAAGTGATCATATTATTATTATTATTATTATTATTGAAACTTTGATGAATGCTTTGTATTTATTTAATCCAGTTTTACAACACATAATATACATACGCTTTTGGTGAGTATTAAGAATTGCAATTATGCACAATTATGCTTAATCTTAAGAATCCTTTTCCTACCTAATCCGCCTCCTATTTCGTCCTGCAAAGCAAGTACTGGGCGGTCCACCATGTTGTCTCCATTTACAACCAAACCCTCCTTGATGGCATCGAATCCATTTAACACCACTGCCCAATTCTGACCAAATCTTAGACTGTATACATCTCCATAAGTCCTTGCCAGCTGGGTAAGAGGGAAACAAGCAAATAAAACATGACTTGTTAAACTAGCACTGTTTGGTTATAGTCTAAAATTATTCTATACCTCAATCAGCTTCTCATGGGGCTTGCTTTGGTCCCATGTAAATATGTTTCCCACAATTGGTAGAGCTCTGGGTCCTGGAGGGAAGCCACGTGGTCGACGGTTTTTAACATAATCCGCAGTGATGATGAAAACCACTGCAAACAGCAGTAGACTCTTTAAATCCCAATCAAAAAAGAAACCAAATATGGAAAAAAACAAATCCATTCTGCCAACCTGGACGGTCAGGAAGCTTTTAATTTGTTTCTAAGGAAAAAAGATTATGTTATGTGAAGAAGAAAATTTTCGCTCTGTACCATCTGTAAAGGTACTGATCAATATTTGTTGTCTCTGGAGAAATAAGTTGCTTATTTCACTGGACTCTGATCTCTATTTGCTTCATGACAAAATTAAAGGTGTTGCACTGCAGTAATTGATTAACTTTAATACATCTATTGACTTAGAAGAAAATGTATTGTTTTTTATTGTGGATCAAAAATTCAGAGTTCATGGAGGGAGTGGATTTTTGCTGTGAAGTCAAATCTCCAGCTTCAAAGTTCACTTGACTCAGAAGGCTTACTCATCATTTCTCTAGTGAGTTGTTTTGCCTTTTGTCATAATGAAAATGCAAAAGAACCAGCAACCCAGCTTGTGTGCAATTCAGCAGAGGTGTCTTGTAAGGTGCTACAAAGTGCTCAGATTTTGACAAGACGCATTCGTAGTTTTGTAAGCGCCATAAATGCAATGAATTATGAATAAACATAATTCATTGCATTCATGGGGCAATGAATGCAATGTGGATTAATGTTCTTAATATTTACTCGATTATTATAAAAGCAATACTTAGTTTAACACTTTTGACAGGCTGTGATATATTATAAAAAAGTTTCATAATTTTACTTCCCTTCAAAATAATTTGGTCCAATTAATTGACAGATTGTCGATATGATCAAACAACTTTCTTTGTCACTGCAAGAACTGTTGTACTGTAGTACCACTTTATAACGAACGATGGCAGCAGTAAGCTTGTTCTTGACCATATATGCTTGCATTTTTCTTTTCTTTTCTTTTTTTTTTTTGTCCAAGGAGAATTTTAAAAGTTGACTATCTGTAAATAATGCGTATGTCCCTGTGAATCAATTTAGTTGATGTTCAACTGACTACTGACTGATTTCACTAGATTATAACAATAAATAAGTAAACAACCAAGAAGCACTTAAATTTTATTTACAATATACCGGAACCGGAAACGTAGTGCTTGTTTTCAACATCAGCCGGCTAGCTGTCTTGACCTGAGGTGTCCTCCAAGAGCCGTGGTTTGACAGGAAATCAAGAATAAAACATTCAAATATGGTTTTCGGGCAGAAGACAGTCGTGAAAGGAGAACCAGAAGATGTTAGTAATAATTTCTTATTAAGAACATTAATATACACTGATGACATTTTGTACAAAAGTAGCTATCCACATCCAAGATAGCTAGCTTCAATGCTAACATCAACGTTAGCCAATGCTAACGTTGATGTTAGTGCTCTATATTTAATATTAAGTTCGGGTTCATTGATACGAAAACATCCTAGGATAATACAAGTATAAACTAGATGTCTTTTAAAAATATATTTATTATATAGAAAGGTTTACAGATCTGGATAAAAATGTTAGGTGATTGGAAGTGAATGATGCTATTGATTTGGTTCTGTCTGTTTCAGGAGGAAGAGGAGGACATGGTGGTAAGTCAGCAGCAGCATTTATCTTTGAGTTATTTTTATTTAAGTGCCACTCAGGATTTTCAGACCATTTTTAAATTAATTTATTTTCCATGCGGGAAGGCATAAACAAACACATAGAGATATGCAAAGATCATCTGCTTTATTGTATATATTTTTGCTGCCCTCGTGCACAGAGAGACCGCCATATATTCCACCAGAAATAGCCTTGTCAGAGGCATTTATTACTTTTAATCACATGGTTTTTATGATAGCCATAATTAAATATATATATAAACTAACTAATTGCGCCGATAATTCAATACATTTCATTTGTTTGTTTATTTTAGATAGATTTTTTTCGAAACCAGTAAGAGTGATGGCAAAGACTGCTTTATAATTACGGTATTGAAAAAGGCGCGCGGCTGGGAGCGCGCACTATAAGCATCGTCTCCTCCATCACCTCGGTGCAGGTCGCGCGCCTTTCCTTCCACTCAAGCTTGACGATTTGGAAGATGTTCTTGCAGAACTAGGCTCATAGTAGATGCCGGCATTTACATGATCCATCTGTGAGGGCCCATTTTCGGATAGTACTCCTGCTCCAAGGTTATCTTGGTAAAAACCAGCTCCTTGTTCCACTTTGTTTGCTTCCTACACAGGGTCTGGACTCCTAGCTATTGAGAAACGATTTATATATTTTTTTTGCTGGAGGCGTGGTCTCGGTTGAAGCTTTAAACTTTGCACAATCCCTAATATTTGCGCCAGTTCTACCCTTTGAAGCTTAATCACTAATAATTGATTATAGCTAGCAGTGCATAGCTTGTTTTAACACCAAGCCAATACTTTGGTTACAGGACCCTCTTGAAACCTTCCGTCAGAAGTGTGAGGAGACAAAGCACTGCGTCCATACCCGGGAACGTTTGGAGCTTTGCGAGACCAGAGTTGGCTCTCGGTCTCAGACACAGGAGGATTGTACTGAGGAATTGTTTGACTTCCTCCATGCTCGGGACCATTGCGTAAGTACATTAGCCTGTTTGACCCAGCAAGATGATTAAATCAACAAAATTAATACATTGGCTTGATACTACAGTTGGAATTTTACTATGACTAATGTCAATCTGTGGCTAGCACCAAAACAAAGCGATTCAAGCTTTGCCCTCCTGCTTCCAAGAGAAAGTAAATGAAGCAATGGTTAAAGGGTAAGATAGATTGAGGTAACTAGAGGAGATGAAAGTGGAGAGGCTGAATTATTCTACCAGAACAAGACCCTTCAGCCTTACATACATTCCTGTATTGGATGTTTTATTTCCTTCAAATCGTTTAAGAAAGTCATGTGTCCCTTTGTTTGTTGCTCAGGCTGAATTTTCTGCCTCCTCTCTTTGTAGGTGTCTCACAAACTGTTCCATTCTGTCAAATGAAGTCCGTCTTAGCTGGACCACTCACTGACAACATTCTTCAAAAATCGTATTACCAGGACGATGGGGTTTTAAACTCGTCCATGTATTGCTGCATGTTGTAACTTTAAAATGTATGATATCTTAAGTATATGAAAAAAAAATGTTCAGCAGTTTATTGTGATTCAATATGTCAATAAAGTGACTTGGAAACACAAATTCTACATGTGTCCTTTTAAGTTTTTGACAATATTATTCATGTTAACATAATTTGTGTGTAAGACCTTACGTATATATCATGTCAAAATTTCTTGATTATGCAACCAACAATGGGGAGATTATCAGGTTGCTCTTGATTTTTGAGTAAAGGTCAATGTGATTAGCAATTTCTATACAATAATGAACTCATCAAAAGATATCCTTAAAAGGTTTTAAATGTTTTCACCTGAAGTAAAACAAGAAGTATTATGTTCCTTAAAGTTCCTCTTTAGGAAACTTAAACAAAAAGAGGGCTTTAGTGTGTGTGTAATATCAAACAACAGAATTACTGATCGTAGGATGCAAAACAAATCACCAAATGTTAAAAATATACCAGTCATACAAAAGGAACACGTTCAAAACAAAAGGCTTGGAAATAAAAAATAACCACAACTCTTCTCTGTCAAGGATCAAAAGTTAAAAATCCTGAAACCAAATGGATATATTTTTTGTATTTGAAAGTTTTGATGCAGTCAGTAATGAAATTTATTTTTATACTGTCAAGATTGAGTCACTCAGACATCACCCAAAAAATAAGTCCAGGAAATAAAAACAATGTGCCTGTTTTAAATTTCAATAAAGCAAATGGAAAACATGTAAAAAAAAAAATATATATATATATATATCCTTGTCAATAATCAGTGCAAAAGCATTTTTAGCATTAAAAGAATGAAACCCTTATAATTCCTGACCAACTTCTTCCATCTGTCTGTTGGTAGTTTTGATGATTCAGCTTTTGGTTTCATGTCTCTGAGGATGGAAGGGCTCCTTACCATTGCCCTAATGTTGAGCTACCTGCACAGGCGATCAGTTTCAGGGTTTTTTTGGTGCTGGGCTCTAAAACCTTCAATATTACTCCCACATATTGATAAACTTACCAAAACTATTACTTTAAATTTATTCTACTATGGATATTTTGAATCTAACTGTAAAGGTGTCAATTCATGAAGTACATATTGTTTATCAAATCCAAACATCTGATTGGTTAACCTGCTCCGCTGTTTAGGTATAGACCAATCACCTGTCGTTAATCTTATTATCTGACTTTTATTGTAAAAAGTTTACCTATCATAATAATCTGTTTGGGGAAAATGCTTAAGATTTTAAAACATTAAAATTACATTTTTATTTTTCTGAATTTATTTATAACGTTAATCGTCTTCCATGTAAATATATTTTTCAGACTCATCTATTTATTTAATTGTGCCTCCAACTCCCAACTTTCACGATCCGTTCTTGAATGCAGTAGTTGCGCCCCCTGCTGGAAAGAGCTAAATCTTATATAAATACATCCCTTGTAGAAACTGGGGAGCCGGAGAAAATCTTTCAAGGTAGTCAGAAAGCAGGAAGTTCCTAGAGGATTTGTGATAATGATGAGCTAACCACGCCCCTGTAGCACGTGAACCAAGAAGTGTAATTGTCCTCGCTATAAACTGTTTGCTAGCTTCGTTTAGCCTGACTCTGCACCTGACAGGGGGAGGATGGAAACTCTGAAAGACTTGGTAAAGGGAGTGATGGTGGAGAGCCAGACAGCGGTTCTGTTAACCTCTGTTGCCTGCGGGGTGGGTGCCCTGCTGATGGTGGTGCAGACTGTTACCGGGAACCGGGCAGCGAAGGACAAGATCCAAAGAGCCAGGAGTAGGAGGACCGAGAGCCTGCAGCGAGCTGAGCAGGAGGTGCTCCGGTACAAACAGTTGGTAAGAGGCCTGGCTCGGAATGTATGAAATATGTGGAAGCACATTTAATTTATTAATCATTTCCTTCTAATTCGCATATGTTAAAATTTTTAACTGCCACTTGTTGTCAGATTGCATATGTGCAAACTTTGAACCCTGATGTTGCAATCTGTCATTGACATGTTAAGGCTTCTTACAGCGGGAGACTTCTAATTTTTTAAATCACACATCTGTGAGTATCAGAAATAGTGACTCCAGAGGACCCTGTAATAATTACACTGCTTTGATAAAAGTACTTTCTCCCTTACAAATTTCTTTAGGATTTTTTTTTGTGGGGGTAACACTTAAATTTTTCAGTTTATTAAGCAAACTTTCATATCAGATGAGGATAACCCGAGAAGATAAAGCTATTTTCAAATCACGATTTCACTGAGGGGGAGAAAATGTATTGAACAACCATGTGGAAATATAACACCCACATCCTTAAATGAATCATTTCTTAGCTGTGATTTATGACATTTTTCTGATTCAATTTGACCAGCAACACCCAGACTGTATTACTGCCCCACCTTGTGGAATCAGATCACTTAAATGGATCCTGTCTGATAAAATCAAGTTAGTTAAAATACATATTTATTCAAGAACACATCTTTATTAAGACTATTCCCATGTATGAGTCTGCAAACAAAATGTGCCAAGAACAGCTAATTTGCTTACATGTGCTTACGTGAGCACACCATGTGCCCAGTCAATGGTTAGAACACTGTTCATGCTGTGCTCACAAACCTTTTAATTCTGCCAACGGGCCACCGGCTGTCATTCGCTGGATGTCCTTTTGAGTTAAAATTTTGTAAAGTTGGCAGAAAATTTGAAAATTTCACTTGATAATTATGTGTTATCAAAAGATTGGCAGATTAATACCTGAACAGCAACTAAAAAGTCTTAAAAAATGGAGACATTTTTAAAAGACTTAAAGAAATAACCAATGCTTAGCCTGGTGGGGGCACAAGTAATGTATGGTGGCCTGCCAGGCTTATAATACACTGGGGGAAATCCTGAGCTTTAAAACCAACTTAAAATATAATCAATAATTTGTGCTGCTTCTCTTCTAGCATCCATCCTGTGACTCTGCTGCCATATTGTCACTGTCGTTGTCTGAGTTGACAAAGCAGCTGCAGGAAGGTTCACTGTGCCCCGAGGATGTGTTTTACTCCTACATGGAAAAGGTCCAGTCTCCATTATGACATTTTCACCACTCCAGACGCTTTAATAAAACCCTCAGTTGCAATGTGACCATTATATTTTCAGTATCTGAATGCAGGTTTAATTCAAATAACGGCTTCCTTTCAAACAGGCTCTGGCTGTGCACAAGGAGCTGAACTGCTGCACAGAAATTTTGCTGGAGAGTTTTGACCAACTGAGAACATTTGGCTCCAACAAGGACGGCCTGCTGTATGGTGTTCCTATCAGCATTAAAGACAATGTTTCATACAAGGTAGAAAACTTGCAGAATTTCACTGTGGTGATCTTTCCTCATTGTCTGGATAAAGATGAGATGTATTGCCTTGACCTGCAACCTTCTGATTCTGCCCTCTGTTCTTTCTACTTCTTATCTCCTTACTACAAAGAACTATGACTGCACCTGCGGCGTGCTCATAAATCTGAGCAAGCCAGCCAAGAAGGATAGTGTGATTGTGGAAGTACTGAAGAAACAAGGAGCCATTCCTTTCACAAAAACCAACCTGCCACAAGCACTATTAAGGTAACTTAAAACTGTAGCACTGTTGTGACACACACATTGCACATAAATAACAAAATATATCTTATGTCCTTAGAATTTGTAGTTGAAACAGATATATGACACAGTGCATGAAAAGCACATAGCCTTTAAAAGAACCATAAGATAATTATCTGAGCTTCCCAGAATTGTTTAAAAATGTGTTTTATTCTTAATTTGAAAAAAGAAAATGGTTGTGTGTCTATTTTTACACATTGTATATAAATATCTGGCTTCATACGTGTCTGTTTTTGCCTTTCGTTTGCAGTTATGATTGCAGTAACCCCATCTTTGGACAGACGGTCAACCCTTACAATCCCCAGAAGACCTCTGGAGGTTCCTCTGGTGGGGAGGGGGCGCTGATTGGTGGAGGGGGCTCCATTCTTGGCATTGGCACCGACGTAGGGGGGAGTATCCGCATACCTGCCGGTTTCTGCGGCATCTGTGGCTTTAAACCCACAACAGGCCGACTCAGGTGCGCACACTTCAGTCAGTTTTATGGATTCCTCTAACACAGTCACTTCACCTTTACTCTGTGTCACTGTTAGCTCGCAGGGCATTGTTCCCATTTTCCGAGGTCAAAAGTGCGGTAAGTGTTGATAGTGCTCACAACTTTACACAGTGACCTATTACCATTCTCTTGTTGAACTTTTTGTTAACATTGCTGCGCCTCTTGTTGGCTTAGTGCTTTCATCTCCTGGACCCCTGGCGCGGGACGTGGACAGTTTAGCTCTGTGCATGCAGGCTCTGCTCTGTGACCACATGTTTTCCTTGGACCCAACTGTTCCCCCTTTACCCTTTAATCTTCAGGTGTGTCCTCTGCTGTTGAATTTTTTTTTTTTTCTTATCAAGGTTTTCTGAACAGGTTAAAGTAAAATTTTATCAACTATTAAGAAAGTGAATGGGGATATTTTCTTTTAACATAAAAAACAAAAAAACATCATTATGCTGGGATTTGACAAATGCAAATAATTTTGGTAATTCTAACTGACCTTAAACAGGACATTTTTTTTGTTGTTGTTGGGCATTGAGGAGAGAAATTGATTATGTATTCTTATGCAGTGGATATAATTATCTGCTTTAAAAAAATAAACCAATTTACATTTAAAGAGGTACATTTTAAAGGGTTAGTGTGTGTCAGCATATGTGGTGCTGTTTTGTTCAGCTCGACAACAATCATGTTTCAATATGGAGTTATTTTCATGCCAGCTGTATCGGTTTGCCTCATCGACCAATTTGGTGGATCAGATCATTGTGAATCCACTGGGCAAATTTTTTAATTAAGCGTCAAACCTGTAGCGTATAGGAACACATAATCTTTTATGTTGTTGAACAACTGGCAGTCTGTTGCAAAATCCAAATAAATGGAAATTACTTTTCTGCAGACATACCAGAGCTCCAAGCCTCTCAGAATCGGTTACTTTGAACAAGATGGGTACACGCAGTCTCCTCCGAGCATGATTCGCGGCCTCAGAGAGGTCAAAGCTCTGTTGGAGCAGGCCGGGCACACAGTAAGGCCATGACGCGTGCACACACACCCACCCGCGCACACACACATCTTTGCAGATACTACTGTGAAGACCACAACTTTGTAAAATATGCAGCATTTCTGATGCGCTCATCTTTGCTGTTAGGTGGTGCCTTATGAACCTCCGAGGGTGAGTTATGCTATCAATGAACTCATCATGAAGGGCGTGTTTGCAGATGGAGCTGCCACCTTGCTACAAAAACTGTAAGTTGTGTTTTACCGTTATGTTTAAGGCATTGACTAAACCGATAATGTTTCCTTTTTGTGGAAAGTAAGTCCGTGTGTACATGTCTTAAATCCAGCAAAAACACTGAAAGTAATATTTTGCGAGATGTGGCTAAAACATAATTAGTGACTCATCCAATTTAGAGAAGGCATTTTCTGAACATAGCTACTACAAAGATTGGTTAAAAATTTTCCCAAAAGTTAATGTTTTGTAAAGGACTCTTAAGATTTCTTCTCAATGATTAACCTTTTCAGCACTTTGTAGTAGTTGTGAAATCAGGACAAAGTGTTAGCTGTTTAAAATAAATCTTTCAGAGTTGGATATTGTGTCAGAAAGCAATAGTGACCATTTGTGATGTGATTTATGTCATTGTTTCTAAAAAAAAAAAAAATTAAGTCAGTTTGCCACATCTACATGTTTAAACTAAACAGATTTCTTTTTTTAAGAAAATACGTTTTTTTTTTTTTTTTTAATTGTTTTAAAAAATCTGTTTGGAAAGTAGGAAAACATCAACCACCTGTTAGTGTGCGATTCAGAGACTGACAGACATTCTGCAATATAAACAGTTTGCATTGAGTTTAGTTTGCTTGAAGTAGCCGTCTGATGAAATGTAAGTAATAAAAATACAAAACCTTAATTTATGTAGTGGCTTAGTGCAACTGCAAAGAGAAAGGAAATAATCTCCAGGATGCCCAGTCTCTAAATTTGTCTGTCTAGATGTGAAGTTAGTGATGAACATTTTTTCCAGCTCAATGTCAATGAAATTTGGCGTCCATGGCCTTGAAACTCCAAGATCTAAATTCCAATAGCTACTAGCTGGCAGTTCTCAAAAAAGTCTCAAAACTTTAACGTGTCGGCATTAGTCAAGACTGAGATGAGATCCAAACGGAGCGAACTGCAGACGTTCTGAAATTTGTCACAGTAAATGTGTGCATGTTGTTTTTCTCAATTAAAACCTCTAAAAGTCATGAATTGTTTAGTGTTTAATTTCAGAATACCACAAAACATTTTGCAACATTGATTCAGGAGAGTATGTGGAAAACAATGTAGTCAGTTGGATAAAATTTTGTCTTTCCTATTGGTGTTTTAGTTAAACTGAAATAAGTAATCCCTTTATAAGGCAGGCTTTTCCTTAATCAATGATTTATTGCAAAAAGCAGCATTGGTGTCATTGATTAACCCAGTGGTCACGGACCACTTGACGAACACTCATGGGCCACCTAATTTGAAAATTCCCCACAATAACAACATTTTAATATATGCAATCTTTAGTCTCAGCTAATGACAATGGTGGTGCTGTTTTATAAATGTCTGGCCACGACAAACTCATCAACAAGTCAGGGCGTTTTGATTTATTTATACATGTTTAAAGTGTGGATTCTAAGCGTTCCAGTGATGTCAGACACATGAAAATAAAAAAAAAAGTTGTTTTACTATACGTTTTGAGTGCATTAATAACATTTTAAGGCTATTTGTAATTTGGAAGCACAATAATAAAAGAAAAAAAAAAACTAGATTTGAGTTGCTATGATGGAAACAAAATACTCTTCTGCACCATTAAATGTAAAAAATTATCCACCTATTTCTATCAATTGTAGTTAACGTTTTGTATTCTGTGATTAAATCAGTTTTAGTTAAATAAAGGTAGCAATAGCCGGATCTGTTCTGAAGGTAGTGCAGTGTTTCCAGTGAATCACGGCGGTCATCCTGCTTCTGTTTCAGGAAGGGAGAGCCTGTGGACCCCTGCTTCAAACCTCAGATTATTATGTACTCCATCCCTTACTGGATGAAGAGAATCCTCATATTCCTGCTGAAGCCCTTTGTAAGTTCTGCCTCACTGTTTCAGAATCGAGAATATAATACAGATACAGATTAATTCTCATTTCATGTTATTCTCACAGTCTCGTCGCATCCCTCCTGTTCTCAGCGCCCTCTGCGGAGTCAGGTGTGATTATGTCCTTTAAATTGGCTGCTTTAGTTTTATGGTTGTCTGTCAAATTATTTGTCGAACCAAAATGCTTCCGTGTCCTTCCCCACCTGGATGTTTGCAGTTCCCCCTCGGACATTTGGAAGCTGCATGCTGATGTTGAGGACTACACTCTGGAGACGATAGCACACTGGAGGAAATGCAACATAGATGTGCTGCTCTGCCCCATGATTGGACCGGCCTTCAACTTCTTGTACTGCGGCAAACTCACAAGTAGGGTTGTATGAGAAGTGCCTACTAAAACATCTGGAGATAGAAGAATAATGAATGATTTGATGAAAGAGGCTTTCTCCACACATTTTAGAGTTGTTGTTTTGTTTTGTTTTTTAATCCACATATGGATTGTCTCTTGATGTGACAATTTAATGGATCTGTTAAAACCTGTGGATCTGTCCCCTTACAAATTTCACCAGCTTTTGCTCTTTTCATAGAAAACAGTGCAGCTCTGCGTCATAATTTTTTATTAATCTCTGTATCTGGAAAACACAGGACTCCCAGATTCTGATTTTCTTTATTGAAATCTCTACATTGAAAATGATTTTTAAAATAAAATATTTTGTCACAATGTACCTGGAGTGAAGATACGTCAGGTTTGCAGAAATAGTCCTAAATCTTTTTTCAAGTTCTGCAGTTTTCTTGGTCTGCTCTCCTTTCAGATCTCTCCAGCTTAACAATGATATACAATGTCGTTAATTTTCCGGCCGGTGCTGTCTCCGTATCCACGGTGACGGCTCAAGACGAGGCGGATCTTGAGCATTTCAAGGGCCTTTATCAGGACTCCTGGGACAAGTTGCAGAAACTGGTGAGACTGTTTTGTGTAGGCCATAAAAAACCGCCAAATGCAACAAAATACAATTATAGTAATTATTCTTTAAAGTTTTGTTGAACCACTAGTTTTATTTTTTGTTTTATAAGTTTTTTGTTAATATGTTTTACTGGGTAAAAGCATCTCAAGAGTTATGGAGAAATTAACTAATTGGCCAAAGATAATAAATTTTTCCAAGCTAAAGCTGTTTATCTATTTTTTTTTTCTGTCTCCCTTTTGAAGCTTTATTCACTTTGGTTGTTTTACATATCCAGTTTGTTTGCCCGACTCTCTTTACTGATAGTTTACCCGTAGTCATGAAGCTTCCATGATAATCTCAGCGAATCTCGCCTATGCCAGTACCACGTTTGTCCACCAAGTGGCAGCAGAGACCATATGAGCAGTTTGCTTGGCGTCACACTGGACCTTTGTGTTTTAGGCTGTGAGCGGCGCTGAGGGTCTGCCCGTGGCGGTGCAGTGCGTGGCCCTGCCGTGGCAGGATGAGCTCTGTCTGCGTTTCATGAAGGAGGTGGAACAGCTTGTCAAACACAAGAAAAACTGAATCAGCTCGCTGATTTTTCTGGATCCAAGAGCTGGATTCAGCTTAATTGCACTACAATGTTTGATAAAGGTTCTGGTTTTTACATATGGTTTGTAAAGCAAAATCTGTTGAGCATGTTAAGGTAGTTTAAACAAATAAATCAATTATTAAAGTGATTAATGTTTGCTTTAGAGTAGCGCAGTAGTTTGTTGAACGGCACGGTCATTCTCCTTCAGAGTAATGAACGAACTGACACTTTTTTGGTTTTCATTTTTGGAACTAGAAAAATCTACTCAATCTGTTAACAAATCATGTCTGTTTCCTGTGTACCAGTGCTAAACACATAGCTAATTTAGACATTTTTTTTCCTCTAGTTTAAAGTTTTCTTCATGACTTTTTCACCATAGATATTTATGTACATAAATATGCTGATTATTATAAACATAACATGGACTTCATGAACAAGCCCAACAACAGTCTGTGTTAGTGAGTGAACAGCTCTTTGGGGGACTGCAGAGAGGCTCAGTCTCTTATCAACAAAAGCATAAAATGTATTGAGCATGCTGCATTTTGTATTGCTCTACTGATATTTCAGACCTTTTGATAAGCGATATGTGAATGAAAGCGAGACGTGAAACATGCACATTAATCCACGTTGTAATATGTTTTGAAATAAATGCATTTGAGAAAATCATTGCCTCTTTATTAAATGTTTATTTTCCAAATAAATTTTAAAAGTTCAAAACAATAAAATACCTATTAAATATTAATTACAAATAACTCTTATGAAGTAAAAAAAAAACTGTGAGAGTTACTATTGAGATCTAACATTGAATTAGTGTTAGTAAGTGTTAAATGATTAACTCCCAACAGATTGGATATTTGACACTTAATTAAGAATTAAGGTACCAACTCTCCAAAAAGAGTTAAATTAACACTTTCTGGTGTGGACCCATATAGACACTTTAAAAGTGTTGAAGTCAATTCTGACCGAGTTCATTTGGGCCTGCTGGATTTGCTGTGTAAAGTCCTTTAAAATGAAGGCATGTATTTTCAAAACACCTGTGTGCTTTCAAAGACACGAAACCTCTTTCTTTTTCCTCTCCACGTCTTCATCACTGAGCAGCACACGAGTGAAGATTGTTTTTATTCATATTCTGCATGGTTTTTGCATTGATGCCACAGAAGGCAACGGAAAAGAGATAAAGGAGACTAATGACACATGGCGCCTCCATCTCCAAGGCCAGTGTGCCGTGTCCTCATATAGTGATTACCCTGTGCTATTGTAAATATGTGTTTCTGTTGGGTTTACATAAATTTACATATGTGTGAAAACACTCCTGGAATGGGAAACCATTAGAGTCGATGTCAGCATTTTCCATTATGGTCCCTCTTTCTTTTTTTTTTTTTTCCAGCCGTCTACCCCAAATGGAAATGGGCCCGTCGTGCACGTATGTGGAGGACGGAGGGCACATTAGGTGAGGAGGAGAGCAGGAATTGAGAGGTTGTTCTTCGTATTATCTGCAGCACATAGAGAGAAAGTGTGCCTCTCGCTGTGCCACTCAGTCAGGGTGCATTAAGCCTTAAGAGGCAGTGAAGAGACTCAGGTCTTCAGAGGGAACTTGACATTGTTCATAAATCCCTCTGGATCTGAAACAGAATTAATGGCACACACACACACACACATATATATATTTATATATATATGCACTATCTCGACTTGTCCCCTTTTATGCGTCAGCAATTTAATCATTGTGTGTATTTTATTGAAGGAAGCAGTATGATTATTTATGTAGCGTAGTACAAAAAAAAAATACCACACATGATCACAGAGGGTATTTATTGTCCAGAAGATCATTTATTATTTTATCAGTTATTGGCACTGTGAGCTTTTAAAAAATGTCCCAACACAAACTATATTTGGAAACTGTAACTTTTGTTTTGTTTATGTTTAAGAATAACCAATGAAAATGTTTACTTTTATGTCATTGTAGTAGAATAGCATCGTCACTATTGATTAAATATTGTTTGTATCCTGTAAGTGAGCACTGCACCGCTCCTGGCGATTACATAATAGCCAGTGGTAGTCGCACTATAAGTTAAGATTTTGATACCTTTTAAAAAAGAATATGAATATTAAAAACACAACTTGTAAATTAATAATTGTCAATTATTAATAGTTATTAATAGTCATTAAATAAATTAATGACATTTCAATGCCAATGAGACTCACTTTTGAGATTAGAAGAATAACCTTTAAGCAGGTAGTAAACATATTTTTCAATATCTGTAAGTGGAAAATAATCTTTAGCAGAAATAGAAATAGTTAAAGAATGTATAAAAATGTCTACACTGCGTGTTTCCCTTAGCTAATTTACTTAATGACAAATAAATCTTTCAGGAAAGTTCTAATTAACTGACTATGACAATAGACAGAAATACCTCTGTCATATCAGCACCATCCACACACTACTGATGGTAAAGTTTTCTGCTACTCATATTTAATTTTTTTTTATCTTGGTCTCATGTGACAGGAACACTTTATTCCACATGTTTGCTGTCTTCTTTGCTTTGTGCGAACGTGTTCTTATGGTTCTGTTTAAAACTTTTAGTTGTCTTGACATTTTATCTCACCTAAGCTGTGGATCTCTGCAGCTCCTCCAGTGTCACACTGGATCTTAAGACTGCTTGATTGATTAATGCTCTCTTAGCCTGCCCCCTCAGTTTACTAAAGTAGGATTTTAGGTTGCATGGCACAAGTGTAGACCTACCCATTCGCTTTAAATGTTCAAATAATGGCTTGAACTGTGCTCTGAGATGTTCACAGCTTTGAGAAATTGTTTAAAACCTTGCCCTGCTTTAAACTTCTCACAACCATTTCCCTGACCTGTGTGCTGTGTTCACAATGCTGATTGATCTCTACTTTTTGCAATTTCTTTTACAGTTGTATTTTCTGTCAAAAGGTTTTGTTTTGTTTTAGGGTTTGTTTGTTTTTTTAGAAATATTCCCAAATCTCTTCTGTACTTTAAAGATACCTTATTGGCATTTAAAGTATAAATTCTTCAGTGTCTAGAGAATACTAGCTAAATCAGTCCTACAATACACAAAGTTCAAGAGGGTAAAATAAGTCATTACAGATCTGAGTAGCTTTCTACTGCATAGATCAATCATGTAGTTTCTGGAATGACAGCTGTTATTTTCCCAATATTAATTTTATGGAAAAACCTGTAAGCCATGACTGATGTGGGTTTATTGGCATTATAACCCTCTGTGCATTTGTGCCAGTTTTATCTGCTTTTCCTTCCTGCCATCCTGATTTCTTTGCTTTCCAATTTGATGCTGGCAGGCTTTGCTGAAACTATCTGCTCTTTCACAGAGGAGTGAAAGTGCTGCCTGAACCGCTGAACACTTGTGCTGAGAGAAAAATGGTCCTGGCCCTCTGTAAACCAGTGACAGGACTAGAAATTGGTCTTGCAGGTGCTAATGTGGGCGTTTGCCATTTTATTGAAGGTGGCAAAAACCATTTTTGGTTTGCAACTCAAAAAGTACTTGATAGGCAACAAAGGGCAAATTCTTTCACTTAGTGTCATTTTCTATTGCTGTGTTAGAAATGTCGTCACTGTCCAGGCTTCTTGTACTTAGAAGGTTACAAGCAAGAAGTGCCAGGTCACTGGTTCAGCTTTTCCCATCACCGTTCCTCAGGTAGTTTTTTTCCACAAAATAAACTGTACATACAGCTCAATGATATAAAATGAAAGATTAAAGGTATTTTTATATGGGTTCCATGGTGTCGGCAGCATTGTTACCTGACAACAAGAAGATCTTGGGTTTGAATTCTGGCCTGGGGTCTTTTTGCACGAAGTTGACATGTTTTTGCTGTTCATGCGTGGGTCCTCTGGTCACTCTGTCTTCCTCCTGCAGGCCAAAATCATGACTGTTATGATAACGGGTCACTCTAAACTGTCCTGCATGTCAGAAAGTAGTTCAATGCTGGTGTTGTGTCAATTCATAATTTTCTGAAATGTGGGGTTTAACAAATAGTTACATTTTCCCACTGCTCTTTCACTTGCTTGTTACTTGAAATTAGGCCATGGGCTAAGATTGTTCTACGTTGTTCTCTTAATTCATTACTCAGTTCACTGTTACTGACATTATAACTGGTTTTTAAGTTTAATATAATGACAAACAGTCTAAAACAGTACATCATCTTGAAAAAAATAACACCTGAAAAATGTACTTATACAGGATATGAGTATTGCAGTGCAAAGTTTCCAGCTTAACAGGTTTTGCCTAAAAAGTTCCAAAAGAAAAAGTGACAATAGTTTGGAAAGTTAGCTCTCTGGCCAAGCCGAAGCTGTTGTAATCAAACAGCAGAAGCATCCAGCGGTCCCAGGAGGACAAAGTGTTCTTTCATGTAACGTCTCATTGATAAGAGCAGCAAACACCTCATTTACAGCAACCTTAGGCTATAAGATCAGGTACTTTAAAAGCCATCTCAACATATTCAGACCTTGCCTGTGTGCAAGCAAACAAAACACCTTTATATCAACACAACTAAACTAGGATGATTCTGTCTTAATGTCCCATTTCAGGGACCGAGGAGCCCAATAGTCTTTATGACTCTGTAGAATTGCAGCTCGTGATGTTAGACACAGCGGGGGGCGCTTCCTGCCTTTCAGATGATCAGAGAGACAAGTTCGCCCTGCAACCAGAGCCACTTACAGGCGACATCAAGAAGCTGCGAGATTGGCAGCTTTTTCGTCTTTGGTCCATTTCGTCAGCCATTACTACCAGCAGAGGCAATGTGCTGTGGAGGAGCAGACAGGGGAGGGGAGGGGAGGGCAGATTAACAGAGAGCTGATACAGGTGTACAGGCGGTATCAAACAGCAGCCCTGTCAATACAGCAGGCTCTAGATTTCTTCAGATGGGGCTGGGCTCCTTGAAGTGTAGCCACTGATTTAACTATGACAGGATTAACTGGAGCTCCGTATGATTTCCTCAGATTCTGTGACTCAACAATTCAGTGATCCACACTCTATCGGCTTTGAAGGCCCCTATCCCAAGTTTCAAAGGCTTACCTTCGGACAAGGTGCATTCTTTTCTCCCTTGCGGTTCCGCTTTCCAGCTTTTCTGCTGCATTCAGTTGTTCGCCAGCCTCCGCGTTTCACACCGACTGCGGCGTCGTCCCTTCTCTGCACATCTGCTAGGTTTGGGGTTTCCTTTCTTCCCTCCAGCTCCTTGCTTGGCCCAAGGCCCTTATAGCCAAATTGGTTTACATTGCAGAGATAAATGCTCTGCAAATGCGCTTAAACACGTACAGTAAAAAATGCAGACAGTGCGTGTCAGGATTATCACCCTAGTTGGAAGGGGGGAGAAAGGAGAGAGTCTCTGGCACAAAGCTGGGGAGCCGAAGTGGAGCCTGCAGATACAGTCCATCTCATCCACTCCTCAGGAGGAAAAAAGAGGAGGATTTAGCATTTGCATGCCAGTCTGTAATTCCTGGCATTATATAACTTGTCGACAACAATCAAACTCCTGTGGCATTGTGGAAGTATTGTTTCACAGGGGCGAGCAATGTGTGGAGTTGCACTTTGCTGGGCTGGTGTTGCTCGGGCCAAGATGCGTGACAGAGACCACCAGGTATTTCAATAGCAGCTCCTAACCTAAACAGCATCAGATTACATGGATTTTGATTTTTACCATTATTAGTTTTAAGGTAAAACGCTGCTGCCTTGAGAAGGGGTGGTTAACATGAAAATACCTAAAATCTTTGCACAGATCAGGTTTTGTTGACTCACCATGCAACGTGCGATGACACACAGACAATCCCTTCTTGGAAATGTGTGTGTACTGTCAACAGTAGTTGAAGTGTGCAGGAGGAGGCATTGCTTCCAAACATGCTGTGGTGCATTTCCATTTTTCATAATCTTCATTTTAACCCTTAAGGAGTATATTTCTTAACAACCACAAACGGTGTATTCGACTGAGCTATAATGTGATAAACCAACACAAAATAGTGCATAATGTGTAAAGAGATTGAAAAATGGTTTTCATAAAACTTTAATACTTCTAAAGTTTGACATACTTTCCCAGTCATTCATTCAACAGCTACTTCTCCTTTATTTTTTGCAAACTAGTTCAAGATAAAGTTAGACTGCATGGTTAGTCTGTGAGCAGTTTTAAAGCCTTGCCAAATTTTATCAGTCGGATTAAGACTGTACTTTTACTAGGCCATTCTAAAACCTGGACAATGTTTTCTCTGAACCATTCCACTGCCTCTGCCTGAATGTTTGGGTTCATTGCTCAACAACAATGAACAATGCTGCAGCCTAAACAGATATCTTCCACGTCTGACCCAAAGTATATTCCCATGGCATGATTATGCCACCTCCATGTTTAATGGTGAGTAAGGGCTTTCTTTTTGCCCGTATTCCTTAAATTTGCAGTATTCAGGTCAGGTCAGTTCAGAATCTGAGGGCAGGACTTAAGAACTGATGTTCAGACTTTCCACTGAATTTGAAAGAACCTGGGCAATTTTGCTAAAAATAATGTGCAAAAATAATTCAATCTCAATGTGCAAAGCTGTGATTCTGAACATCAAAACTGATGTTTTTAACATGGGCCTCTCACTATTGATAGCAACCAAACCTCAGTTAACAATGAAATAAAAAATAACCATCAGAAAAGAATGGCTTTGTTGTAGAAGGATGTGTTTTGAGGCATGAATTGATGATTTACTATGACATAATAGGAAACATGCAGTAGAAAATGAGCTTTCAATATTATTTTACACCAGGTTTTTAGCTCTCCCTTTTCTTCAAACAAAATAATGAAGTCAATGACTTTTTTTGACTTGATAATTCATATCTAGACAATTTAGGCCTAAAAAAATCCAACCTATAATTATTATTAAAAATAAAGGAGTTAGACGAGTCTACGAGTGCGTACGAAACCGTCCCACAAATCTGTGTAGACAGCCAGAGCTTATCCAGAGTGGATTCAGCAGAAACAGCTTTCTTCCTTCCCACCTGCTGCTGCTGTCGTTCCCGTTTGCCTGTCTCTGTCCGTCGGCTTTAGTGTAAAAAAAAAAAAAAAAACTCCACATGCTCTTCTTTTTTAGATTTGGATGTTTAACTTCCAAGAAAAAAAAAAAAAAAAAGGACTAGTCACCCCCTCTACCCCGCCTCCATAAGGCCCCCCGTCTTTTTCTTCTTGTTCCCTTCGACCAACCCCTCTCTGCGTATCGGCACAGTCCTCTCTTAGACCTCCCCACACAAAGCTGCACAGAAATCATAGCACACCATTCAATCATTGTTTTTTCCCCTCTCTCACCCCTTTTTTATGGTCCCACTAAAGGTTTTAACCGGGCAGAGAAGGAGGGCTGTCACTGAGGAAACCTTAGCCCATTGATGAAGTGACAGGAGCTGCCAGAATATGATCCTAATCCTGTTTCCAGCATTCTTTTAGCCTGCTGGCATCGCAATTCCTCCACACATTCTCTTAGCTGTCAACTAGGAAAATCCCTCTAATAGTGCATTGCCCAGATACACATCAAAGAGCTCCTGGAAACCTTCAGCAGCTTAGCTGCCATAGACACACTCACACAGCATTCCCGTTACCTCACAGCCACATGAGTCTCAAAGGCACGCAGAAAACCCACATAATCACGACAAATTGACCACACATTTAAGTAGCATGTTTCAGAAAACCCAACCGGGTTATGGATAAGCATCATCAATGCACTTTAATATAAAGTTTTGTGCTCCACTTTTACGCTTATATCATCTTCTCTATTCGACAAGCGTTTCTATGGACACGAAGCGAGATGGAGAGGAAACGAAAACAGGTGTCTGAACTTCGCTGACTCCAGAAACCCTTTCAGTCCTATTTTATCTCATTCTATTCTTACTTAATCCATCGATATCCCAACCAAAGGTAATCTTCTTATGGCAAGGCATTCTGTTGCGGTGCAGCCAAACCTCGGCTGACAGGGTGGGGGAGGACGGCAGGGCGGCGTGTGAGGAGTGGGCGGGTGGATTGGAGACTCTTTAGAGCCTGACACTTTGCTTCAGTCATTTCATGTAGGATTAGTTCTTCTGCTCTGGGTGAACAAGTGGCAGCTTCTCCCCTATGTGGTGTGTAAACCCTATTGCTGAGGATGGTAGACCCCCTGTGTCCAAATTATTTATGGATCATCAAGGTGTCTTCGGTGGAACGTCTGTACCTGAATCAGATTTGCACCACAAAAGGTCTGGAATCACAACTGTTTAGTGTCATTTTGGATGACTTGCAAAGTACAAGTTGATTCTGTTGAATCTCAACAAAGATTTTAATAATTTTGTTCTCATTTTTGAGGGTACGGTAATCTAAAACACCTAAAGTTCTAGAGCTTTGAAAAAATTATCTGAATTTTGTGACTGATTTTCAATCTAACTTAATCTAAAGCCGATACAGATTTAAGCTAATTCTATTTTTTTTTCTGTAAATGTTTGCTTTATAAGAAAAACATTCTAATTATTTACTTGTAGCCTTCCTGCTATGAATGGTCATGGAATATTTTTGCTCTGAACAGAGCAATATCACAGTTTGCCTTCCAACCAAAGTTATGCCATTTTAAAATGAAACTCATCATGCAATGGACATTTAAAAATTGGCCTTAGCATCTTACATTACTTACATTAACAATTAGTATGACTAGCTTAAAGCGGTGGGTTCTATTTTTTTTAAGCGAGGTTATGTGAAGTCGTCTATAGATTTTTACTTTTAGTAGAAATACGTCATATAACCGTGAGATTGTTGGAAGGGTTAAAAGATCCTGAGAGTGGTAGATAGACACTACTAAGCACGCTTGTGATGCAGTCCACCTCACAGGTTGATTTAGAGGATCAGCTGATCATGAATCTGCTGGAATCATTTTCAAAATAAACTAGAACTAAAACCAAATTCAAAAGTTTCTCCTGTGTTTGGAGAGATGGAAGATGGTGACAGGTCGCACTCGCAACTGATCTTGTGGACTGATTCAGCCGACAGCCGAGGTAGATTCACACAGAAACACAGAACTTGTTCGGCAAAGCAAAGCAGCACCAAACATGACGACAACTTTTTGCGGAAATGTGTAGCCTATTTTTAATGTCTACTACCATAGCTATTTGTTTGAACATTTTAATGTGACTTTCTTTGAACTGCAAAAGTCAACTAAAAGAGTCAACATATGTGGTTCAAGAACTTATTACAACTTTTTTATAAAGCTGACTTCTTCCATCTACAAGTAAGGGGCATATTATCAATAATTAACCTCACAGAACCTCATTTACAAAATATTCAAACTATCCTTGTAGTGAACTGTAAAGAATTGACTGAGTATTGCCTGTAGAGAACGTAAAGCCTTTTTTTGTTGTTGTTTTTAATTTTCTTGTACAAGCACTTTGAATTGTCTTTGACTGAAATGTGCTGTACAAATAAAGTCGCCTTGCCTTGCCTGGCCTTACCTTAACAGTGAGAGAGGCAAGCTTTGAAAGTCATTTCTTTCATATACCAAAAGTCTTGCTCTCTCTTGCTTACTTCCAGCCTTAATTAATTAGAAACATGCCTCAAAATATTGTAGAAAACACAATATGTTTTTTGCATCTCTGTTCTTTTATTCTTTTTAACCAATGACACAGAAAATTGTTAACTTTTTTACTTTGCAAAAACATCCACCCTAAATAGTGATGTTGTCAGCACAACTCAGCAACACTTAGGTGTAGTAGGGTAAACTTAGGTTCCAACCAGCCGGGCTGGAAGCAGCTAATTTCAGTGCCCTGCTGATTTTTTTCTATTCATTCCTGATAAGCGCTGCAGGGGCCTGGTGCCTAATTCCAGCAGGTTACTCCATCACAGATCAACTGGAAGTACAGGACAAGTCATCAAGCACTTATTAGTATTAAGAGAAGTCAATTGAACTAATGTTCCTGTTTTGGACTTTGGGGAAAATGTGTCCAGAGACGACCCACAAACTCATTGCAGAAACATGCTGGCTGAGATTCAAATCAGAAACTTCTTTCTGCAAGAGAACAGTACAACCATCTCACCGTTGGTACTTCTCTATGATAACTTCTTCTTGTACAAGGTAACTTTTTCAACAAACAGGGTAAAAAGAGTCAGAAGTAATTTTTTTTTCTTCAAAGAAAATGCTTGTGTTGTTAACTTTTTCTCTTTCTAATGACGCCTCAAATAATTTTTTTTAAAAAGATCTGACTGAGTTAGAAAACTAAAATGCATCCAAACACAAAGTTCCAAGCAACGACACAGAGAACACTTCATTTACAATTTATTCTCTTGTATTGAACAGATAAATTACTCATATTTTAACCAACTGACAAGTACATGTCTTTCATCTACAGTGATATATAATACAGAGATGCACCATTTGCCTCTTTCTGCTGAAGCCACTGGCAAGCACAGAAACGTTGGCAACTTTCCCCCTGTATTTTATTTATGTGGTTGCTTGAGGTTATAATTGGGAAAGACATTTATTTATTTTTTCTCCAAAACCCTTTGCGCGAAAGTTGATTTGGGGTTCCGTTGAAACCAGTCAGATGGAGGTAAGCATTGGGGATTATTTACAACACTCCATTTAGTCCAAGTTGAGAAGAACGCCTTCGAACAAGAAGGTCTCAGAAAATGGCTCAACCTTTATTTTGTGGTGTCGGGTCTTTTTCTGTTCCCACGATAGCTGTGTTGGGTGGCTATACAAGCCAAGCTTATGAGGATCTCATGCATGCACATGTTACGTTCAAGGGATCTTGTAGAGTTGCAAGATATTTTAGAATCTCAGATGAACACTGGGAGGATTATTTGTCCTGACTTGATCATGGTGTGCACCAGCTGATACAGTTGCCTTTTCACAGTTGATGAAAGTAACATCCTCTTCAGTCTCATCTACCGGCAAAACGGGATTGTTATGGTTGTTATCTCTTAACTCCATCCAGACCATGTATTCCTCTTGTCTTTAAGGAGAATGACTATGATGATGATAATGAGGCAATAGGAAATTGTGTGCTGACAATCTATATTGAAGTAGGTCCTCCAAAGTGTTAACTTTAGCTCAGCTTGTTTATTTTGTGAACATTTTCTTTTCCCCTGTTAACCACTGAACTCTGGTTTTCACAATGCAAATTAAACATCAGCAGTTCATGTGATGTTTTTACTTGAAAATTAGTATGGACATTAGACATTTGATCAGCAAAACATCTCGTGATCAAATTGGAGGTAACACTGATGCGTTCTTGGGCTTCTGCAGAAAATCTTCTTGGATGTACGAAATTACTTTGAGAGGTCAAAAGAAAAGTTGGATTGTTGGCCTGAAATGCAGCCAGGTTCTTCAGTTGGGAAGCGTGTCCAGTCCCAGCGACGCTGCGTGCTGCTTGGCCCTTAGCCGGAGGTTCTCAATGCTTGTAGTCTTGCTGTTGAGGCTTCCCGGGAGGCTGCCTGGAGCCGCCTGCAGCAACGGGCTGTTCCACACCTGCTGGGCTTGTGATAGGGTCTGGTAGTAGGACTGGCAGGGCAGTGAGCCCAGTGGGGAAGGCATGTTGACATTCATGCCCAGGTAGGGCAGGGAGGACGGTGCGCTCATGTCAAAGGACGGGTAGTGCACCAGATTGTTTGTGGCTGCCATGTGCTGCCGAAACTGTTCCTGCAGTCGAAAGAGGCTGAGGGGAGACGAGGCGTAGGAGTTACTCTGAACCAGCCCGCTGGTTACACTGCTGGAGGTTGGCAGGGCGGGGGAGCTCAATGGAGAGTCTGAAATATAGAAAGGGAACAGGAACTTGTAGTTTGTTATTTAAATTATTGTTTAAATTAAAAACAATCAATCTCAAAAGTAAATGCATTAGTTTAACTGATGTTTGTACCTGATGTGGGACTGAGTCTCTTGCAGAACGGAGAGCTCCTTCCTGCCTGGAGAGACCCGTCTCCTTGCACCTCCTCCCTGAGTTTCACCCTAGACTCCCTACTAATTTCCTCCTCCTCTCGCTCAGCATTATCTTCTGTTGCTGACTCGCTGTCTGATGGCTCTGGGGACGTGACGTTGACTTCCACGCTCATCTCTCCCGGCTGAGGCCGTGCTGCGGCCAGCCGCTCTGACTCTGAGTGACAGGATGAAGAGGAGGAAGGAGGAGGAGGAGGACTGCGGACCTCAGGAACCACGGTGGTGGTGGTGGTGGTGTTAGGAGTATTTGTGAGGTCTGTTTTAGAGTCTTCTGGTGAGTCTTCAGCAGCTCCCGACGCTTCCTTCTGCTTCTGTAGCTGCTCCTTTTGGAGACTGCGCTGCTTCTTGCGAAATTTGGCTCTGCGGTTCTTGAACCAGACCTGGCAGGTGGATGAATAAATTAGACTACCAAAACTAAATCATATTTTTATGCCTTTACGTGGACGTCCTCTTTTTACCTGCACACGGGCCTCAGGCAGGTTGGTGCACATGGCCAGGCGCTCCCGCATCACCACATCAGGGTAGTGGGTCTTCTGGAAGGTTTTTTCCAGAGCCTCCAGCTGTTGCGCGGTAAAGGCTGTGCGACTGCGCCTCTGCTTTCTGTGCTGGGAGCCATAGCGGGCCTCAAGGATAATGTCTTGAAATGTACAACCGTTGAGAAAGAAGAAACATGACCAGTTTAATTCAAGGGACTGATAAGTCAAGGGGGGAGGTGAGCTCCTGGCGTAGCTAAATACGTTGCTTAAACAAGCGAAGCCTGTAAAAAGGAGAGAAATATAAAATGAGAAAATATGCAACTGATTCTTACCTGCTAGTCTCTCTGCAAGGGTTAACGCATGCACTGAGGGTCTGTAGTCAGGTGCATGCTGCGCTTGCTGCGCCGCCTGTTGGTGAAGGTTGTACATGGCACTCAGGGAATTCATGGCGTGCAAAGAGTAGCCGTTCACCCCGTAGTGCTGCATGGCTGACGATACTTCTGCAGAGAGGACAAGCTGCTGTTGGTCCTTTTTACTTAACAGATATTCAATTAAAACATTTACAAAATACACATTTTGGAATTTGTTTTACTTTTTTATTTTTTGTAAAACACGTGGAACTGAATAAATTCAACTGTCAACAGGTTAAATGGAGGCGCTTTTTAGTTTATGCCTGGTCAGACAGTAAATAAGGATGATCTCTGATGAGTTTAAGTAGATCTAGAAGAATATTCTTAATAGCGAAAGTTTTCAGGATGTACTCTGTAAAATGCACGAAATATTGACAAGAAAAACAATCTGATCTAGTAACCAAAAACTCAACATTTTTAATGACCTGAAATAACACATCTGTGTGATTTAAAACTCGGATAGACGGCATGTTTCTTTAAAAAATGATCTGTGATTTTAGATCAAATCTGAATAAAAATTGAGTAAAATTTGTCCTTAATTAAATAGCTTATTTGTACCTTAGTTTAAAAAATAAGAATTATTATTATTATTATTATTATTATTATTATTATTATTATTAATAATAATAATAAATTAAATTTGATTGTGTATAATAATAATAATAATAATAATAATAATAATAATAATAATAATAATAATAATAATAATAATAATAATAATAATAATAATAATAATACAATATTTTCAGGTGTTTTTCTCCGACCTTTACACAAGTTTAAGTGATCGGAGCGGGGATGTTCAAAGTGGAAAGTTTTTAACAAAACATATTTTTGCTTTGTGAACTCACTGACTATCAGATCTGCAGTCTGCTATTGATATAAAGTGAAAAAAAAATATATATTTAGACTATTTTCCTTCTTAGCTCCTGGATAGTCTTGACCAGACTGGGAAACGGCGTTTATCACAATCTGTGGCGGGTCCCAGGTCAGTTTTAGACGCCTGCAGGCTGACGGGACAAACCGTGACGGGTCGTCCAGAGAATTATGCACAGGATTCCCTGTTGGGTTCCCTTTTTTAATGCGTCTGCAGATAGGTTTCAACTTTACAAGGCTATTAATTTATCATCAGCCCTGACGCGTGAAAGGTGGTCCACATGCGTGCGCTTCGTGGGTCTATGTGATTTAAAAGAAATGCTGGACTCATGCAATACAACTTCTTGTATTTATTTACTTTTTTTAATTCGATTTCATTTTATTTTTATTTTATGCAATTGCTCTAGAGGGAAATTAAGAAACACACCTGCCTTGAATTATTTAATCTGTTCAATTTTCTTTCAATCTGCGTGTAAAATGTGACACAATACTCTTCATTCAGGACAATGTCACGAAGCCCCGGGCTCTGATTATAGCCTAATTATGCTTATTGCCGTGGATTTATGAGTTATGCTGCATTTAGTAAAGAACCGCCTCGGGGCCGGAGCTCAGCGTGCAGTCGTCAGTTGAGCATCATTATTTATTTCAAAAAGGGTTGGGATGTAAGGCCAGAATTATAACAAAAACAGGCAATAAATCAACCTAAAACCGTGCGAGATCATTTAAGAGTTGGGTGTAATTTACAACTATTAAAAGTTTTATTAACATCTGTAAACTGACGTCACAATTTTTTTATTTTTTTCTTTTTTTTTTTTTGGAGATTTATTTTCTCCCTGAAATAAAATTGCTTGATAAGAGCGACATTTTAAAGGTGAAAATAATTCACTTTGTTTGAACAAATTCTACAAAGAAAAAAAAAAGTAAAATACCGGCACAGCATCAACTCTGATTCAGCAAACACCTTACCTCTTTTTGTCCGCGCAATTTGTAGGTTTCTCCGCCGGAATAAATACTCGCTTATCAAACTACTTCTTCCCAAAGTTAGGCAGCCGCCCTCTCATTTTCTTCGCTCCCGGTTTTCCTTCGGTTTGATGTCTTGAGGATAGTCCGCTGCATGCGTTTCGCTCCGCTGTCCCCTCTCTCTGTGCTGTGGCTATGTGGAGGATGCAGAGCTGCCATCTACGGGCTTTTAAAGCGCTCCGGGTGGGGTCACCGGGGACGCACGGAAGCTCCGACTGGTGCGCCAATCACGTCGCTTTCCTCCTCTTTATCCTACCGAGGCGTGCACCTCCCTGTCTGTGGACCCCCAGTTTAACATCACTACATCTGAGCTGATTATACAAGACAGATAAATAGATAGAAAACATAAATCTCTGTTTTTTTTTTTGGGGGGGGGGGGGGTTTTTTTTTTTTTTGTAATCATTATCCTGCTAATTGATAAATGCAACTATTCTGGAGATGTAAACAACTTTTACTGAGAATTCCTAAATCAATCAATAGATGCATAAGTCTAAACAAATTAACGACTTGCCTGTCTTTATGATATATATTTCTTTCTTTTTCAGAAAAGCAAGTGTCGAACTGATGTTTTCCAACTCGTTACCTTTTATCCTTTTATCAAAATGTTATTTCTAACCATTATATAGTAGCTCCCGCATTTGAATTTACAGTAAAAAATGTTATATTAAACTACAGCAGAGCATCTGACAGCAGTTAAAAGTAATAATATAAAAACAAAGCAATCCAATAAAAAACTGCTGAAGATGCTCGCTTTATTTCGTTACATTTCTTAATTAGCTTGTACAAGTACAACTTGCTTCATTAGTCTTCTTTAAATATAAAAAAATAATTGCCAATCAACACAAATAATGCATTAAGTATTAGATTCGTTTTATGGTCATAAGTTAAATAAATCTTAAGTTCCGACATCAAGCAGTTCCGTCTAATTTTGAGTCAGTGTAAATCTAATGAGACGTTTGCGTTCAGTGGAAAAGATCCGTCACACGCGTGGTAATTAAATGATATGCAAATATTAGGCTCAGGTTCGGCCTTTATGCGCTCTAGCAGTGCGCGCAGATCGGCCACTTTCGGGTTAATGCCGCGCTTTTAATTTTCCCTCGCAGCGTCCGCGCAGTGTGGTTGGGAAAGCGGCTGAGATGGAGAGATGCAGGCAGCCCGGGCTGCTGCTGTGCCGCCAGCAGCTCCCCGGGCCCCGCAGGGATTTGGGTTAGGATTGGGTAGACAAGACGCCATTTCACCCCTCTAAAAAATGTCTTAAAATGACTGCTGCTAAGAGGATTAAAACAATAATACACCCCTCCACCCTCCCTTCTTCTTCGAGGTTTTTTAGAAAAGATTCCTTCTTGCGAGGAAAAACCGTTTAGGCTGGAATTAAGGGCAGCGAAAGTAGCCTTTTAATGTAAAGCCTGCATATTTTTGCTGAATTTAGAGAGAAGGAAGCAGGTGGAGAGAGAAGAGAAGAGAAGGGAGGCTGAGGTTAGACATTCAATCCCGGTATCTCAGACTCCTGAAAGTGATGTGTGTGTGAAAATAATTTATTGAGCTGCTACTCTGCTCAGTTAAAGTTATGTGATATTTTCTTTTTTGTTGTTTGCTTTATCAGTCTAATGGAAGGCTTCACAACGTGTTAGAAACATACAGTCTAAAGATGGCTGCTGCTACAAGTGGTTAGCAATCCCAACATTTTGTTTTATTTTTAACGTAATCACCTAAAAAAATCAAACAAGTATTTATTTAGGCTACACATATTTTCTCTCTCCATTTTCCTTTTTGTTGTTTACTTTATGTTTTCTTCTCCCTTTTTGTTGTCTGCAGCTGCTTCGCATTTGGGCCTAAAGAGGGAAAAATTGGATTAACTTGTGAACCGATGGACATAAGAACTTAAACTGGAGGTAAATCTGAGCAGTGTCTCTTTGTGGGAACCGTTTCTAAAGCAAAATAAAGCGAGAAGGAATTCCTCTCAGCTGCTCTTCCTTAAATCAGCTTTCCTACGCGACCTAATGCGGCCTAATGTCCAGCGTGGCTCAAGGCTTTCAATGAAGGAGTCAAGAGGCCCAGTTTAGAAGGATTTTACAGGCCAGCAGCAGAAGTCGGTCCTGACCAAGAAATAAGGAACAACCTTATTCTTATTCTTCTCGTGAACGGAATTAAGCGCTAAAAATCGTACAGTTTAAAAAAATTTTTTTTTGAAAAATACATTTAGCACAAGTTTATCGCCACGCATAGGTACCGAGCGCCTTTAACGATGCTTGACTACTTTTAGATCTCCCTGGTGGTCTAGTGGTCAGGATTGTCTCTTCAGCTTGTGAAAGTTTTGCAGAAAACATCAGCTGCGTTGAGAAGAACGTGCATGATACAAGTCTTTAGGGACTGACTTTGGACACAACCTCAAGCTTCTTTCTGTGGTGAAATGTAGCACAAGACAAATTTTGATAAACTTTCTCCTTAATAGATATTCATTCTATATAAATAGAAAAGCAACAATGAATGTACAACATGTGTTTTTAATGGTATGTTGATTATCTTGGATTATAATTTAAAATGAGCAAACCGTAAAAACCTTTCAGTAAAAACAAAATGGTGGAGTGTGATATTTTACATTTAATCTCAGTAGAGATGTTTACCTAAGTATTATTTGAGAATCTTTAAGTTTCCAGTGTCAGCTTGTGGAAGTATTGACCATTATTTCTATACCACTAAAACATCTGATCCTGTTTTCTTAACCTCTATTGCCTTCATTCTGTTCAATTATTTTTTTTAAAATTGCAAAGGAAAATTAAATTGTCGTCAATCTTCCTGTTGATGCTATCAAATTTTCACTATTACATAACTAAAAACTGTTTAGTAAGTACCAGCGTTTTTATCTCTAATTCTTACTTTTTTCATCCAATTCAAAAACAAATAATGCAATTTCATGGTCTAGACACAACTTGCTAGTTTCGTTGTTAATTATGCAAATAACTCTGGCAGTGTTGTTTTGTTTCGTCTTTTTTTTTGTTTGATACTTTTGATGCCTCCGATCCTCAGTGCTGCTCATAACTCTCAGATTTTGGTGGATTTCCATGGGATGCTCATTGTTCTCCTCACTCTGGCTGCATTGAAAGCTTTATCTTGTTAAAGCCTCTGCTTAGATCTGAGTTAACGTCTTCCGTCATCCCCTCGCCTCCAAACTTCTATCCCTGCATCAGGACTTTGGCAGCATAAATCAACGCTCAGACGAGGAAGCTGCTGGGATTTATAAATCATCTGCAGTTTTAATCAGGTTTATAATGCGTGCTAGTTTGTAATTTTACCCCTCAAAAGGCTCAGAGTGAAACTCTCCAACTTCAGAAGAAAGTTGATGCATTCTGCCTTCTGAGCTCATTAACTTTTATCATTAACTTTTTCTTTAAGTTTCTGCATATATTAGGTTTTATTCCAGCAGCTGTGGCCAGCTCATGCTCCCAGCCAAGGTTAGCTTGTGCTCATTTGGGTGAAATTAATCATTTTGATGCATGGTTCAGAATTGACTGCTTCAGTGGGACTTGTGTGACTGGAGTAACAAAGCAGCTTGCCACTAGCAGTCCTCTGGCTGTGTATTAGTGGGCCATTCACCTTTAAGTCTGTCCTCACCCGTGCTCGACGCCTGCTTTTAAATGAGCAATCCTTCTCGTTTATTCATAAACACTTGAAAGTGTGTTCTGTCCAGCTCCCGTCCAGCTGCTCCTGATATGGGCTACATGGTTTATGTGCATAGCATAGTGTGGACATGAACTGGGAACTGTGTTACATAAGATGAAATTCTGTTTGCTGTGCTGGTGAGTCACAAAATAAACATGAATATGCTGTTGTACAACCGTGGCAGCACTCAGCGAGAACATCGTGATGTTTCTATTGTATTTATTTTGTTGCAGCGCAGTGAACTATAAAAGCAGATTTAAAAAAAACAAAAAAACAACAACACATTCAGACAGTTACAGTTGTTACAGTAACTTTGCAATAAGGAGCTAGTTATACATAGTAATATTTCAATCTTCAGGAGGATTGCTCTCTCCAGAATAATGCACCCTGACTTTGAAACAACTTTCTTTTGCATTGTCTTGAGAATCTTGAAATATTCAAAGAAGTTGTTGAAAACATTCAAATTCCTTCTCCTTAAGGTATTTTTAAGTATAATTGTGTTTTTGTATTTAATAATGTCTTTGATGTTATCAGTTTTTGACTGATCGATCATGCTTTAACTTTCACGTTCTGTCTTTGTGAAGCATTTGTGCGTTTTTTCTGTGAAAGATGAACGCAATTTCCTTAAAATTAGCAACCTGGATCAATGAGTTGAGTTACTGTCCAGATGTGAGGTAAGCCATGAGTTTTTCACTGTATTCTCTTCCCTTGTGTGATTGAGCAGTCCCTGCCGCAACTCCTCTGAACGCTTTCTCCAGCAGACTTGATGTATCCGAGTTGGCAGGTTTGCTTCCTCCCTCTTTCTCAGAGCAGATCTTCGGTTGTGCCCCTCAGGCTGCGGCCCAGCACAAGGGTTTCTATTGTCAGGGCCTAATCCAGGGGCAACACAGCTTTAGCAACATGGTGGGATAAAAGCCCATCAAACCACTGCTTTATGGGGGCAAATCTATCCTAATCCCTCGCTTTATCTAAACAAAAGGAGAGAAACAAGGGGATAGAAACAAACTGTGCAGACATAGGGCAGGACTGGGAGCTACGATCCAAAGAAGTAGTTTCATTGGAGAAGCTAACCAGTTTTGACAGGCTTTCACTAAATGGCTGACAAAAAAATAAATAAATGAACACTAGGATTCCAGAAAATGGTGTTTAGAGATTTTCTCTCCCCTTTTCGAAAGTTAAGCTTTCAGATCCTCAAGGGATATGTTGAAATTAGAGAGATTAAATTCAAAAACATGGTAAGAAATTTTTGTAGGGGTCACTTGTCAGTGAAGACAGTTAAAAGAAATTGTTCTGGGTTTACATGGTTGATCTAATCAGGCAACAACAACAACAACAACAACAGGCAAACTTATTATTCAGCACTTTCTCAGAAAAAAATAAATATTATGGGAATTTTACACAAATTATGACCCTCAATTTGTATCTAAGGTGTAAAGCATTTACTTTTACTAAACCTCAAATCAATTTGACTCTACTTAATGTCTTGTGTGAAGACTCTTCAAAAGATACTGAATGACAGCAGCAAAGGACCAAGTCTCTTTCGGATACTCTGTAAAAGACAGTTTATCTCTGCCACCTTTTGTCTGAGCAGACCACCCTAGATAATCAGGAGACCTTCAAATTCACATGCTCCGTGTAGATGCATGTGTCGACGGAGTGTGTGTGTGTGTATGTCGGGGGGCAAATCCCATGACCCCATTTCATGTTTGCTGCCAGTTCCAATTTCTATCTTTGTGCTGCCGCAACTCGCTTCGAATCCCAAGAGTGGCGTCGGCAAATGACTCTGTGAGTTAGAGGCTCCATTTTCCACCGCAGCGCAGTTGCTCCACAAGAGGACCGTTTGCAGCCCGGCGGTCAGAAAGGCCAAGCAGAGATTGAGAGCGAGGCAGTTCTGGGTGTATGTACATAAACCACCACAGCTGGAGGGTCCTCTAAAGTGTACAGACTTGGTGACACACATAACTCACCGAGTGACAATAAATACACTGCCCTCATTCCCACACACACACACACACACACACACACACACACACACACACACACACATAGACTACAAACCTCTGGCTTTTTGAAATCTTATCTTAAAATCTTGGAGCAGAAATGGATTTGATTCACTTGCATTGTATTTGCTGTGTTTCCTTTTTGTCACTGTGTGCCCCCTGCTGGCCTGTGTTGCTGCCACATGGGTGGGGTAATTAAGAGATAATAGGCTGGGGATGTTCATAAGGGACTGAGTGATTAGTGATTCATTACATGAGCTTAGAATGCGGAATAAGAGAGGAGGGAAGTGGGATGTGAATAGGATGGCTGGGAATGCAGGAGCAGCCCGACAAATTACCGGTGGATTTATCCTGGGTAATTAACTATCACCCTGGGAAAGGGCTGGGACTATCAGTGACCTACTGTGGAGACCCATAGTCAACATGCAGGACTCTTAAGCACCGTAAAAATAAATGAAAAAAATAGAAAAGATTTTCTCAAATCTATTTTGCTTTCAGTGATTCAAATTCTACATTTGAGAATTAATGTAGAAAAAATGTATCCCTAAGTCATTTTTGGAAAAAAAAAATAAAAAAAAAAATCCCCCACTGTAAGAAACTGGAAATCTCTCTGAAAGCTCAGCAAATGTCGTTACTCACCAACTTTGGCAGAATATCTTGAAGTCGTTGTTCTCTTTGATACTTCAGCTTCCTCTTGTGTATGGAGGAATATTTGATTTTTCCAGAAATGCCCAATTCATTGAAGTTTGTAGACCTTCCTTCATGTGAAAATGTCTTAAAAGCATTTCAATTGAGTTGGCAGCTAGATTTAGACAATTTATTAGTTGGACACAGTCAAACATTTCCAGTGTGCATTGAAACCCACTACTTTTTGTTTCCTTTCTTGAAGCACTTCAAAATCCCTCTTCAAGCCGACAATTCTTAGAGAAATGGTCCACAGTTGGAAATTGAACAAAGAATTGCTGCGTTGGGAAAATATGGACCCTCTTTCCTACTACTGATCTATTTGGTACCGCGGGAAATTCAGCTATTTTAAAGAGCAGTAAAATAAAATACAATACTTCATCAGAATGCCATGGCTTGCATTAGTACTTATATTGTGTCCTTTTTAATTCAGACTCCTAGGACATTTTTGGACACCATAGTCTTCTATTGTTTAGTGTTTTTCCTCTACCGTGATATTTACAAGGATAACAAACTAATTAATCTTCTAAAGACTTCATCTACCTTACTTTAATATATGTTTCTCACAAATATCTGACTTGGTTCATGCAGCTACGCACCAAAAAATTAATACACAGACTATTGTTAGCATGTTTTCTATCTATTTTGCTAAGTCTTGTGGACGAATTGATTTATAACATATTTAAATGTGTAGCATGTGTAGACAAAACTTATGAAAAAAAGATTTTCTTCTTAAACTTAAACCTTTTGCAGTGAACACTGTAAAATTTAACAACTAGTGTTTAAGCTATGCTCTGAGCATCTCGTACTCACATACTGGGCACATTATGCAGAGCAGATCAGGATACATGAACAGACAAGAGGCTATGATTTTGAAAATGAACTAGCGTGCAGAGAATGCAGTGTGTGTCCAGGATGCAGATGCAGAGGATACACTCACAATTTTAGCATACACTCATTTAGCATCTATGCACCAAAAATCTGGAACAAACTTCCAGAAAACTGTAAAACAGCTGAAACACTGACTTCCTTTAAATCTCAACTAAAAACCCACTTGTTTAGAGTTGTATTCGAAACGTAATCAATTGCAAATTTATTGACGGAATCTGACTTGATGTTGTGTTTTTATTGTTGATTCTATGTTGCATTGTATTTTTGTGTTTGATTTGATGTAAAGCACTTTGAAATGCCTTGGTGCTGAAATGTGCTATACAAATAAAGTTTGATTGATTGATTTGAACAGGCATCAGGAGTTTCTTAGTCAGGGACTTTGATACTGGTCAAACATAATCGTCTTGTTAGCTGGATTCGGAAACGGGACATCGACTGCGACATCCGTTTGCAGGAATAGCCAGACATGTAATGTGATGTGACATTGTAAGTGTGACCCACCAGGCTGTGCTGGAATGATGAGGAATAAATTGTGATAGAATGTAAGACTGACTCTTATCAGCTCTGGTGAACATTACCTTGATTCAATAGAACATTTGTGAATGAAAAAAAATAAAATAAAAAAAAATACAGAACAGAGTTCAGTTCTACGTTGGCAATCCAAATTTAACGAAGGTAAAAAATAGAAAAGTTTGAATTGTGAAATTTGGCGCCATTACCTCTTAAAGAGTCTTTGCATGACTCAGACAAAGCGGTTTGACCCGCTATTCGACTGTCATGATCCTCTAAAGCAGGAACATCCATATTTCCATCTTTGTAGATCTTCCAAAGCCAGTCTCCCATCCAAGAATAATCCTCTCTGGTCCATATCAGCCCCACAAAGCAGTGCACGCTTACACAGAGACGTTGATTTTCTCTGTCTCTGTTATCTGATTTGGAAGCACTTAGAAACAGCTCTGAGTCTTTTCCAGATTAAAAGGATGAGGGGGGGAAGGAGAGGGGAGTCCGCCGGTGTGATAACCACTTCCCCTACACTACCTCTAAACATCCAACATCTGTCTATTGTTGTTAAATCTGCTTTAAAGCATCTGTGGGTCATATGGATTCAAGCATTTAGTGAATTGAGGCTCATCCGTTGAGCTTAAGGCACTCTGGAGTGGTACTGTTCTCTTTTCAAGTGAGAAACTCACAGAACTTCCTATTAACGTTGTTATAGTCTTTTGTTTCTGCTATTTGATTAATGGACACAGAAAAGGGCAAATGCAACAGAGTAAGTATGGACACACAGTGCATAATAATATTTCGCGTACAGTTGGTAATTTGGGTCTCCAAACAGCTGAACTTCAGTTTAATCCACCATAAACTCTCCACTCATCAACCTGTATTTTGATAAGAGCACATTAGACTTGTTAAGTCAAGCTCTTATCCATAAGCTTTATTATACAGTGTTTTATGAAATGAACATAAGGGACGGTTTTATTGTTCTTTCATAATCTGGGTTTATGCCTTGTTCTGAAAAAGCCTTCTTAGAAAAGCTTTTGCTGTCTGTAGGGAGAGAGCTGTATCAGGCATTAAGCCATTGAATGGCCAAAGATTCACCAAACTAACATGATACAAAAAACATAAAAAGAAAATTCAGAGGGAAAGTTAGGACACTGTGCAGCACAATAACTAGTCTGAACCCCTTCGGTTGAAGCAACTTCAGAGAGATGCTTTTAGTAGCCATTTACCAGCTTCTGAAATCAGAATGAGAAATGTTTTCCCCTCTCCTCACTCTCAACTGCGAGATGTTTAAAGTGCGTCTTTCATGTTCAGGCTGTTTCAAGCCAGCACACGGCATCTCAACGAAATCAAGATCTGGCCTTTGACTTGAACATGGACTTCAAATGTTCTTTGTTGCCACATCACACCTTTCTGAATCCAATCTAGATTATATACTTGGAAAATTCAACTGTAATTAACTGATTACTGGGGCCATATTTCATTTTTTTCTTTTTATTTATTTTGTATGTCTTATTGTGTTTTGTGCACCGATCACAGTAAAACCTAGAAAGACACTTGAAGTAAAAGCTAACAGGTCATGGGTGTGCTGTGGTGGCGTATGGGATAGTGCGACCCACGTTTGGAGGCCTTGAGTCGCTGGTTTGATTCCCAGACCTGTCAACATTTACTGTATGTCTTCCCTCCTCTCCTTTTCTGTCAGCCTACTTTCAAGTAAGAGACACGAGAGCCCACAAAAGACCCCCTGGAGGGGAGAAAAAAAAGAGAAAAAAAAAAACCAGGTCATATCCCATTTTAAGATTAGTTTGTATTAAAATATGTTTGTATTTCTTTTGCTGACATTCGGTCCACACTTCTTATCAATTGGCAACCAGTTTGCCGACCAGCAAACAAGTAAGAAGAAGACGAAGTCCTAGAAGTCCCTAGAGGACGGCATCACGTTTAACAAAACCATATTTTACTGGGTTACCTGCAGAGCAGCAAGGCTGCTCCCAGCAATTTGACTCTAATTACAGTCTGATGTAGGCCTCTACAGAGATAGAAAACCAGTGTGAAAAAAGTGCTTAAGAAATTACTCTTTGAGGAAGCCTGAAGGCACGGGGCTTTCTATTGGGAAAGCTGCACTTAACCTGGAGACCTAAACAGGCACAAAGCATTAAAATGAAGAACTGCTTGCAAATTCGGAGTGGAAAATGGATGTAGATGAGCAGGTTGGCTAAACACAGTGTATTCTTTACTTGTAGGGTAGGAAATATGGAGGATATGAAGGAGAGAAAATAACCTTATTAAGCTTTTACTTCTTAAAGGGATATTCCATAATTTTTAAAGTGTGTTTCTATTAAAAATAATAATAATTAGCTAATATCTTACTTACAATCAGAAACTCTTGGCATTTTCAGTTGTAATTAAACATAATTTAGTCTTTGAGGTGCGTGGAGAGATTCCTGGTTTTTCTAGAAATCTTGGATTTGTGAGTTTTCTGACAATACACTTCTAATAAATAATGATCCATAGGTGTTTGCACCTTAAGTTTAATTTGTGTTTTAAACATTGCTTTATTTTTTTTTCTTAGATATATGATTAGTTATTTTTTTCTCTTTTGTTACTTGAAATAACAAATGTGTGCATTACATTTGGGTTCCACAGATTAGTTTTCTTTTCTGTTGACTGTTTATTTTGGTTTCAGGTTTCATCATGTCTCATCTTTGTCTATCTTCCTTCCTCCCATTCCCAGCTGTTTTCTATCTTCGCCTCTCCTCTCTGCCTGCGCCCTCCCTCTGCTGCTTCAACTTCTCCCCAATTACCTCGTCTGGTTCCTCCGTCAACTCCACCTCTCCCTCTGTATTTAAGCACTCTGGTTTGCACTGTTCCACACTGGCTCCTTCTTTTATCCTGTATGACTTTCCTCCATTGTTTTCCCAGTTTCTATGCCTTTTCTTTCTTCATCATTTCATGTCCTGTGCCAGCCAGTTTAACCTGACTTACAGGAGTAAGTCATCATTGCATATTCTTTCATTGAAATCTTCTCTGCTGTCATCTTTGTGTTTGGGTCCTCCTTTAACACCAGTGTGACATGTGCATGTGCCATTTTCTTTCTTTTTAAAGGTTCATAAATATTGTTTCAATTAACTTTTATGACCCTTCTGAGATTGGACTGCTTTTAAGATCACTCCAACTGTTATAAACCCTTGGGACAAACAGTTTTGTGTTTTTTTATGTACTTCATAAAAGCTTTACAAAAGTTATCTAGTGCAGGTGGGAGATTAGCTTCTTATGTCTTTAAACAGAACATCACTTAAAAAGTTCTGAACTATACCTTCAGAAACTGAGTAGCCATTCAGACCAGTAGCACCTAGGTAAAAGAGGCTACAATCCCAATCTAACCACCAGTTGCCCTAATCAACTATTTTGCTCAGATGTGACCCACATTCAAGTTTTTACAATCACCTGAATGTTGTTTTTCATACATCTTTTATGTTATTGAAGCGAAACTTGTCACAATTTTGCAGTATGCTGTGTTTGACACCATAGGTTTGAGCAAGAGGGTCACTTCTGACTGATCACACTGGAATGATGGCGGTTTTATTAATTTTTTTATGTAAATGCTGATGCAAAATGTCGGATTGTAATCGAGCTTTAAGACGTGAAGTGTGAAAGCAGTATGAGAGAGAGAGAGAGCTACAGTCCTCTCGTTAGATAATCCTTTCAGCACACATTAGCACCATGCAAGACACAAATTACTATTTAAGACCTACAGATTTCTGTATGTGTTTATCTGGACCGTTCACATCAATTAGAAAAGCCAGAGTAGGACTGTGTTGGTTTGCTTGTTTGTGTGTTTCGATTGTGTTGCCCCAAGGCCCTGCCTTGCACACACAGAGGAGGCCTGTGGCAAAAGAAATCTGACTTCACATGAATATGAATGAGGGGAGCTGCACACTGGGGAGCGCTGGGGAATCTGATGACGATGCAGGAAGAGACCAGAGCATCTACGGGGATGTATGACTCCTCAGCGCTGCCACTGATATGATAAAGTGGCTGGATTTGAATAAACGAAGGTGGAGGTGGTGAGTGTGTGTTGCCATGGAGTGTGTACCTTCAGATGGGTATGAATAATGTATTTATGGCCAGCCCCCCTGTGGTAGTTCATACAATCCCGCTTGTGAGTGTTGCGTTTAGCCTGCCCAGCTGGCCGGGCCACAGGGGACACATGCACATTATGTCACAGTCCCAGGAGAGGTGTGGCTCTATGTTCCCTTTTCATCATCAATCAGCAGGGCAAACTGTTTAACAACAACAATGAGGCAGTTAAGAGGCCCTTCAGCTCATGCCAGAAGTGGTGATAATTACCTAAACATGGAGATGTCAGGCTTCTCACTGCATCTGCCTCTTTGGATTGTGTGGCGAGTCAGCCATGACTGACTCTGACTGGGACCGGCAGTAATTGGTGAGCTTTATTTTGAAAGAATTTCTCTATTAACCCACTCCATGTCCATGTGGGACATTTTGATTAGACTTAATAAATGTCTCAAATTGTTTCCTGGTGCTTTCAGAATTTTTTTTTTTTGTCTCCACTTGAATGAAAATGAATCTGAATTTCAACAGTTAGAGGTGATCTCTGCAGTCACCCGTTTCTCCTAAAAGCAGCAACCACACACCTCTTCTGTCTAAGGGTCACATAAAGACGTCAAATACTTGCCCTGCAGAATCTGTCCACACTTGTATGATTAATGAATTTCCAACTTTCTAAAAACCTCAACTAAGGTTGTCGGCATTAATGTGCAATGCTTTTCTATGGTAAAAGAACAAAAGAACAGTTGGAATGTCACCAGAAGATATAAAACTGATTAAAGTTGTAGTTATCCATAGTTACAAAGTATTGGTTTTGCATTAGTCACTTTATTTTCTTGCTTTACTCTGCAGCAGAGCTCTCTGCCATGGCTCACTGCGAAGGCAGACTTCAGGAATGTGTTTCCAAAGAGCCTCACAGCCTTGAAACAGGAACTAATCCATGATATTGATCAGTGTGTTTCATATAGGCCCCAGTAATCCATCAAGCTAACAGTGTTGGATAGGCGTAATTTATATCATCTGAAAGGTGTAATCAAAGATGAATGAACCCCAACGTGATAGAAATGTTCGTTGGGTCATAATTTCTACGACTGTGACTAATGGTGGACGACGATAAACACTACATCTGCTCTGCAAAATGGCCAGAAATAAAGTCGAGGCTTACCAGGGCTTTGCAAAAGTATTCGCACCCGTTCCACTTTTGGTGCTTTTATAGAACAGCTCAAACTATTGCAAAAATAAATAAGTCTGAAAATGCTCAGATGGAATGAATTTGTATTCATTCCATCTGAGCAAACAGCCTTGTGCTGCAATTACAGCTTAGGCTCTTCCTCGATACATACCAGCGTTTTACATGAACAAATAATTTATTTTTTTTACCAATTTTTCTTCATAAAATTGCCATTAGATTGATTGAGGGCACATGTGAACAGCTGCTTTAAAGTTTTGTCACAGATTTTTAATTTTATTCAGGTTTGAACTTTGACTGTACCATTCAAACACATCAATCTTGTTTGCTGGAAAAAAAAACCAAACAAACAAAAAAAACCATCCCCACAGCATGATGATGCCACCACCACTGTGACATGTGACATTGACAAGCCATCCGATTCTGTTGCTCTTTGCTATGAACGATAAGACTCGAGTCTCAATTGACAATTGCTGTTTTTGCTGCTCTTTGCTTGTTTATGCTCTGCGCACACTACAGTAGCTCTTATTATTCTATTTAATTTAAAATTATATTTATTAAATTGGATAATTAACCCAATTCAAGAAAGTGGTGGAGATGTGCAGCACTGTGTGCAACCTGGCTCAAATATTGAGGCAGTGAGCCTTCATGTAGTGAGAGAGAGGATGGTCATGGTGTCCTCCCTTCCTCTTGGTTTCTTCTTGCTGTTTCTCCTAATATTCATAGTTGAATGTTGCTTACCACTAACATAAAACAATTAAGTGTGTCCCCTCTATTGTCATAAATAATGTTATCATTTTTTTGTTTCTGCCAAAGCAACTCAAGTCTATTTTTTTTCCTCTGCTTTTTTGTTACATTTTCCATTGATTTTGTTTTCACGTTACAAATATGACAAAAGCATTATTAATGCACACAAAACTACTTGGGTATGTGACATTTTTTATTTATTTCATTTGTTTTACAAAGATACGTACTGTGGCTTTTTACTTTATGCAGATGATTAAAGTTTTTTGTGACAGTCATTAATGTAAAACTATGTTGATGAAATGAGAACTATAGCGATACAATGGCTTGCTGTTTGAAAAATGTACATTTGGATCATTTGAACGGTTCTTTGAAGTGAATGCATCCTGCAGATTCAGTTCCCTTCAAACAGCCATAAGTCCCATCACTACCACCATGTTTTACTGGGGGGATGGTGTTATTAGGATGAGTTACTTTTCCACACACTGCTTTCTGCATGACCACAAAGGTCAGATTTGGCCTCAAAGCTCATTCTTTTTTCATTTTTGCTGTGTCTTTGTAGTTTTTTTGTAACCGGAACCAAGATTTATGATGATTTTCTTTCAACATAATCTTGTGTGACCTGAAGGTCAGATTTGTGAATTGGAAGACCAGTCGCTATATCGTCAATAAATTCTCCCACCTGAGCTGGTGACCTCTTCAGCTCCTCCAGACTTACCATAGGCTGCCCTTGCCCAAACAGTCAGTTTAGTTTACAGTAAGTAAGAAAGAGCTGCCAGATAATATAAAACAAACCCTTGTTTATTGCTCATTTTCATATGTATTTTAAGACATTAATTAGCAAACCCGATCCGTGTTTGTAAAATTCAGATCAGAGATCTTGGCTAAGATCTCTGATAAAGGAAACATTTTTTTTATATATAATGACAACAGATCTGCAGTATTTTTTTATTTAGGGAATTAATTGAGTGTTGCTGTGAGGTAAAACTTTAATATCTTTAAATCCAGTGTACAAGTGAGGAATCTCATAAATATGGGCGACCCAAAGGGTGAATGATGGGCAGAAGAAGCTTCAGGAGTAACTGTGAAGAGGGAAAAAGGGTAGCAGTAAATATGTGTAAATATATATAAATGTTTCTGTAAAAAAAAAAAAAAAAAAAAAAGCCACTTAAGAACTCCAACCCTTTAAATAAGGCCAAGAATAATCTGTTCCCTCTGTTACGGTAGATCCAGCAGGGATTTGCAGAAACATTCGGCAGTGACACAGATCTACATAATCATTTTAAGTTTCTACCCGCTCCCTCCAATGATTCTCCTGCTGTCACTTTAGATACCGCTAAAACTGATTTGGGCTCCCTAATCTCCCGGTATTTCTTAGACTTTAAAAATCTCTAATATCATAAGGAGATTATTTCATTTATAATTGATTGAGTGCATTTGCCGGAGTGCCACTTCAAAGTTGCTGAATTAAAGATGCATTTGAGAAGCCTGGCACGAGGCGTTGTGAGTTGCAGGGCGGGGTGTGAGGTTGTGCCGGGGATGAGGATGGCAGAAAGAGTGGGTGGGGGGGAGGATGGTGAGGCTTGTGTCTTCTCGGTGGCGCGAGCGGCAGCTGATCCAAAGAGATTTATTAAAATGAGCTTTTCCACAGTGCCTGGCTTTTGGAAAAGGCATGAGAGGACACTTTAGCCAGTGGAGCCCCAGCAGTAGTTGTTAGAATCGGACTCTTTCTTCACGTTCATCGCTGACAAGCCTGGTCCATACTCCAAGTTCTTCTAGAACACATTGAGACGGAGATTCCCAGGGGAAAATCTGCTCTACCTGTAGGAGATTTTCCCCAAATTACTTCCTTTCTTCTCATAAGAAAGTCTGAATGCCCACTAGAAAAAAAAATAAAATCCCTATGTCTGAAGCTCCATCTTTTGATCTTCCAACACACTCAGCCATAAAGTCTTCACTGGACTGGGTTGTGATATGCAGCCCACAATTCCTTTAGTGCTCCATTTTTAAACCTTAGTCTAGGACTCTCCCGTCCGCATTGGCTTTCCAATACTTGTTCTCCACCTTTCTGACCATTTTGAAGGTCTTCATTAACACTGAACTAGATATAGAGTCTTTCAAGCAAATCCCCTGGAGTCCCAGAGAACAGGAAGAAGATATGGTCCTATTGAAGGGCTCAGGTCTGTTTGGGGTGCTTAGTTCTGACTAAATGAATCTTGACAGTGAGGAGGATACTTTTTTCCTGCCCAGTATTTTGCCAACCAAATGTGCGCCCCCCCACCCCTCTCCTCCTTCCTTCAACTCAGGCTGCTTTAGATGCTTGGACTCCCCCTCCTTTACACTTTTTCCAGCACTGCCAGCAGCAGCTATGGCCCAACCAGATCATAATCCTCTTAACGCCCTGCCTTATTAACCACTCATCTAAATGACATGAAAGCAACCGGCTGGAGAGGGGAGAGGTGGTTAAAAAGAAAAGAAAAACTAAATTATTTCACTGGAATTATTCCTAGCCCTTTCACCATACAGTGCTTTGTATTTCACATTTGATTATGTGACAAGTGTATCTAAGTCTGCTCGAGGCTCAAGAGAAATGTATTTCAGAGCCCATCAAGCACTAAAAATCTAAGAGGCTTCAACACACACACACACGGACCACACACAGATAAATTGAATTCCAATTAAGACTGGAGCAAAGATGGTGAACAAATGGATGATCTGTTCGGCTCACTTTTTCAATTGTAGAAACTGGGAAATACTGATCCCACTCACCCCCAGAGAACTCCCCCCATCAGAGTCCAACTCTGAATTAAGAACTCACTTTCCATTTGGCTCCATTTACCCTCACACCCTCCATCACCAGTGTTCCTGTACACCCTCCTGAACCCCAGTAATGCTCAATTTGGCCACTTGTAAATTAATTTTTGGTTCAACCATTTGACCCAGTTTTGACTCCAGAGGTAATGGAGGTTTTTTCCTCTGTGGGTTCCCAGCCACACACTCATTCAGGGCTAGCAGAGGGAAAATTGCTCAGGGAGGCTTTTATGCACAACACAGGACAGGTCTGAAGTCTGTTAAATAAGTAAGAATGACATGGATATATGTACATTGACTGTCATTGATGGCATTCCCTTATCAGCTTCAGTACGCATATTCACAAGGTCTTTTTTTCTTCCTTTTTGGGGGGACTGATACACAATTTGCATTAAAAACTGTTTATGTCTGTAACATAAAAAAAGTCTCATTGCTATATGTGTAAATGATTCAGCAGAGAAACATGGCGCCTTCAGGCATCTGAAAATTTTGCCCAAGAGATAAACTAGACTTGAGGCTGTCCAAAATGATTTTCCTGATACTGTATATTCATTAATTTCTTATGGATGTTTTTTTTTTATTTTATTTTTTATAATGTTTACAAGGAAGTCAGTTTAAGGTGTCGGCAATTTGCTAACTTTTTCCCCCCCCCAAGTGTGCTTACAAAACCTCTGTGTGTTTCATGATTCACTCGTTCTCTAGGTTGTAAATTCCTCATACACATTCTGCTCTGCTAAGCCAGTGTGTGGACTGCATTATCACTGAGGTGTCAGAATCTCACACCACAATCAAAAATCGCTTCGCTTGCACCAAGTCTGGATAAAGGTGCCATTTTCAAGTTAGTGTTTAGCCATGCTGAATGTTCCCACTATGTCAACAATGAGCTCTGACCTTTCGATCAATGGGCATAATTTTTCTTGGCTATTTTAAGGTTGGCCAGTCCTTGTCTTTATTTGAAAACTGAACTTTCTCAACTTGCATGTTCTGTAGAAATTTAGCCGTGGTCAAAATAGTGAAAGACTGGTTTTTGTCCTTTTGATTCAACCACAACTGTAGATCAGCTGATGCCTTTATGTGGATGTCTTTTCACCTTTTACCATTGTCAGGGCTGTACTGTGATATGCCAGTCGTGTTGCAGCAAGAATGTGCTGGGTTTGAATCCCATCCATCCTTCATTCAGCATGAAGGTAGCATGTTTTCACTGGGCATGTGTGGGTTTTCTACCTCTCACAGCCCATAAATATTCATGTTAGGTTAATTGGTCTTAATTGCCCTTTGGTGTAAGTGTTTGAATACATGAATGTTTCTTCTTTGTGTCCCTGTGATGAACGGGCTGGCTACCCCGCCTCTCGCCCAGTGATAAGCAGGTGTAGACAAAGGGTGGATGAATGAGCTTTGACCTTTTTGGTCTCATGTCTCACCGTCACACTTCCTCAGTTTTTCTATATCCAATAAAACTGTGCAAGCTTTGCTTGGTGAGAAGTGACATCTTTGATTATCATTTAGGAATCACATGAGCAAACAAATAAAGCATTGGTCACCAAAAAGAAAACTATTCTTAAACTCTTCTCCTTTCTTCTCCTGCTCCAGCTTGCTCACTTGACAGCATGAAATGCAACCCCGGTCTGTGTTTTGACCTGCTGAGATAAACTGCAGCTGAAATTTGCCTTTCCATTTACTCCCTCAAGTGAACATCACACTCCTGTTAAATTGACTAAAGTCACCATGTCCAGGGCTTTGTAAGGTCTGTTTGGTTTCCCCACATCTTGTTTTCTTGTGGCTCTTCAGCACTCTAAGTCCTTTTCAGGGAGTTTATGAGAGCTCGCCTTGTGGAAAGAAAGCTCTGGTTGTGTTTGCTTTGCGAATAGTCTTCTGACAGGGTGCTAAAGGAGCATGTCAGAGCACGGGTCCCAAAGTGTCTGAGCAAAGAGAGCCGCTACCTCTTGCCACTGAGGAATCCGTCCTTCTTCAATAATCTGTCACACCTCCTTCCAAATAAAATGGCCGAGAGATTTTCACACAAGTCTGTCAGCGTTAATATTTATCCTTGCCCTTTGGACAAGAAAGGGGGAGAGAGTCAGAGAATGTGGTCACAAAGCAAGCAGAGATCGGTGCATCTTCTTCCTCTGGCCAGACCTAAAGCAAAGATTGTCAAATGAAGCGCAAACATCTGCACAAGCATTAGACCATAACAGACCATACAGGAAACGTGGTTTTTGTTCCTGATAATAAGTTTAGAAAGATGATTAGCACCACTGGTGTCAGTAAATTTAAAGACGTTTGTGTGTCAATAAAAGTTACTTTCTCAGCAATGATGGTAAATGGAGAGAAGACAGCTCAAGCAAGCTGAAATAATTTTACACAATTTCACTCAACTAAAGTGTCAAATTTACATTTCCTTTGGGATCCACAAACTAGTTTTGAATTTTGCTAATTTAAAATAAAGAATCTTTGATGCAGGTTACACACCTGTCCTTCATAGGTGCAGAGAGAAGTCAGCTGGTAATTACCAGTAATGTTTAGTTTAATCAGTAAAATCGACTTGCTTTAGCTTTATATCATGTTAGAATTTTATTATTTCCTCATCAAAACATATCTGGGTTTTGCTTTGATTCTTTTTTGGATTTTCGAACAATCATTGAAATTCCCATGGCAGCCACTTGGGGGTGCATAAACGCTTGCTCTCACAAAGCTCCTCCTCAGAACTTCAGTTTTCAGTTTTCTCCTTCCTCACAGAGCACCCCTCCCCCACACACCTTCCCCGTTTAGCTCCTTCAGACTAGCAGCAGCAGCAATAATAAACACCTGCTGGAACTGTCAGTCTGCGTAGCTCATCATTCAAACCACTTCTCAGTCCAGCACTCCTCAGAACTGTTGTAAATGACATAACAGAGCAGCGCTGCTGTTATGAGGTGTTGGAAAGAGAAGACAGAGGCAAATTTCAAGGCATCTAATTAGAAAGTAAAATATATTTGAAGCTATGTTTGATGACCAAAAGTTTGGACACACCTTCTCATTGAGTTCAATGAGAAGGTGTGTCCAAACTTTTGGTCTGTACTGTATATAACATTTTTTAACAACTAAAGGTAACTGAAGGAAATATAGTTATTTGATGGTGGTATAAAATGGCATTAGGTGGCTGGAAAGTGCATAATGGTGCCACCTACGACAATTTTCAGTGTGGATGCTGTTACTGAGCGAAAACTCAAAATTTCATAACCAGTGAGGTTTTTGGAAGAAAAAATACGTAATCTCCCTAATCTCAGAAAGAATTTTATCTTTGTTTTATATTATATTATATATAATATATATAACATTAATATTAATGTTATTGTGACTTCTGAAGCACATCTTTTATATATCCACATGTCACCACTTTCCTGTTTCAGGGCTTTATAACTGTTACTGTTCAGTAAAAGAGCCTGATGGAGATTTTGGTATATTAATTGCAATGGCTTTTTTAAAAAATGTATTTAGTAATATCTTTTAATATTAGAGCTAAACATGCAACTTAAGCACTGTTTCTAAATTTTAACTACCGTAGTCACTAAGTTGTCCTGTGACAAAACTGGAACGATGTCTTAAAACTTTAAATGGAGAGTGAAAACTTGCAACACTATTGTGAAAAACACTTTATAGATATTTTTGTCTTGACTGATATTTGTACATGAATGGAATTCCGTATTCTTAAGTTTTCATTCTAATTTTTTTTTTTTTAAGATTTTTTTTTTAACCTTTAAGCTTGTAGGAAATTAACTTGGTTTTTAAATAGAATATTTTGAACTGTGTTCCAGAGCATAAACCATTTTACTAAGATATTTCACAAAACAATAAGTTAGTGAATTCACCAGAAATGTTCTCATCTATTTCTTGATGTTGATTTTTTTTTTTTTTAAAGATAAATTTATCCTCAAACTAGTTCTGTCTCAACATTTTGTCTTTCAGCCGCAGCCTGTCATACATGCATGATGGTGAATGAATAGAGGAAGGCGTTGCACAAGCGTACAGGAGGTGGAAGCCAGTGGAGCGGTGAGGAGGATGCAGGAGGATTTAGCGTGGCCTGTTGAAGGGCTAATTCCTGTGCTGGTGTTGGAGCTCCTGAGCTCCGTTGTGGCTAAGATATTCAGATTTGGGCTGGGCTGCCATGTGGGTTCGGAGATACTCTGCAGCGGGTTCCACCCCCGCTCTATTCACGGCTCGCGAGGAGCCTTGGGATGGTGTTTAAAAAGGAGATTAAGTTTCCTCCAGGGAGCAAAGCTCCTTAAGGGGGTATCTGTGTGCCTCACAGCCGCCTGGTCAGTGAAGGGTGTGCGAGGGGGGCCTCGCCGTGAACTCCTCTGAGACAGTGAAGGAAGGAAAGGGGGGGTGGGAGGTACTGAAGGAGGCCAGCCCGACTCACACCTCATGAGAAGCTCCACCCTGACCCCGAATTTCAGCTCCAACATCTAATCAGATTTTCAGTTGTTGGAGATAAAAGAAAGTATCCAATAGTAAACGGTGGGTTATTATTGTGGTTCGTTCGTCTGAGTCACTCAGCAGTAAACGGTAATTTAACCTTGTGAGTATATTTCAGAGGATTTGGAAGCAAGATCATGATTATGAGCTAATGATTTTTTTCTCAAATAAAATTTGTATGCAAGAAATGCGCTTATATTCAGCTCCTTGCATCAACACAGCTGCAAGAATTTGATAGCGTATCTCTAAACATCTAGGGAAAGAAATTTGTGCCCATTTCTCTTTGCAAATCAAATCAAACTTAACCTGATTGGTCCAAACCATCAGTTTTGAAGTCTTGACAAAGTGCCACAGTCAAATTTATCGAGCTGCTGTTCTCCTAGAATATTAAATATGAAATGGACAAATTTATGATAAGAAAGCTGATGTGGAGAATATTGCTGCAAAAAAACTTAAGAACTCATGGGCAGCTGAAACCAGAAGGCATAAGCACCATTTATGCTAAATGGGTATAATTATTATTGACTAGTGAATAAAAGCGGGGGGAAAAAATCCATTATTTATATATTTTGTGGTATTGTCTGTGGGTTTGCAAAGTGGTCTCTGTCCAGAAGCTATGCTGTTTGGGAAAAGTTTGGGAACCGTTTGGGAACCCGTGATCTAGACCTTTCCATTGTATGGTTGTATGTTGAAGGTTGTTGTCAGACCAGGAGCTGAACCTCCAGCACAGTCCAAACTGCTTAACAACCTTAAACTGGTTTTCTTTCAGGGTTTAGCTTCATCTATCTTCCCATCAACTCTGACCAGATTCCATGTCCAACACTATAAATTTTTGGTTTGTTTTCTAATCTGACTAGTCGGATTCTGCTAACTGAAAAGAGAGCTTCCAAAGGTATCGGAGGAGTTGTTTTCTTTCCACTTCACATTTATACACTACTTTGTGCTGGTCTATCATATAAACTACTTAAAAATACATTGAAGATTTTGGCAGTAAAGTAACAAACCATGCCAAAGCTCAACACATGCAAGCCCATTAGCAAAGTACTGCATTTATGGTCTCCTTTGCTAAATAAGGACATGCACACAAGCTAAATGAAGCGATGGAAGTAGTAAATGCTTTCATCATGGATTTATGACATTTCACACATGTGTCTACATGACATAAAAATGTCCTAACATCTTATTTACATTCAGTAGCCGCTCAGTGACTAGTGAGAGGAACTAATAGTGTAAGTATGCCTGAATTTGAACTTCCAAGCTACTTTGAATTAACCGAATCTAAAACAAACTGTACAACAAAAACAGAAAGCAAACCCCTTACACATTCCTTTAGTTGATTAGCAGTACTGATGACAGAGTCGAATAAAAAGCAGAAAAAAAAAGAATTACTAATGACTCCTTCAGCTCACCAGCACAGCTGAAAAAGCCTTATCTGCTCAACTCAGCAGCAGTCTCTCCTGGGAAGCGAGGATCACTGTGCTCTGGGACTGTCAGGTCCTGCCAATAGCCATAATGGGGCCCTAATTCCACATTAATGCAGTCTAAATGAAGTGTCACAGGAAGATTGATCTGTTGAGGGCGTGGGCTTGATGAAGGTTGTTCTAACGCGCGGGCGCCTCAGCGGACACCTGGTCTGCACTCTGCAACGCCCCTCCCCAAGGGCCTCATCTAAAGCCTGCAGAGCAACCTGTCACGCTCTGTGCATAAACATGTGCAGGAGTGAACATTCAGGAAGTCTTAAATTTTAAATCTATATCCAGGTCTAAATGAGGCAGTAATTTTTCCTGATTCCCCCTGTAAATGCTTGCAAATGACGGGACGGAGCTGTGACGTGTCTAATGTTTTGGAGACTGTCTAATACCTTCTCAGCTTCTTTTCAAGAAGGTACATTTTTCGTCATGTTCTGTTGTCTGACAGGTGCATAGGCCGGATAATGCTGCCAGTGGGAGACTTTGCAGGGAGCTTAAATACAACCAGTCCTCCTACTGTACATATCTAAAACCCCATTTTACTCCTTTCCATTAGTAATTCTTGTCCATAGAAATGGATTTTTACTCACTGTCAAGTTTGAACTGCTACTTTTTCTCTATGCGGAGCATTAGGCTAATCGTGCAGTAATTCTCGTCTCCCTATGCTTGTCAAAATATATATATATATTCAGGGTAGCTACTTTGCAGAAATCCTCGTTTTAAACTTTTTTTTGCGTTTTTATTGGAAGTTCAACACAAGTCAAGAACCAAATAATTCACTACCTTATTATTTTACATGAAGGGATCATTATAGGTACATTAATTGTTATTATTATTATTGTTATTATTATTGCCTTTCTACAATAGTAGAGACCAGTTCAGTTTAAGTGGCAAAATTACTTCCTAGCACAGTTAGGCTACAATTAGGTTGTGAATCAAATGCCAAATATTTGATTGGAAATTATATTGTAATAGATGATGCTTTTCCAGATTTTTTGTGTGTTATTTTCCCTGATTTTCCAGAAATAAACTATATAGCATAAAGAAGATGTCTACGCTATTATTTAGTTGAGGATCCAAAATTACTCTTGGCTTTTTTGCTCCATTTACTGTATTTTACTGTAACTTTTTCTGTTATTACATTTACATAAATCTCCATAAGCTGAAAAAAACATGACAAAATCCAAACAGAAATGCAGGATACATTCAGGACACACTACAATAGTACAAAACGCTAAATTCAAAAATAAAACAAAATACTTTTAAGGAACACAATGATGTTTATCTTAGGTTTGTGCTGTTTCACTGTATTGCTTTCCAAGCTCCCCTTTTCTTAATATTTTATATTATATTTTCTTTTCTTAACATTTTGTTGGCAGAGTTACAGGTCTTGTGTTTTGGTGTTTTTTTTCTCCAAACTTTGTTGACAATACTGTTCTGTTTTTTTTTCTTGTTTTTTCTTCAAAGAAAAAGTGATTGCAAACAAAACAGATTAAACAAGCACTCAAGTGTGAATATTTTTCCTTCAAGATTCATTTTACTTCAACTTTTCTTCGTATCCCACAGGCTGAAATATTTGCTTGACTCTAATGATCTGAAACAGTTTTTAAATGTGGCCTATAAACCCTTCAAGGTCTCATTTGATGTTTAAATCACATTCTTGCATTGCTTATGTTTAGTCATGAGGCTTACAGTGCTGGATGCAGTTCTCTCCGCAGTTAATTGGAACTTTAAAAATGACATTTCAAATGGTCATGGTGGCAGAGGCGCGAGGTGCGGGCAAGTGTGTGCCACACCACGTGAGGAAACGCATGCAGACTTTCTGGGAGCATCTTCGACATTAGAAGCAGCGTGGGCTGGGATGAGCTTCCCAGGTGACTGAGAAGTCTGCAGCAAGTGTGTCACTGTCAGTTTGATTAACTCTAAAACCAGGGCTTTTGGCACATGTGGTCAGGTTAATGAAACTCAGTGAGGAGGCACTCTTTCCTGGTACCCTCCCTGCCAGGAAGCTGTGTGTGACGGGATGAGGTTCAGTGGCTTGTCCCCTCTCTCCCTCCACAGGGTGAGCCTGCCTCCCACGGGACAGTCTGATACCCTCTTTAGGTGCCAAAGCTGTTGTGATAAATAGGTCCTCAACACATCTCTCTCCGTTTCATCACACCTTCACTTATGTAATTAATACCCAATTAATTTGATCATCTGTTTGGTGCTATTCGGAGGTGGTATATGTTTGTAACAGAATCATTTTCCAGGACAATTTTGCTAATAATTTTCATCTCTCTTACAGTGAACAAAAGGTCATAATCATAATCAAGGTTGTAATCATCGGGGTGTAACACCAAAAGAGTTTAGCCGTAAATTTTCACCAGAATTTTCGCAAATGGAAGTTTTCTGGGAACCAGTTGAATAGGTTTCTGTTTTTGGAAAAAAGACAGAACATGGCTAAGAGACTCCAAGCAGTTGCGCAAAATAGTTCACAGTTTCATTCTGCAGCCTATCCTAGGACCAGATTAGTTGGTCCTGAAGGCTCAGACTAACAGCTGGTGTAAATCGAGGTTCAACTGTCTTGAAACAACACTGTCAATGTCTGTTAAATCATCAGGATTTATGTTATGTTTAGTCAAGTCCAAAATGAACCAATAGCCAGGAATCAAGTCTAGAATGCATTGACTAATCTATAATCAATAACAAGGAACTACAATTAAATAAAATAAAAGATAAACTTAATTCACAGCCTCTCAAAAGCTTTGCAGATAGTTGTTCTAAATATCTAATCGTGACCTTTATGACCTGTTTTACTTTACAGAATTAAAGACACATTAAAATAGTACAATTTCAAACCACCAGGGAATCCACCTGCATACACATTAGGATCTGCTGAAGATAAGGTGAACTCTCTGATTGGGTCTGAAATGTGTTGTTTAAAACATGTTTTGTTTTAAATCAGCGGGGTCCCCATCAAGATCTGTGACACATCTCTTTGGCTTAGGGACACGACGATAGAGAACAGTCGTGCTTGTCTCCAGACATGGCCACCAGTACATTGCAGCAGCAATAATTTAATAGGTTATTCCTTTGGCTCCACGATCACACTTGAAAAAATATTCTGAAACCTCAAACTTTCGCAGAACTTTACTGAAAACTAGACAACTCGGTTTAGCTAAAACAACAAAAGTTTCAAGTAAATATCATTGCAAGCAAAACAGATTAAACAGTTTGTTTAATCTGAAACATGTTAATGATGAATATTTCTCTGCATGTCTTCCAACACAACGTGGCCTCTCAGAATGTGAACCTTTTAGAGGATGACTCACCAAGAGAGACAGATCAGCCAATCAGAAGCAGATATTTTGTGTCAATGAGAAAGAAATAACATGTGAAAAAGTTTGGCCTACTTTCACAGCATCTGAGAAACAGAACCCATGCAGATGAAGTTTTAACAAGCATCCTATTCACAAGAATGGTGTTTTCAAATAAACAAAACAGAAAAGAAAATTATTTGGTTGGTCAAGAAAATATTCATAATTTTGATAAACTAGCTTATTAAACTGAGAAAGCAATTTTCATGGCTATAGTAAAGAGTTATTTCTGTGTTAGCAACCAGAAAATGCAAACACAACAAGGATTTTAGGTTTCCCCATAAAGAGTTATGTTTTTGAGATTGTAGTTGTTTTAAAGTCTTTAGAAGGGGGCTTTGGTCTTTGTCCTTCTCAGACTCCAGCCTCCTCTGGATTTATACTAAGAGAAGACACCAAGATATTTATCTACCTCAAGAAAGATATTAACCGCTCAAAACAATTCAACAGAACCTGACTTCAAGAACCCTGAAATGTCCCTTTGAAAATATTTATTATTGCTTGCCTTTTCTTTGTTGACAGAGAAGTAGGGCAGACCAAAAATGAGCAACACAACTGGGAGACTTCCTGTCGCTTTAAGAGGGGGACCCATCTAATCTCCCGCTATCCACTCAGGCCCAGGTTTATAAATTTCTTGCAATCTTGATCGTTAAAGGCTTTTTGATTTTGAAAGTGTGTGTCTGCCAGTGAGAGAGGAAGTATAAGACTGGCAAGAGGTACTATTGGGGGCGAATGGAGGGGGAAAGATGAAGGGGGGCAGTTTGTTTGTGCTGTCCTTTAGAAAAAGAGCTTACGGGTTCAGCAGAAGAAACGCGGGGAGCTAATGTGAAGATTTAGGACTTTCTCAGAGGCTTGGCCTCGTCTAAGCTGTGTTTGCTTGAGCCGTTTGTGGGGTCCTGCTCACACTAAACCCAGATTAATATTCCCCCCATATCCAGCCGGCCCAGACACCGGCTCCCGGCCTCGCTGTCCTCCACCCCCCTCCTCTCCTTCCCTGCCTTTACTGGCCGTGATCGTCTCCTTTCCCTAATCCAACTCCGCTGCCTCTCATCTTGCTCTTTATCTCGTCTAAATAAGCACCTTTCTCATGGCTTCTTTCCATGGGGGGGGGGACAGCAGGAGGAGCATAAATATGTTTTCCCTCCATTCCTTCTCATTGCTCACTGACCTCTGTGAGGTGTTATTATCAGAGTGACTGCTAAGCCCTGAGATTGCTTTAACACAGGTTCACCAAGGGGAGAGTAAGCTTGGATTTAATGGCTCTGTATTGGTTTACATGCCTAGAAATGAAAAGGGAAGCAGTGGTCCACTAAACTTTCAGTGTAAATATCAAGTTTCTCTGATTTTCTTTTCTCCAACTATCTTCATATCACATTTTGTCTGATTTACAATAAGCTCACTTAAGTGTTTTTCAGAAATGCCAACATTCCAGGCAGAGGTCGCCAGCAACGTAGTCTGGACATTTTTTAAATTACTGCAGAGTACATTTTAACAACTTCTACACTTAAGTTGTATTTTTACACATTTAGAATTGAAGCACAAGCTGGGAGAAGTCTTATCTTTATTTGTCCGCTGCTGCCTGACTGAAGACTTTCTTTCAATATTGTGACCAAAAGCATCCCTTTCTCTCTTCCTCTTTTCTCTGCTCTTTTCTTCCCTGCTTCTCTTTTTCTTGTCTTCTTTCTCCCATTTGGATCAAGAATGAGAAAAGAATAGCAGACGCACTTTGAGAGAAAAAAAAAAAGGAGGATGAATCTGGCGTGCTAAACAGGCAGGCTAAACCCATTACCTAAGTGTTCTTTATCTTCCCCTATGCTTTTGTTGCCTAATCAGCTTTGTATCTCTCCAAATCCTGGATTGAGATAACAAACAAATGGATGAGCTCAACATGGAGAAGTAAGAAAGCCTTTTTGCTGGCATCTTGCTCTGCTGAAGACTATCCTGGTGCTGCACTGTTGTCAGGTCAGTCAAAATTCAACTTGTGTTAGTTTTTTCTAAATTTTCTGATTTCGCCAACCCCCAGTTCTCTTGAAAGGTCTGTCCTGTACCTCGCACTACTGCGGTGCAGAAATGGACTCAGGATAGAGAGGGAAAAGGGGGGGTAAAGCCTGGGCTCGCAGATTTGCAATCTTCAGCCACATTTTCCCTCTGCTTTTTCTACATAAGAAAAGAAGGATTCCAGATTATCGCTGGCATTCAGAGACAGTGAGAGTTGATACTCCATGAATGCATGGAGGACTTTTCTGCCAGCATGGCTGTACAACACTCACAGTTTATACACGAAAATTATTTATGGGCCTTTATGTATTTACTATATGTCTGGAACAGACTCTGGCTACTTCAAGGCAAGGCAAGTTTATTTATATTGTTCCATTCATAAGCAAGTCAATCAAAAGTACTTCATAGCACATAACAAAGACAACAACAAAAAAAGATTATGAAAACCTTTGAAGGGGTCAGTAGAGAAGAAAAGAGAAGAGTCTGGAAACACTAACCTGATTTTTTTTCCCCATACTAATTGAAATTTAGAACATGCAAGTAGCTAATGTATCTCTTAACACTGCACAGAAACCTGCATCCCATTTGTCATTTTTGAGGCTTCAGAAGTTCTCTATGTGACACCGAAACTTATTTTTAAAAGAAAAAAATGTGACAGAAACAATTCACACCAGCAAAAGTGATGATAAGAGCGGGCGCCGGCGACCTCGATGTGCATCTCACAGTTGAATTCCCTGAAGGTAGAGGGGCTCATCACCCCTTCTAGGTCCCCACATCAAACACACACACACACACACACACACACACACCCACCTCTGTAACTCAGAGACACACATACCCACACACGCACACACACCAAACCACGCATACACAAGGTCTGGGAATGCTGAGGAAAATAGTCCTCATTTATTATTGCCACACTCCCTCGACTCGTCCCCTCGGTTCAGCGGGTGCGCTGCCAAAGCACGTCTTCCACCGACAATGTCACACAATTACCTCTTAACTGCTCAAACAAATAGAGCGACCCGAAGAGTGACATCAAATCAAAACTGTCACAGGTGATTGAGTCTAGTCATCAAGGCGGCCCGCCGTTACCTGTCAGGAGAGTGAGGGAATGAAGGGAAGACGGAGAGAAGAGGCAGGATGTGATAGCCCCGTTATAATAGACCCCTAATAATGTATAAACACCCCCTTTTCTTTTTTGCTAGACTCATATTAAAGTTGGGCACAGGGTGCACGGTGCCCTCCTTTTTCAGCCGCTCCACTCCCTCACGGGACTCGGGATGGAGAGAAATAGCTGTGGATGGAGTAATGATAGAGAAAATGATAGAGGGGAGATTGAAATTTCCATCCTCTCTGAACCATGCCAGCTCTGCTCCTGGAAAGACATTGGCTGCTAATGGGGTTAGATCACACGCTTGAGAGTTTGAGGGCTGAGTGATGCTGATACTCCAGAAACAGATTCCCAAGGAAAAAAGAAAACAAAAGGCAAAGCAACCATTTTAGGAAGGACAACTCTCTCAAGGTTTGGGCATCCGAACTGAGCGGGCTTTCCTCTACATGGGAAATCACACGTAGACCCAGACGGCCACCGATGTTTGTTGTTGTGACAGGAAGGACACAGAGAGGCAGGGTGGTGCATCTGAGGCAGAGAAAACAAAAATGAAGAGTCTCAGCATAAGGTTGAGCAAGAGCAGGCCAGGGGGACATTAGGAACATGATGATATTGTCAGTGTCTGATGTAAATTGGAGAATGACACAGTCAACAGACACGGCTGGCTGCACGCTGGCTGGGGCTGTGACACTGACAAATGGAATATTTCAGAGGACTTAATCAGAGGAAATGGGGTTTGGTCTGCAGGTGACACAAGTCCCGCTTCAGCACTCACAAAAAGAAAACTGATTGCCTGTCTTGAAGCCTCGCCATCTCTGTATTTCTCTGTCTGTCTGTTTCTCTGCTGCCTTTCGGACCCTCTGAGTGGGTTTGCCAGGAGCGCGAAGTATAATTAGATCCCAAAGTAGATAGCCTGTGAAAGCTCTGCCAGTGAAGTCAATAAAATGTCCAAAACACAGAAGCATAATGTATCTCTGAATCTGATTAGCTGTTTGAAAAGGACAAATAAGACATAATTTTGCACCTTTTTCAAAACTTGACATGTCTTTTTTAGGTGATCCAAACAAAACATGCTAATGCATTCAATGTTAAACTATCCTTTTAAGGATAAATCATATTTGGTCCTGATCAATACATTTTCAGTGTATTGATCAAGGAGCAGCTTGTACAAAGGAGCAGCATCCCCACACTCCCCCTAATTTTCAATGTAGTTTTGAAATGTATTACATTTCAAAACAGTATTGAAAAAAATGCAGTGTTAACTGTCATTTGCTAATAATAACCTTCTGTCTAAAGTATTTTTTTCATTTTGGTTGATGGAGAAGAAAAGCAGCAAAGAGGAAATAAAAACTGGTGAGAAAATCAATCAAACTAAAACAATTAGTGAATCACCTTTTGTAAATAATCTTTTTTGGATCTCAAGAGGAAACAAATCTGAAAAGTCCAGCAGGCAGAGTTGTGAATCAACATGTTCTCGGGTTTTGTTGACCTTCTGGATAATTTTGAACTTCACTGTAATGAACTTGAACTAAACAAACAGCTTATATTTAACCTGTGAATTTATGGCAGAGAAGGAAAGGTGTAGATGTTTGCCCATATTTTCCATTGAGGTTAAGCGCTTGCTGACTGCTATGTTTTTATGTGGGCAATTCAGGCTGCTGCACAGACACAGTACTGACAATATATATTTTCAGTAATGTGCTTTACATTTGGCTTCTGTCTTCCTTTATGCTTTGGACATAACCTAAAAAGAGAGGCTTTGCCCTAAATTTATAAATGGCAAATAGTTTGTGTTGTTGTTGTGCAAAAGTCTGACGAAGGCAGTGAGTTAGAGACGAACAAAGGAAAAAAGTCCCAGCTCAATATGTTCTGTCACTTTTAACTTTTCTCTCTGGACATTGTAGTGTTACGTAAAGCCAAAATAACAACAAAGCTGTGGTCTAATTAATGAAAGTTCAGATTTTCCAAACTGGCAGATTATGAACACAGTTCTAATTTGTCAAATTATCTAATCTGTGTGGATTTTGCTTCCACACAGCTGAAACATTACAATATAAGGATAAGAACAACTTTTTTGAGAGTTTGACCACATTAAAATACAGAGAATTGAACATATAGAATTAAGCTTATGTTTTAGATACAACATCCAAATGACTGAGATCCATCTACAAACTCTTGTGGTTCCTGCATGTAGCTCTGCATTGCCCGTGAAAGTTGTGTACTAATATCAAATTGGTGATTTGGTGCCTCAAGTCCAGTGGTCCCACGCTAGGTATGAATCACAACAGGGGACCGCTGCCTTGTCACACAGGCTACAGATCAATGATAATTACCATCTTGACATGAGTACGCTTATTACTGAACAGGATCAGGGACAGGGTCCCGAGCTGTGGTGGCCGTAGGGGCCGATCGATAGTCCAGGAATAATGGCTCTCTGGGGCCCTAGATTGGACTTTGCCACTAAACAAGCCATTACAGCCGCACGCATGACAGCTTAGGTCTAGATATGCGTCCTAACTCTCCTTCTCCTGAAGGCTTCTCTCTCGGAGCCCGCCTCACTATGGCTCCCACATGCCTCAGTACTCAATCTTGTCATGGACTGTTATGGGCAGGCGAGACACATGCCTCTGGCTTTGAGACGTGTTAACCAGAAGTGAGTGATTAGGGGAAGCACGCTGCTACAACATAATGTGCTCCTGTGCAACACACCGGAGAAAGGGGCCTCGCAATATGACCTGATGATTGCCACTGAGCATTGAGATCAAACACAGCCGCCGTACCTGTGTGTGTATAGATACACAACCAGCACACAAACAAAACACACACACACTCGCACAAGCAGACACATCAATGTGTATAGACGATGCTGATCCGTCTATGGCAGCCCTCATCGTCTTTTCTCTTTGATTTTTTTTCTCCTTTTACATTTCCATACTCCAGATCCCTTGTTTTTTTTTCCCTCTCTCCTTTTTTAATCCGGTCATACCTGTAATCGCGCTCTGCGACAGCAAACTTCAGAGAATCAATTAGTCCTCGCCTCATCCGGGAGCCAAGACGATTCCTCCCGACTTGAGCCGCAAACTCCTTCTATCAGGAGTCATTCTGCTTGCCTAACACCCAGACTCCTCTCTCCTGAGCCCGGATAGGTTTGACTCTAAGCCTCTAAAACGTTGACAACCCAAAGCGTCTTTTTCTCGGCAAGCCCTAACCGCCTGCCTCACCCTGGCCTCATCTCCTCTTTCTCACCATCACAGCTACTAAATAAAGACGGATTTGTTTTCACTTCATAGCAGGCTTGCGATAATGTGCTCTGCTTCGCCGTTTCATCCACAATTAAATAAACAGTCCCGTTTAAAAGACTTTTTAGTTAGATAAGGGTGAATGTGCATGATTCAGACTTCCTTTGTCTCAGAGAAGTTACCGACTGAAGATGTGGCTTCATGGACCTTTTTAAATCTCAAAAAGGAAACTGCAAACCTGAGAGTATCCCCCAAGTACAGCAGGCCCTGCAGTTGAGCGTGGAACAAACAGAACAGTGAAGGGTCAGATTTAATACCCCGCCCCAGCCTTTTGTATTCAGATTAAAGACTAAGGAGGATTTGCAGCCGCCTGGAGTCTCTTGTTAAAAGATTGTGTTCTCCACTTAACCTGCAATTTACCTGTCACTTAGACCTGCTGCAGTGCTCATCCACACCTCTGGAAGTGAAAGGGGCTATTATTTTCCTGGTTTTAGTGTCCCCCTCCCCTCTAACCATAGGTGAGACTTAATTTTTACTTAAAGGGATAGTTCAGAATTTCTGAAGGGAAGTTGTTAAATCATTGTAAGGAGTTAATAACGTATCTGCAATAGATACCCACCGATCACCAAGAGCGATTTTAACATTTAGATGTCATTATGACATTAGTCCATTTAAGGTCTATTCCTATGTGGGGTAGACTGGTCATAGTGGATGAAAATAGGCAGAGGTGATCTAGTGTAGCAGAAGGTTCACTTACAGCCTGGTAAGTGAGCCTTACCAGACAATACAAAAAAAAACAAAAAAAAAAAAAAACTATGTATTTTATTTTGTGAATAAACCCCTATTGACAAAAATTCAGAAGATGCCATCCTTACACTTGGCTCAAAAAACTCAATTCACACAATTAACCACATTGCTACTGTCAACTGATACTTTCCACCCCAGAAATCTTCTGATGAAGAATTAGGCATTAAGGTCAAACCGTAAGAAGTAGTATCAGTTAAGCTTAATGTTTAATGTTGAAAACATTAAAACAAACCAAGCTATTAGATAGAAATGCATAAAACTAACCGATAATGTTCCATCAGTCATTGCTCCTCCTCTCCACCTGGTCTGGTTCTCTTGTGTATAATCACCCCTGAACAGGAAGCCATAAATACAGGAAGTGAAGCTGCACTTCCTCCTTTTGCTCCTAGAACACAGGTAAGAGAAATAATAAAGATAAATATAAATTCAAGAATACTGCTAATTTGTGCCATAATATTATTCAAAATAATGTGCAAAGATGCAAAACATAAAAAAAACATAGAATAGAAAGTGTTTATAAGCTACAGATTGAAAATATTAGTTCTTGGAAAAACTAGCAAGATTGAAAAAATGGAGAAAAAAACGCAAAGTAAATTCAAATGGTGGTCTCACTTACTTTTTCACTGCATAGTGCTAATATAAAACTTCAGATTTTGTCTTGGTTTAGATATAAACCTATCAGTTTACTTGTTTGTAGTCTAGTTCATAAAGTCTATGAACTAGACTTTGTAAATCATGAAAAAATATCAGACAGTTTGAGCGAAACCCAAAAGTTTCTCCTTTTGTTTTTTATGAATAGCTGTGATATTTAAGTAATATCAATGGGCAGAAAACACAGTATATTTCAGAAATAAAAACTAGACTGATGGTAGCTATGGCAACTTGCTTAAAATCTGTACTAAACAGCTGGGAGAAAATATCCTTTTATGTGTTGTGAAATATACAAACTGTGCTCTGTGCTGTGGACTCATCTATAGGGGGAAAGTTCTGAATTTATTTATTATTCATCAAAGCATGTGACTGTGTGTCTCACTTAGTGAAAAGGCTCTTATTGATCAAGATGTACAAGACATTCTCATTCTCTTCTTTTTATGCTTGGTTGAATCAACGCTATATTTGCAACTAATGAATGTCTAAAAATGTGGATAACACTATTACTTTTAGGGCAAATAAATAAAATTTAATCTGGACGTATTATTTCCGTAGCCGTTTTTAAAAAGTGCTCATTGGCAGACCTACTTGGGATGACTACTATAAATCCTTATTTGTTGGATTCTGGGGAGACAAAAGGTGGCCCAAAAGGGGAGCAGACTCAAACAAACTTCTGACTTAAAACTATTCAATCTTAATGCCTGTGCAGTTTGTGTAAGCACAAACCTGTGAACCTTTGAAAGAGTCTCATGTTTGCATCAGGTTGTTTTCTACAGAGAATTTGGATTTACAACAAGGAAAGGCACAGGAGGCTGCACACCACTGATGATCTTCCTGTGTGAGAACACAACATTTAAAGCATGTGTAGTCAGAGTAACTTTGATAGAAAAGTAGGACAGCAAAAATTAACAACCAATAAAATGGTAATACATTTTTTACAGATAAATATGCTTCACATATTTTGTTCTCAGTATTGTTTCACATTCAAAGATCATAGATGAAGTCATTTTATTTTTGGAATGTAAAACTGAAATTACTTCAGACTCGAAGGACATTTATAGATGCTTTATAGTCAAATATAGCTTTACAGTCATTCCCATTCACACACATATAATGGTAAGCTACTGGATTGTAGCCAAAGCTGCCATATCACGCCATTTGACCATCACCAACAGGCAAGGTGGGTGAAGTGTTTTGCCCAAGGACACAACGTCAGAGGCAGATGGAGCAGGAATCAAACCAGTGACCCAATATTGCAGGGCAAATTCCTACCACGATAGCACCAGTAACCATTAATCATTGTGTGAATGCCTTTCAGTGTCCATGTTACTACAGATTAAAGACTCACTACTGTTAGAATGCAAATGTTCAACACAACGTCTAATTTTTGTTCGTCATAACATTCAAAATCCCAAAAATATATGCAGAAATTTCTGGCTGTGATAATCAAAACATATTGGTTTTGCAAGGCACCACAGGTTAAACATGTCCACCTTATCGGCTTTCTAGCAGATTCTTAGGTAGTTTGTTCAGGATGCTTGTGGAAGAAAAGGAAAAGAGATTTCCACTTTGGCACACACACACTCAAACACACAAGAGTTTCCTTCTAATAAACCAGAAATGACTTGTGGACCAGTCGGACTGCTCTGATGGGGTTGAATTCAGTGTGTATTCTCTGGAGCGCCATGAAAGAGATGCCCGCAGGACATGGAGCCGAAGCACACTGTGGAAACCTTATGGCTTGATTTGTATTGCGAACTTTGCTCATCTGCTCTACTGAAAAAATCTTGCCAGAGAAACCGCCCCAACCCTCCCCTACAACACAATTTATCTAGAAGTCAGGGGGAGTGAATGAAAACTGCCGCCATCACTCTGACCCACCTCATCCATTTCATCCTCTCCTGTGAGTCGTCTCAACCTCCGCTGGACGGCCATAACGTCACTCTATATCTTCCACCTTAACAGAACTTGAGGGGTCCATGGCAGCAATAAAGTGGCCCATTCGTTTTCAAAGCATGGGCAAAAGGAGTAATGGGAGTGATGTGGAGACATTATCAGTCACTCACTGGGTGCCAAAGCTTTATGAGTCACTCCTGCACCCATTTGAAAAAAGAGAGAGAAGGAAAGCGTGCGGAGATGCCCACTAAACAGCCGTACTGCTCTTGATGGAGCTTTACTCGAGTCTTTGATATGTCCCCTAATCTCCACTAAACTATCCCACTGGTTTTAACACCCTCACGCATTAGCCTATGTCTTAAAACTTAAGAGTTTATCGTTATGCACTAAATTTAGACGCCCTTACTTAAGACTCGGCTTGGAAAGCGATTGCAGACGGCATGCAAAACTATAAACCTTTAAACATAACAAAAGACCAGAAAATTGTCATTGTTTTAGAGTTTGGTGAAATTGAGCCCTGAAGGATTGAAGGAGCAATCATCTGGATGGAGGAGATACTGTGATTCTGCTTTTTGTCTGCTTGGAGAAACTGATTTTAAAAAAACAGCATGTCTTAGCACAGATGAAATTGTTAAATGTGTTTATTGTTCGAAGATTTTACACAGTCTTTCTTCTCCTATTTGTTTTCCCTTATTTCTTTCACCCTCTGTCTCTGAGTTACCTTCAGGAGTATAGAAAAGCCCACCTGTCCACCCACACACATCAAGGCCATTCCCAGTGGACTTCTGTGTTAAACTCCCAACTTAAAACCCATTACCAAGCTATCAGCGCGCTCATAATGCTGTCTAACAACCTAATTTCCCTAAGTGTCAGTCCAGGCAGCCATCTGAGGGCCTGTCAGCTCCTGTCCGAGGGTGCTGGCCGCTCCGGGGGAACACCACCTCCACCTCCACGCGTCCTCATCAGAAACAGGATAGAAAGCTCAATCTCTGAAAATATGTCAAGGAAAAAGTGACTGGGGACGCAGGGGGTAAGAGACTTTGGAATGAGACTGCCGGCTATTTTATTCACCATATCCACTCTATTAGTCAGAGCGGCACAGTCAATCAGGGTCCCCCATTTTGATTCGACTGAATTCAGAGAGGGAGAACTGGGACACGGGGAAAATGGCTGACGGTCACGGCGTGGCTATTCCAGCTCAACCGAAATCAGTTTGAGGAGCTGGTGTGTGTGTGTAAAATGGATTATGAACGTATGGATCCAAAACATCCCTGCCTGTCCTTGTTAACTGCGGAGCAGAACGGTGATATGGCGGGGTGAGAAGGTTAGAGTTGACTGTGTGTGAGGGAGAGTTGCAGGTGTGCTGTCTGCTCACCGTCTCCCCTCCAGGTGTCCTGGCGTACCGCTCCGTAAAACGATTTGGTAAATATGGAAAGTGGCCCCTAGGCCACCAGGCGGGCCTGGCCCCTCTTTAGGAGTGGATAATTGACTCCTTTTCCTCCTTGATAATTCATTGCTTGCATATGCCCGCTAATACATCAGCTGAAAACTGGCCCCGGCCCTCGTCTCCGCCACCCAGAGGAATGGGGAGAGTGAGTGGGAATGACAAATGGGAGCACTTCTAGATCCATGAATGAATTATGTCTTCTAAATACCTTGAGCAGAAGCAACTGTCAGGCGCCGTCTATACTAATCTGGGACGAAATATGACCGGCTCGGCATTAAAAGGGAGGGAGCGGGGCTGCTAGAGAATGAGCCGGGAAATGAACGAGCAATCAGGCCATTAAAACTTGCTGTCTGATTCAGCTTTGGTGATCATTTGCACATTTATCATGAGAAGGAAACATCCTTCCCCCTCTGTCATAGTAATACATTCCCTTCTATTTGAATATACTGGGATTATTCGAACAGGACAGAGATATCATTTGTTTTACAAGAGCAGAGTCAGCATTCGCATTAGTCATTAGGAATTAGATGGAGCAAGCTGCTGTTTGGAGGGACACTTTACCAAGTGATCAGCAGGATAAAAGAAAATAATGGCACTTCATTTTGAGTTGAGGGACATCAAAATGCTTGTTGCTTCCAAGAAAAGAGGAATAATAGAAAGACAACCATCTTTACAAGATTAATGTTCAAAAACTTCAAAGTGTGTAAAACCCAGAGGGTCTCTTAACTGGTGATGATTGTGGTACAACAGAAGGAGTAAAGAGGGTGTTAAAGACGCTGCAACCTTGCAATTGTTCTGTCTGGTTATCTGGGAATGTTGTGTAGCACCTCTGGGAAATGTATTTTTTGTTAGAGAAATCCAGGGTGTGATGCATCTAAAGCACGGTGATGGAAGGAGGATGCCCAAGGACGTCTGAAAGGTCCCCAAAACGGACCCATCGTTTCACAGGAGAAGGAAATTGTTCTGACCAATTCATCCATCAATTTTCTAAACCCTCTTAATCCAGAGGTCAGAGCATGAGAGGTGGAGTCCACCCTGAACGGGCCACCACTCCATCAAGGGGCAACATGTAAAAAAAGGACAAGATACGGTGCACGAACATGCTCTGTTTAACTGGTCATGCATGATTTTGTACTTTAAGAGGACGCAGGAGTCCATTCTGTTGCATCGTGTTTCTGTGTTTAATTTGATGTACAGCACTTTGAAATGCCTTGCTGCTGAAATGTGGTATATAAATAAAATTTGATTGATTGATTGATTGATTGATTGATTGATTGATTGATTGATTGATTGATTGATTGATTGATTGATTGATTGATTGATTGATTGATTGATTGATTGATTGATTGATTGATTGATTGATTGATTGATTGATTGATTGATTGATTCTAGGCTCAGAATGAGATTTGAATCCAGGATTTGGTGGCGATAGATTCATGTTGCAAATACTCAAACATGAAGCAGTTTTGAAAACATAACAGCCAAGATTCACTGAGAAATTGGCTGGTGATATTGGACAAGTCTGGGCCTGACTAGTGATCACCTGCAGCGTTGCCAACTTAGCATCTCTCCAGCTAGCGTTAGTGAGTATTCAGATTGGAATCTCCAGAAAGAAGGAAAGTATTTTAAGCATCAGTGCAGTTTTTAAAGAAAAAAAAAAAACAGATGAGGAATATAAATTGGGATTTAGAAAGAAAAAAAGAGAGGCAGAGAGAGAAAGAGAGAGAAAACAGGAAGGCTGAACAGAATACAGTTAAGTTGTCCTGAGTTGTTCTTTTGAGCTGTAAGGCTTTTTGTTTTGGAAAGTGGTGGATTTGTAGATGCTGGTAATCGCATGTTAGCCCTGTAATCTCTTTAAATTGTTTTCAAATATAAAAGTGATATTAAGCAATTAGTGAAGCACAGTGGCTCCTCTTCCAAGCATCACACAGTGTTAATGCAAATAGTTAATGACCAACACACCAGAAAGACTGGAGAAATATTTAAATGCTGCCCTGACAACTGCTTATACAATAACTGTTGAACAAGAATTTGATTCGATAAAAATCATGTTGGCAAGTCAAAGCTTTAGAAGCACTAAACACTAACCAGAAAAGTCAGATCTGTGCAACTCTATTGAAAGATAAAATCCAAACATAGCTCTATTACTTTTTAATAATTTTTATTTGCAATTTTTTTCCTTTTCTAATAAAACCGCTATTATCTAAGTGCAGTCACAGGCTGTTTTATAAATTGTTTACAAGACAACAGCAATTAAAACTTTCCTGTAATAATTTGAATGTGGATGCATAAGCCTCCATATTTCCCTTGCCGTATAAAATATAAAGTTATATTTACTTATACTGACACTGAGAAACATATATCATCTTCTCTTTATCACAGGAAGGAATAAAAGCCTCTCATCAAGCCTAAAGCTCTGCACATGCAGACAGAGAAGACAAATTAGAGCCAAGAGCTAAATTGATCTGGCCGCTGATTGATTTTCAGTTCTGGTTTTGTGCGGGTTTTTTTACACTTTGATAGCACATTTAAGTCAGGAAGGGATTCTTCCAAGTTTCAGGGGTCACAGAGGCGTCAGAAGGATAAGGTTTAAAACCCTTAAGGAGATTGTGAAATAGTATTTATTTATTTTTTTAAATGCCTACAACTGTTAGCATCTCAACACCAGATTAAGCAATATTTATCTGTTAGAAGATTTAGAGTCCCTGATGAAGTTTAAAAGATTCAGTTTACCAATGTGTAGAAACAATTGCCAGCTTCTGAAAATGTGAATGTCAGACAAAGAAATTAGGAAAGAAGATAACTTTTAAAAATGTAGATTTGTATTTTCCCAATCTAACATATGAAAATATATATTTTTTTAAAATAACAACAGCATTTCAGTTTCCTGGATTAAATTAAATAGTATAAAGAATTAAGGAAAACCAATTCAGTCTTACGTGGTACTGAATCGACGCACTAAACGCGAACGACGACACTGCCCTCTAGTGTCGCTACGCAGCATTGCCATGTCAAGAACTTCAGAGCGCTTTCCAAATTGAAAAATAAATATTTTCTAATTATTAATCCATCTTTTTTTCCCCCTGATCTTAAACTCTATAAATGTAAGCAGGATAAAATACATATGGTAAATACATATGGAAAAGTTAGTCCAAATGACACACATTACAACAGTGAAGTCGAATCATTGAGGGCATTTTCCCTTTGAATATTTAATAACAGCTAGGAGTTCAGTTAACTAGTGCAAATGAAAATAGTTTATTTTTGCCTATTGAAGCTGTCTGCAACAGACTCTTTGAATCGTTGGGTTCTCATTGCACTTGTTTAATTAAGTCTATTCAGCTTTGTGTCATTATCACCATCATCATTATTGCATTGTATTTACTCATTTGAATGAATAGGGTTATGTTACACAACAGACAGCAACATGAATTAGAACCATTTTGGGTGTTTATTGTGTATCAAGTAAACACCTTTCATTGGAGGTGAGTATGGCGAAAATACGTTTGAAAGGATTCTATCAGATTTACAAGAGACAGAAAAAATAACCTATATATGTTTTTGTTGTAGGCTCATTTTTTTAATGCAAAATCACTTGTTCTGAAGGATATTTTTGATGAATAATTATGAATTCATTTGTTTACGCTCATGTAGATAAAAGTCTCCAAAATAATAGAAATAGCAAAAAAAAAAAAAGAAAAGAAGGAAAGAAAGAATAAGAAATCCCTTTCATCAGAGTCACTTTAAAAATTTGATTAAAAATCTGACTTTTAAGATGGGAGATTATCTGAAGGTTATCGTATTGCAATGAAACTATTACAACTCTGAAGAGGTTTATGTGTTTGCCCCAAATAAAGTTGTCATAAATTCCCCAAAAGTGAAAGGATCAGTCTGTTGGGCCTGCAGCTTATAACTTCAATAAACATGCATCCACTTACCCTTTCAGGGGGAGCTGGTCCCTTTCTCCATCAGTCCTCTGACCTTGGATAGGTCACCTTTCCATTGCAGGGCCTCAATGAACACAAGCAAATAACCAATTTGAATATTTATCATAAAACAATTTATTATAACAACTGAGTTCAGAAAAAGTTTAAATGCTCATGTAGATTTATTCTGCAAAGTCATTCATTTTGAGTGTTTATACCTGAGAATGTGAAGGATTGCGGCTTACAGCTTTAAAAAAAAAAACATATTTGACGTTGCAGTCAATTAATTTATGGGAAAAGTTGCTGACTGGACAGTTTTCCACCGGAGTCACTGACGCCCTCACATCCTCCAGAAGGAGGATCGTTCACAAAGAGCAAAAGAATGGCAAGTTGAGCGGAAGGAAAAACTGGAAATGTGACAGCATTGGCTTTGTGAAGATTGTGAAACAAAATTTGGGAGCGATTGGAGAGTCATAGACTTCTAAGGGTGAATATTTTGCCCTTTAAATAAAGGGTGTGGGGGGTTTGTAGTGAGAAGCAATAACAGCTTCTCACTACAAGAAGCATGGAACTGATGGTCAATGGTGCCTCTTTGATAATACACACACAGCAGCAGAAGCAACACACTGTGAGCACAGTGGGGGTTTTTATCACTGTGTATCCATCCATCCATCTTCTTCCGCTTATCCGGGGTCGGGTCGCAGGGGTGGCAGCTTCAGAAGGGAGCTGCTACCCCTTCTGACACATACACAGTGTCTTGTAAAAAGACACTGTGTATGTCTTATAAAAACTAGAACAGAAAAGCCTCACACGTCAACAAATGGGTAATGACAATAGAGCAATCTGAGGTAGATGCAGAGACAGGAAGTGTGGAGTGTTTCCTAGGGATGGTGTTGCTGTAATAATCTGACACAGAATGTTCTGTGTGTTTAATCCAGAAGTGACATCAACAAACTGATACAGAAAACTATCTGGTCCTGCGCGCGTAGCAGCAACAGAGATAAGACTTAACATGTTAGTGATGCACAGAGAGAGAAAACTGGACTGAGAAAACTAAAAGACAGGGAATGAAGTCTACAGCATATTCCTCCCATCTAGTATAAATTGTATAAAACATGTACGGTAAGCATTGTATAATTTTTCCTTTTCCCTTTTTCCTGGAAAAGAACCTTGAACAGCCAAGTCTTGAATGCTCAAAAACGTGCATCTTAGAGAAATAGTTCTATGATCAAACAGAGGTCTTTTTTCCCCAACTAGAAAGACTGATAATGAAACGTTTTAGAGCCCTTTTAGCCCACACTTTCAGCTTCTGAGAGCTTATTAATCACCTTGCTATCTCTTTCATGCACTGGCCAGCAAACTGGTCAGACCTATAAGCGCCAGAGAATCTATGGAGTATTGTAAGGAGGAAGATGAAAAAACACCAGAACCAGCAATGCAGATGAGTTGAAGGCTGCTATTAAAGCAAACTCTGCTCCCATTGTCCTTTAGCAGAGTCAGAGGCCGATCACATATCCTGCACAGTACATGGAGTATGTTTCAGTAGGCCTCACGTTTCTGCGTTAAACATCTATTTATTGGTCTTATTCCTGAACTGAGCTACTGAAATAAATGAACATTTCCTAAGATTGCACCAAGAAGTTTGGTTTTAAAGTTAACTGGATAACCAGCACAGCTAAGACCAATTCTGAACTGACTAAATCCCATTGTGCTGCCTTTCAGAGTAGCATGACCTCATCTCTCGGGTTGTCAAGACATGTCATCCTCCTCATGCAAACACTGTGATGCTTATTCCTGAGTCTCAGGATTAAGAGAACCCTGGCTGTGGCCACTTATACACCTCGATTCACACACACACACACACACGCAAAAAGACTCCAGTAACAGCAGGCAGCAGCTTTCGCTGTCCGAAGGGATCACAGAGTTTGGTCTCGTGTGTTTGGGGACAGCATGTGTATAATGATGAGTAAACATGGCGCTCTGGTTGTTGCCCGCAGCTGTCGGCCTGATGCCAAGTGATGGGCAATATGCTAAGAGGGAACTGTTTGCACTGTTGCCGCCGGTGTTTCTCAGATAACAGATGAGTTTATCCTCACAACCTGCACACTTTCCTTACGTAACCTGACATGGTTTCTTTTTTATGGCTTCATGTTCGTAACGACCACAGACAACGGCAGAAATCGTAAGGCTGACACAGAAGATGCCATCTTTATTTAGGTTTCACATGACATACAGAATGGAAACAAATGTTAGTTGTTTTTTTTTTTGGTTGTTTTTTTACACATTTTGAGTTGCTGCCGCCTTATGCAGCAAGTGATGTGAACTGTGAGAGAGTCAAACTCCGAGTTGTTATATAATGTTTATGAGAAACTGTGTCAGTGAGGCTGACAGAGCAGCTTTTTTCTCAACGGGACTCAGCTGGACGCACAATATCCTCCATCCTCACATCTAGAGCAGCAACAACAAACAGTAGTCAACCCATTGGGCACAAATAAGAAATAATCTGCTCGTGCTAGGTTTTTTTTTTTCTTTCACAAAAAAGAAGAACAAAGGGCAAGTTTCTCTTTCTGTTGGAGGAAGGACACCGTCTATCCTGGAGAACAGCAATAAACACTTGGCAATATCCTGTAACACAATTGAGTAATCACAGGAGCTGCATGACAGGTTGTAGCGTGCAGCACGGTGGCCTTGAAGAGAATCACACAATGGCACAACCAGAAAAGATAAAAAAAATTAATAAAAAAAAAAAACATACAGCAGCATTTTAGAAAAACAAACACAAGAAAAAAAATATCACAGATGGACTGTAAAATTAGCCAGTTTTCTGTTGATTTGCTCTTACTGGTGATAAGAAAATTAATGGCTAAAAAGGTTTTTATCACAGATTCAATAAATGCATCACAATTAATGACACCCACTGTTTTTGGTCGATAAATCTGAGAAAGGTTAGGAACAAATGCATCGATGCAGAAATCCTACCACCCCTTCATATTCAAAATTGTTACAAAGGAAGCAGAACAAATTGTTTCAAGAATCAGAAATGGTCAACATTTTGAAGTAAGAGCTCAAATATAGTGGGATAGGCCAAGAAGGACTCAATTGGTGCATCTTTGATCTAAAGTATCTTTAACAGTCTCTTTTTCCAGTTTTTCCTTGTATTGAAAAGACCCTTGAGGTCCATCAGATGCACCCGTCCTGCGGTGGGATAAACAGTCGTCCAGTCAAGCAGAGCCGGTTCGTGCTATGTGGAGGAGGATGTCTTCTGATCAGGCAGCAGCTGTGTGGAAGTGCTCTCCTTGTTTTCAGAGGTCAGACTCTCTTTGTCCCCGTCAGCACCCGTGTCACTCTTCTCAGAGCTCTGCGGCTCCTTGGTCTCATTCTGACAGGCGGCCAGAGCCGAGCCGTCGCCCTGGTTCGACGTGGACCTGTGAGAGGAGCTGAGGGAGTTTGTGGGGCTGAGCTGGACGGCCGTCGTGTCCTGCAGGGTGTGCTCGCTCATCTCCATCTCGAAGGCGACCGTCCCCATCCTCATCAAACCCCACTTCTCCCCTCCCTGGGTCTTCCGAGCCATGTGGGACGAGGGTCTCCTGCTGACCACGCAGCAGGCCGTGAAGAAAGCCAGAGCCAACAGCAAGAGGAGGGGCCCGATGATGATGGGAGGGTTGGCCGCCAAGCTGAAGGTGCCGAAGGCGAAAGCTCCCACCAGGGTGATGTTGATGCCGGCCAGCATGATGCACAGGCCGCAGGCGCAGCACAGAGCCGGGGAGGGCAGGTTCTGGTACCGCAGGCTGCGCCGCTCTGGGATGTTGCTGGGAACCGATGGTCTTGATTTCTCATCAGGTAACATCATGTCTTAACAGGATCGGACGAAGCACTTCATCACTGCACTCAGAGAGTTTAGTGGAAGAAAGTTTGAGTTTTTTTAGTCATTTTTGGTACATTTCTCAACGTCTCAATCATCATGCTTGAGTAACTTTAAGCAAGAGTGACACAAGAGACTGCCATGTATGATCAGATTGTCTTCAGTCAGAGGCTTCTACAGAATAGCTGTGATACGGACCGTTACAGGAGATTCTCCCTCGCCACAACCAACATAATCTACGACTATTTTAAGAAACATTTAATGTTATTTCAGGATGAATGTAGGATTTTTGATTTGAGGTACACAGATCTACACGGGCAAAACTGAAAGAATCACTTAAACCATTAAAAGTCCATTTCAGCAGCATTATTACAAACTACTCCGCGTAACTTACCTTTTATTGAACCCGTAGTCCTGCTGGGTGCCTGGCCGCGCTCTGTCTCTGCATCCTGTTGCACAGCAGCTGCGGGATGAATGTTGTCTCTCCCTCCAGCAGGTGAACAGCGGAGAGCAGCTGCTGCACTGCTCGCTTATCACCACTAGGAGCGCTAAAGAGTCCCTTCAAACAAACTGTCAAATCATCCTCATCCAAATATCCTTTCCTACGATCACGGGAACTTTGACAAAATAGGAGTTACGGTTACTTCTTAAACCATTAAAATAATTGCTGAAAGGTTTTTATTTAAGGCTAATAGTAAAAGTAAAAGTCACTGCAAAAAAATTGAAATACTTCTTCTCAGATGTCATATAAATCATGACAAACTATTTCAGAGGGAGCCTGTTTCTTCTTTTTTCTCCAAAGCAATTATTTTCTACATCCTTCCCACTCCATTTGGCCTTCAGATCGTACAAAAGAGCCTTTGAAAATAAAAAGTACCGACATCCCCTGAGTCGGAGCTAGTACATTAAGAGATAACCGTTGAACACAAGGCAACACAAATTACACAAGAGGTGATATTTCAACATTTTTTATTGAGAACACAGCATCCCAGAGGAAATCTGCTCCATGCACAAGAACAGCTTTGCTCATCAGGTCCTATATCAAAGCTCTGCAGGGCTCCTTAATTGCGAACCCATTACTGCATCTCATTTGATGCCATTACAACCAGGCATGAGGAGGGGAGAGGTTCTTTTTATGATTCATAAAAACAAGAGCGAGGGTTTTAACATGGCAAGTAATTGTTTCCTGATGTCATCTCAGAGCAAATCTCTCTTAATTCCTGCTTGACAATGAAAGCTCTCAGTTGCTGAATAGATGGGGTCACCATGGCAACAGTGCGAGATACGGGGAGAGGAGGGGTTCTGTTTGAGGGCGGCACGTAAATTTAAAAGGGTTAAAAGAAGTTCAGGTGGATACCGAAGACCGAACATGAACCGAAAACAAAATGAAGTCAAAACATTTTTTAGATTCATGAGACAAACGTCAGCTTGCTCAATTCCCTTTTCTTCCATGTTCACATTACCGGATACAAAACTAAACAAAATACACTTACAAAAATAAATCCCTTCAATTACTTTAGGCTAATTTCTTACTATCAAATATAACATGAAAATAAATCCCTTTGGCTGTCACAACTATCTACAACTTTAAGAGCAAGAATCACAGCTCAAGTCTACAAAAAAAAAACAAAAACAAAAAAACACTCCAAATATACTAAACAACCGAGACCAGAAAAAATAAATCAATATTTGTTGTGGTGTTTCATTTATTTCTTTTTTACAGCAAAACAAAACCTATCTGGAGGATAGAAAAATTAAGAAAATAATAATGCTCTGCACACATTATATTCTCCTCGTACCATGGAAGCCCATTCAGACAACTTCAAAGAAACCGAGTCATAGCTACGACTTTCAATACTCAAATTATAGGTTGTAAATATATTAGTGATGATTTTGAATTCAAATTATGAAATTTGAAGTCCCAATTCTTAGTGAAGTTTTATAAAATAAGCTATAATTCACATTAAAAACGTTATGAGGTAGATAACCATAACTTTGACTTCGTACCTGGACTTATAATAAACTTATTGCATTTAAACAAACGTTGGTGTTGTAAAACAAAATAAAAACGGAATGAAAAACAATAAAATTGCTTATCTCAAAAATAATAATAATCCATTTGTTACCTTTTATAAATGTATATTTAATTGATTTGACTTTAAACATACATTGTATTTAATGATTATTATTACCTCACAGTTATAACTTTAACGCTAATAAATAGTGACTGTGAGTTTAGTTTTCTTTGAAGTGGCACAAATGGGCTTCTCTTGCATTCACTCAAACTAAGTTCATTTTAAAGTACATCAGTGCTACAGGTAGGTTGTGTTGCAGTGAAAAGATCCTTAATTCTAGCACCTGAATTTCACACTCATGCAATTACACACAATGACATTAACTGGTAATACTAAGAAAAGGTCCAGTTTTCTCCAAACACCGTCCACTTCCAAATAAAAACACAAACACGCGATCGCATCCACATATGGGCTTTAAGAAGCACAAATCATCCCTTTCCAGAAGCTTAAAAATAAAATCAAAATACCGAATAATTCACAGCTAAAAAAAAAATAAAAAAAAAATAAAAGAGAGAAATAAAATCAGCAAACACAAAATGACTTTTGCACGAGGGCAGTAAACAACTGCACCTCTAAAACGCCGTTTTGGTAATGATATGTCCTTGAATTATCTGCTGGTAACAACAGAGGTTTAGTTGTTGACTTTTTGGTTGAGAATTACCAATAAATACATCTGTAAAGCTTAAGAAATACTTTAAAAAAGAAAAAAAAAAAAAAGAAGAAAAGTGATCTTGAGAGAGTTTAAAACCTAGGCAGCTTAAAATGTGTTGGAAGAAGAGTTAAGTCAACTCTGATGCCATGCGAGTGCTCATGTAAGACTCCCTGTGCAAAAGAAGAAACAAAACAAAACAAAACCAGTGATACCGATATCGGTATCACTAACTGATATCACTAATCTGATATCGGTTAGTGAAGACAACCAGAAGGGAGGTTGCGCTGGTGGCTCAGGCTGCGAGGTCATCAGAAACAGGAGAGAAGTCCCCGCTGCGCAGAGCGTTGGACTGGGCCCTTCTGCGGGCCAGCCGGGACTTGGAAGGAGGGGACAGCCTCATGGAGCAGACGATGGACGCCGAGTCCTCCTGCTGCTCGTCGTGCTGGGAGAGCTGCCGGTTAAAGGCGATGGCTTCTGCTGCAAACTGGGTCAGGTCCTTGGTGCTGCTGTTCCTAAAAAGACGAGATTCGCTTTTAACGACCCACAACGGGCTAATTCCTAGAGGTGGAATTAATGTCCTTTTCAACTCAAAATCATTTACTTCTACCTCTCCGCTGCCTAAAACATGTCTGTTTTTGTCTCAAAGCATCGTAAAGACATAAAAGCTCGTAAAGCAAACCTCTGTAGGACGCGAGGAGTTGGAAGACCTCTCTCTGGTGCATTCTGCATATATATATATAAAAAAAGATTAAAATAGTTTACTTACGGGATCAAATCAAACAACACGAGTCCTAAACCTGAACAAATGTAAATAATACTGACCCCCTGTAGCCAAGGATGCTGCAGGACCTGAGCAGCGCTGAGGCGCAGAGTGGAGTCCTGAACCAGCAGCTTTGATATGAGATCCTTGGCTCCGTCTGTGATGTGAGCCCAGTCCTTGTCTGGAAACTCGTACTTGCCCTCCTGGATGCTCTCAAACAGGCAACTCTGAGGAAATCAGTATGACGTGATCTTACTTCCTTCCAAACATAAATATGATGACATTTTAAAAGACAGAAACAAAAATGATGGATAACGTTGCATGTTCAGTTTCAGAAGTAACTGATGTACAAAAGGTATTTCTTGGTTTAACTTTCTTAAACAGTGAAACCCTGGATCTTCAACCTGATGGGAAGAAAGTGAAACCTTTCCTTTTTTTTCTTTAAACATATCACTGTTTAAGATGGTGCTTCACAAGAGCAACTAAAGCAATCACTGAACTCACTCAAGTCCAAAGGAAGACATTTCTAGAGTTGGGAGCCCCTGGACAGAACACTGCATATTTAGTTTTTATCTTAGTATGGGAAACCATCAACATGCATTAGTAGACTTGCTGTTGTGTCAAACTCTTTATTTTAGGTTTTTTTTTCCCTTCCACTTCATAGTTAATAAGTGTCTTGATCCATCACATAAAGTCCTAATGAAATACAGAGGAATCTGTGGCTGCAATATGACAAAAGTGAAAATGCTCTAGGATTGGAGAAACCCATACCTGGCACGCTCTGCATGCTTCCCCCCGGTCCCACCCGCAGTCAGTGCCACAACGGCCTGTGAACGGGGGGCTTCCACTCAGCAGGATGTAGAGGATGACGCCAAGGCTCCACAGATCACAGCGCTTGTCGTAGAAGGAGGCCTCGTCGGTGAACGCCTCCACTACTTCTGGAGCCATGTACTCGGCTGAGCCGCACTAAGAGAGCGAGACGTCAGCGTGTTAAAAAGTCACATCCAAGCCGTAAATCGGAGTTTGGAGTGAAACGTTATGAGCCTGTACCGGCGTGGTGAGCTCTGGCGTCGTTATGGGAGTACAGGCACTGCTGAGCTTCACTCCACTTCCCAGATCAAAGTCGCAGATTTTTACTGGTGACACCTGAGAGAAAACAGAAAAGGGGAAGGACATTTATTACAGCCATAACAAATATGTACAGGGATAACTGTCTCCCTTAAAACTTAACAGCGTCACTTACCCGGTCAGTGTATTCGCACAGGATGTTTTCCAGCTTGAGGTCCCTATGAGCGATTCCTGAGAAGTAAAAACACACTCCAAAATAAATCTTCTTCACGTCAAGACTTCGACGTATGAGCTGTTGAGAAATAAATGTACCCTTTGTGTGTAGAAAGTCCAAAGCTTGCGCAATGTCCCGGACTACCTTGCTGGCCTCCAGTTCATTAAAGTGCTTTCGGTTCTGGATGTGTGTAAGAATGGTGCCTGCGGGAAGAGACGAGGATTGCTCACATTTCCGTTTACAGCGCCCTGCAAACGTTTTCACGTATGGAGGAATTTTTCTGCCATAATCCGAGAGCACACATTTTCAGTCTGAAAGCATAGAGTTTGCATCTTTTGGTCTCAAAACCTTTTAATACTTTTGCTAACATTTTCATTTTGAAAGCAGGACTTCACGTCTTTCTTCTCAAAACTTGAAATGCTTGTACTCAAAACTTCTCCTCGAAAGTTGAAAGTGTTGTACAGACTGAAAATGTGTGCTCTTGGATTATGGTAGAAAAATCCCTCCATATTCACGCTCCTTTTAATTTTTAGCATTTTGAAAAGAAATTCACAGTTTACTGAACTTTCTTTATGCTAGTTCAACACACAAAATCCCAAGGAAATAAATTAGATTTCATGGTAGTAATAGGAAATAGCACAAGAGTTATGAATACTTTTGGAAATACCGAGAAACCGATATAAAAAAAACATGTCAGATGCGTGCAGGTGGGACCGTTAATATTTCGTACTTGCCTCCACGCAGCTTTTCAAACACCAAGTAAAAGTACGAGCTGTCTTCAAAGAACTGGATCAGTTCCAAGATGTTTCTGAACAGAGACATTCAGAGCTGCTTAGAATCAGTTTCAGTTATGATTAAGTGTGTTTTTAACAGAGACTGATTGATGAACTCACTTGTTTCCTTGACACTGATAGAGAGTCTCCACCTCTCGAAATACTCTGCTTCGGCTGTGCCCCGCGGCCTTTTCTATGATCTACCCAAGATGACACACAAGACATGTTTAGTTGTTTATATAAAAACATACAGTGGTACTTATCTGACAAAAAAAAAATAATAATAATTACTCACTTTCACAGCAAACTCCTGTCCATTTTGCAGGCTCACACATCCTTGAACTTTAGCATATGCCCCCTGACCAAGCACCTCATCTGTCAGTTTGTACAGATCTATGTGAGAGAAAGCAGGACATTAACATTAACTGTTGCTCGTTGTCAAGCAATGAGGACGACGCTGTCAAATAACTTCATTACCATTAAAGGTGCCTGTGAAGCTGTCTGTTGCTCTAGTCCGTTTCTTCTTTCTCCTTTTGGAAAAATCTGGGATGTTCACTGGCTGACTTTTCTCAATCTCTGCAGCAGAGCAGAAAAATTACATGTGCAGATTAAGAATTAACATTTGCCAGGATGTGCTACCATTCAAACGAGCATGCATACAGCTGCTACAACCATTACAAGTGGTGCATACCTGCTGTATCCTGCGAGAGGGGCTGCGGTTCTTCCGTGATGTTCCCATTGTTTTGGATTCTGGCACAGGTTTGTCCTACTTGGCCCACAGCCAAGGGGTTACCCTGTAACACAGAGAAGCAGGCCGAACAGCCAGGGGAGGAGGGGAGGGGGAAAGGGGAAAAAGCGAGAGCAGCCAGAGAAATCAGGTGGTGGTCCAGCAGAAAATGCAAGAAAAACAATGAATAATATGTCCACTCAGGTTTGATTGTTCAATTTTGCTAAATCTTGCTCCAACAATTTTCTTTATAAGAAGTCTGAGTAAAGTTATAGTTGTATTTCTATCATTAGAAACCCACCTCAACCCTGGTTACAAACACAAATCTTCACCCAACCTTTTAGAGTGAATGACTCATGAATTATGGTTGAGCTTCTGTTTCTATTTGATCAGATAAAGTCAGGCAGCGTGAGAACTACTTCCAGTCTGCGCAACGTCCTGAAATGCATTTCAGGAAGTGAAACCAGAGAGATAGTAAGAGAGAAGAGCAGACCAAACCTGATGAGGATGCTGGATGGTTTGCAGCTCCGACATCACGCCGTGCCTCACCATATCTGCCAACTAAAAGATTACAAACGGAATTAGTGAAAAATTCAGGGCAAGAAACTCGCCAGTAATGTGTAACAACAAGCTACTGCGTGTAGGGAGAAGGGAGTACACGTAAAGAATTTGAGCTATGTAGCTTTTGCAGAAATGCATGTCTGAATTTGTCAAACATTTTTAGTTTGAGTGCATTCAGTCAAAAGCGGATTGTAAAGTAAATATTTGCTTAACACTTACTGACTTTAGTTTTATACGAAGTAAACATAATGTCTTTTTTATAGAATGCGGTTGTTAAGTAATCAACAACCTAATTACTTAACAACTCGACCAGAAGTATGGAATTAGCAGCTCTATTCGTAAATAAAACAGCCCTTGTTTTTTTTCTTTCTTTACTTAGCTCTCTATCGCTAACGCTAGCTAACCAGCTAGGCTAACTTCTTCTATCGATTCATTCCTAGTTGCTTGACTGTTGACGCTGAGGCTGTCACGAGAGAGTTCAAATAATCCCACAAATGCAGTCAGATAAAATAAAAATAAAAAACACTCTGACCTGGACTCCAAAGCAGCCAAATCCTTCCTGTCAAAGCCTCCGCCGCCAGCTGATGTAAGCTCCCATTGCTAACTGAGATCAATCAGTCAGGCAGCCAATGACGCAGAGGGCGGGAAAACACATAAACAGACTGTCGGCCCGTCCCGCTCGGTTTTCCCGTTTTTCTATTGGTCGAGAACGAGGCTGCCTGCGTTACGTGACTATACGTGACTGGCTCAACGCCTCAATCCACGTAGAGGGGAATTTTTGTGCGTGACGAGAGACGTTTTTTTACGCAGCCTCACGCCCCTTTCAGAGGGCTGACAAGTCAGCACAAAGAGGTAGAGTGGTTCACTATCATAACCATTACTGTTATAAAATGCTGTGTATTACACTGAATAATGTCCAGTTTGAATTTGGATTACGGAGGGCTAAAAGTATCACAGTTCGCCAAATAAATAAATTGTCTAAAATATATTATTACCTCTATATCTATTGAGCAGATTGTGAAATCAGTTAAAAGGATTTTACAGGAGTTTTTCCCACTTTGTTTTCTGGGCTTTGGTGTCTAGGATGTAAGACACAAAGGAGACCATTCATATCCTCAACTTTGGAGGACAAAGTCTGATAAAGTGTACTTTATAAATGTGTGTTCTTATATGACAATAGGATTTGTTGTGTTTTTTTATTTGTTGTTGTTGTTTTTATTTATTTTTATGTAAGTACAAAATATACAGAATATACATTTATATAAAGTTTTTTGTAGTTAGATTATCCACTCAAACCACTTTGGGACCAATCATTTTCAAAAGTATGGTTATGGTGTGTTTTCTCTGTAGATGCAAGTTGGATTTTCCAGGTTATTTATGCAGGTGATTAATATATTTCAAAAGAAAGAATTATTTTGTTATTCAAGTCTCCGTTTCATGTACACTTGCTGAATTGTTTATTTTTAATTCCAATTTCCAGTAATTTAATGTTTATTCATTGTATTTAGGGATAATAGTGTCCATAAAAAAAGAAGAAATAAATAGAAACTGACCTGAAAAAGTTTCCCTAATGCAAAATGTTATATTTTTAAAATCTTAAAACATTAAAAGACCTAAACATAGGTTTAGCAACATCTTTATTTAATTGTGACCAATGTGGTACTTGAACATATAGATACTTAACTTTTTTTTATTGACTCGTTTGTTTATGATGGCTCAGTATGAGATTTATCATAAAGTTGAGCGTAAATACCATATTTTGCAAAAAGTAGGACACAAAAATTTTATATGTGATTTCAATCAAACCAGAAAAGCAACAATTTACACAATTGCTGATAAATGTTTAACCTTGTCTCTCACCTAGACAAAGCAATTTGATGAGCTTCACTGCAACAAACTGTGCTCTGCTTAGCTCTCTGCAAGACAAAGTTATTAAAGCTACCACCATTAAGTCTCTGCTTTTTATTTAATACAGAAAGTACTCTTGGAAAGTACTCCAGAAAACTATAAAACAGCTGAAACACTGACTTCCTTTAAATCTCAACTAAAAACCCACTTGTTTAGAGTTTGTTGGGACGCTTATCCAGGGTCGCACGTGTACTCATGCACATACAGCTGTATTTCACACATAGTATGTTTCATTTATGCACAGAGAGCTTTTGGAGGAATGAAACTTGACCTTGCATGTTTCACTTTCAAACAAAAGGCTTTCTGTATTATTGAAACTTACACTGACGCCATAATATCAGGTGACTTCTAGGCAGACATTCCTTAGGTGACGTAGTTCATCAGACGACCAGTAAGGCGTGTCTTAGATATAAAGAATGGATCGTCCGTTTTTGATCAGATGCTGTTTAATCCCGGTGTATTCACGTCACAACAAATTAGCCTGTGAGGGTAAGCGTCTCTTTCTTTTTAGCGCTAAAAAGAATAAAATAAGTAAAGTCTGATTATTTGTGTCGGCTGATTTTCTGCACATGTGATCACATGGTTCAGATTCATCGATAATACATATAGATCAACAACTTGTATTTGAAACGTAATCAGTTACAAATTTATTGACGGAATCTGACTTGATGTTGTGTTTTTATTATTGATTCCATGTTGCATTGTGTTTTTGTGTTTGATTTGATGTAAAACACTTTGAAATGCCTTGTTGCTGAAATGTGCTATACAAATAAAGTTTGATTGATTGATTGATTGGATCAGAGCTTCTGTGTTTCTGTGTATGCTTTATATTTTCAAATCCCCAGTTTGTCAAGAAAGATCACACTGAACCAGGTTCTGCTGGAAATTTCTTCATGTTAAAGGGGCGTTTTCCTTTCCACTGTCGCTGCATGCATGCCCACCACGAGGGATTGCTGCAAAGTCAAAATTTGATGAATTGAGTTTGATTGCATTGTTTGATAACTAAGACCAATTTGGAACTTATGTACTTTTCTTTTTTGTATTTGTAAGTGTATTAGTTATGAATTGCCACTATACGCAAACAAAATCAAATTGACATAATATTTAGGGTTTTTGTTTAAGACCCTTTACTTTTATGTTTTTGGGGGGGTTTTTCCCCACCAGGGGGTCTTTTTGTGGGCTCTAGTATCCCTTATATGACAGGAAAGGGAGAGAGAGAGGGGGAAGACATGCGGCAAATGTCGCCGGGTCCGGGACTCGAACCTGCGATGGCCGCGTCGAGGACTCAAGGCCTCCAAACATGGGTCGCGCTATCCCCTACGCCACCACAGCACACCCTTACTTTTATGTTTTGAGGACTACATCCAGATATTAATCAAATGTAATTTTTTTTTTTTGACAGATCAAGCTATTTTCTAACCTAAGGGTTTTTGCTTGTGATTGGTGTGCAACATTTGATGCTATGCTTTTACTATGCTTTCATTTTGCAATAATCAAAAACATGCTCAGAGACGTTTAATAAAAACATTTATAACCAAAAAAGTTCATATGTCAAGTACAACACATAAAAACACAAACTTGAAGCAAAACCACATAAAATGCAAAAAAAAAAAGAAAAAAATGAAGTGGCGTTTTGCCAAAGCTGGACACAGAAGTATAAAAATATAGCACCACAAAACGTGCACTATCTCCGAAGATACAGCGTCTCTTTGCAAGGGAAAGTGGAAGGTAAGTGAAATCCATGAAGCTGTCCAACGTTTGGAATGTTTTACAGATGGTGTTTTCTCCGGGGGCTCAGATAACGTCATAGTGTAAACTCCTTTGTCCATGTGCTCCTCGTCAAGTACATATCTTCTCTGTCATCTCCCTCTGCAAAGCAAAACGAGGAACGAGTTAACACGATAAATATGCAGTATTTCCAAAGAGTAATAAACTGAAAATTAAAATTGTAATAAAGTTTAGAGTTTCAAAGTGAAACTGGTATTTGGGTGTGAGAATTCCCGCTTTTGCTCCTCCAAGGCCAATAATAAGGCAGTAAAAAAAAAGTAATAATGTGAAAACAAAACTGGATTTCTTTTCTCTGCGAATGCTGAAATAATTGTCTCGTCTTCATTTTTATTTCTTCGCAGAAAGAGCTCCGCAGCTCAGGCTTCATAATAAGAATAATTGAAACCTTTCGCTGGCACGGAGAACACTGTTCTCCATCTGCTCTGATGTGATAGAGCTCTCTGCTGGAAAAATGCTACAAATTACAGATTCTTTTCTCATTACATGACTGCAAAGAGTTGGCGTGTTGTTTTAGGCCAACTGCTTTGAAGCAGTTAAAACCTCCGTTGAAGATGGAAAGTTGAGGTCAAGAAATTTAACATTTATCCATTTGCCATCAGTAACTGGATGGAAAATTGTTGTCATGGAGAAAATACAGCTGATGTGTCAAAGTGCTTTATATTTTGTCACACTGTAGCCCCCCAGCCCTTTTATTTTGTAAAGCAGCTCTAATAAATTGGACACAATGGAATTGTCTGGATTTTGACTGGGTCATGTTGTCATAACCTTTTGACCCAGAATCAAGCTCCATTCATCCTCACATTAACTCTGACCAGATCCATGGTCAGAGTTAATGACCATAATATTCATATTATGATGAATATTCCTGCATCATAATGCTGCCACCACCATTTTCACCCTTCTAATGGTTTGTGCAGTGTTAGCTGCACTGAATCATATTTTACATGTTGTTCTAAATAAAAATACAATTTTGGATATCATGACCAGAGCACCTCCTTCCACATACTTGATGTATGAACTGAAAATAGTGTATAATTTCCCTTCTGTAGCACAATTATGCAGTAGTTTCTTTTGGTCCAGCACTTAAAATCCCTCTAAAATTAACATAAATTTTCAAAAAACACTCAATAGGTATAAAAACGTTTACAAGTTATTGTTTGTCTTGTCTATGGTGAGTAGCAAATAGCTTTTCTTTCATTTTTGTAGCAACCTTGCAGACAGAAATGATAAGTATCCTCTGCTTGACGGACAGTCAACAGAGTAGTGTGGGTGTTAAAAACTCACCAGAGGCTCCAGTTCAGAGTTATCAATGAGACTGAACTCTGAGATGAAGTAGTAGTAGTGTTTGTAGCAGGTGTTGATGTGGGCCTCGGCTCCCATGCTGCAGATGCTGTCAAAGTGATGGATGTAAACATGCACAAACACCCTGAAGAGACGGCTCAGGATCTTCTTGCACACCTGCTGGAAGTTCTTGGGAAATGGCACACCTAAAGGAAAGAATCAGGAAATAAATGATTTACGATTTTTATGTCGACATTGTAACATTGGGTTTTGACCAATTAGGGCTTTGACTACAAAAAGAAATGTCATCTGAAAACTGCTGTGTTTCGTTCTATTATATATAAAGTCAAGACAATAAAACAGTTTTGAAAGAAGTCAACTCACTGAGGTACGCATCTGTATTATATGATTATTTTTGCACCCTATTATAAAAACAACAACAGCTCAATAGGAAACATCCTATTAGAAATACTTTAAGTGCAATAACCCAAATGGTACATAGAAGTTTTGCTAGTCGTACACCATAGTATAATTGTTGTGCATGTTAGCCTATGAATTTTTATAAATTCTTTCAGGAAAGTGATGGAAAAGCTATCAAATTGTGGTTTTTCCTGAGTCTTGCAGAGGATAATTTTGATCTGAGCGCCAACCACTGAACTATCCCTCATTTATGCAGACACTTCTCACCTCTCATTAAATCAATGATTATGCTTGTCATTAAAAAAATATTGCCAATATTATCTGTTCGCTGCTAAATGCCAATATCACTTTCTAATTAACCTCATCTTGAACTAGATCCTCCGGTTGGAAAGCATAATGAGGTTGCATAGCAGGTTGCCACCCAAATACTGACGCATCACTGCACAAAACGCCTGGTGCTCTCTCAGATGATGCACTCAGTAACACCTTTCATTTGTAAAGTTCTCACACACACCTACTCTGGTGGGGAAGATGTCCTCATTGTTGATTAGAGACTCTATCCAGTCCATCAGCAGGTTCATGTACTTGATGGCAGGCAGCTTGGTGGGCTTCTTGTAGTCCTCACCATCCTGCCATCTGTACTCGTACTTCAGGCCCCCGGACATGATGGGGCACGTGCGCTCGCTGCAGTACTCGCTGACGGTGCCATAGATCAGGTTGATCCTATTGAAGAAATCCACCACGTGAACTGCGATCCAGTCGTTGAGGTTCTCCCCCTCGGGCAGCTGTACCACCTTCCTCAGGTCCAGACCTGACTTGAGCGAGGCCTGGGCCTTCTTGTAGAGTTCGAAGCGCTGTGTGCCGGGCTCAAAGCGCTTCCTTGGCCTGAATGTTTTGGCTTTGCTGAACACTTGTCCGAGACACAGCGCCATTGGCTCAGCCGCTTCCCCCGAGATAAGGGGAGATTAGGGTCTCCACAATGAAGAATAAGTTTGAGTTTGATAAAGCTGAGCTTCCTGAGTGAATGAGAGGGAACAGCCTGGTTCAGGTTACCACGGGTCTGTGTCTGTCATGTGAAGATTTCCAGCTGAAACCTTTCTGTAAAGAGCAACAACAGATGTGTTAGACATATCTCTTTCCTGTCAATCTGCTGGTTCACTCACTGTCAGTCCAAAATTGTAAAGGAAACAACACAAAATCCTACCAGTCGAACATGCAAATGGGTTCAATTAAGAATAAAGAGAAAAATGTTTTGCTTCATCAGCTGAGATCAAATCTTCCTAAATGGTCATACTGCATGAACTTTTTTAGGGAATTTATGTGATAGACCTCAACATAGACGCAGTAGGCCTGCATAGTTGTGATGTGAAAATCAAGTATGTTTTTTTTTATTTTATTTTTTTTAATCTTGCGGTTCAACGTCACTGAGTCAGTGTTTTAAATAAAAGAAACGTTTTCCTTCTCTGGCACAACCAAAACTAAGCAGTGACGCTGAAGCTGGTCATAGTTGATGGGAAGATTAAAAACAGTAAAATGTATGTGTCTAGACAACAATCTGGTGAGCACCAGATAAAAAGGCACAGCTTGATTGGATCTACATGAATATGTGGTTTCAATTTCTCACACACGCTTCAAGATCCACAAGACACACCGAGGTGAGTTTCATTGAAACCCCTCCAGCTTCAGCACACAACATGTATGCTGGTGAAGAAGTGGTGTTTTGTCAAATGTGTAGTTTACAACAGTATAGTAAACACAGCATCATAGCAGAGAGGAACAACTATTATTAAGGTCACAGTTTTGGAGGAAGAGGAAATAATGACTGACAAGCAGCAACATTTCATTTTATTTTCCCTGTTGACGGAAAAAAGAAGAACGAAAGGCAACAGTGGGACACACAGTCACAGAGAGAGTTTCGTTTTTTAGTCCGACTGCTTCTTCGGATAATTCCTCCTCTAAACTATCCATCTTGCGCTCTGGCTGAAAAATTGACTTCTAGAAGTTGAGTAATTGGGGTTGTTTTTCACATTAACAAACACAAACTTCTGACCATCATTCATCAGAGGGACAAAAAGTTCATCGAGGGACTGTGACAAGAAGAGGCGAACAACATGAGGCTGTGAACACAAAATGGCTCGACCATCCAGAAACCTGAAGCAGTTAACTAAAGTAGGCTAAACACAAAGACAATCCACACTCTTTAGATTTTTATTTGAGAAAGTTTTTTTTTTTTTTTTTTAACTCAGTTTTCTTTCCTCTTCCCAATGAAGCACTACATTTCCAGACCTTTACTTGACTAAAATGTTACTCATGATTATTTGAAAGTAAACCGTGTCACAATAAACACACAAATAACCTCTGGGGATAAGTTGTGCCTTTATTAGCTCCTGTAAGGTCTGTGAGCAAAATGACCTTTGCAGTTGGCTTTAAAAATAGCAGCAATTTGTTGGAACAAGAGTCAGGCCATTCGAGTCAAGCCTAATTGAGAAAATAAATGCCACACAGTGACTGTCTACAGTGAACTGATCTCATTGGTGAGATGGAACGTCATGACAAAGACCCCTGAATCCTTTGGCAAATAAAATAAACAAGAAACAGAAGATTGAAAAAAAATACTTTGAGAAGAGATAAGTTTCTTCAGTAAGGTATGAAAAATGTATTTGGGGTCACGAAGAGCTTGCTAAAATTAGTTGTTTTAATTATTCCATCATGTTTACTTGAGAAGCTGCCCTTTAATTTTGAGCTATAAAAGCACATGGAGTCACCAGAGGTTTGACACGGTCAAGAGTGAGGTTGCAATACGACACAACTGTATATCCGCATTTGTGTCCCGAGTCCCATTTTTAACTGCAGATCTTACCATTTCCTGTTGCTTTTTCCCTTCCTGAAGCCACCATGCCTTCTAAAAAGCACGAACTTCACTATCGTTTGACTCCACATTACAAACCAAGATGTGGGAACTTTTGTACATTTGTGCACCAAACAGTTTTGTTTGAATAGGTCCTAACAATAAAATTATAGTTTTAGATGAAAAGACAAAAAGAAACACAGAGACTAGTTCTCAGTAAAAAGCAGCACTCACACTGGGATTGCTCTCAGTTCACCAGAGTGGAAGAGTGAATACGTGGTCATGGGACAGCAGCTGATGTGCCAATAAAAGAAAAAAGGGGGAGGCACATTTCCAGAGTTTTGTTTGACGAGTCTGGGAGACCGTTTTTTTTTAGCCAAAAGCAAAACACACACTAAACTAGTTTCAAAACCCATCAACAACTGGGAACAGGACAGTCAAAATGACAACAAAGTGACGTTAATTTTGTTCACTCTGCAAGTCTCAACAACCTCAGCCTAAAACACGTCTAATCATGCTCCGGGAATAACAGACACTTCATGCATGCTTTTCTGATCTTAATAGTTTGTCTCTGACACACCGGAGTAGTAGAAGTGCACAGAGAAGAGAAGAACAACTCCCACAGAACAGATAGGATAACAAACAGAAAATCAAAAGAAGAATGTGAGATTAAGTGAGTGGATGAAACTCTCAGCACTGTACCTCACTAAAATCCCTCAGCGGAGAGGTTGGGATGTGGTGGAAAGTTGCTCAGAGAGGATTATGCTCCCTGTGGAAGTCAGAGCCAGCTGTTCCCTCTCTGGCTGCTCTCAGTGCTGCCTCTCTGATGGTCAGCCGGCAGTCCGAGTGGAGCTCTGACTTTGCTCAGCAGCACAGAAAAGCATGAAGAAAAACTGTTTGGTTTTTCTTCCTGTGGATGATGTCACATCCTGACTTTGTCTGCTAGCCTCTGCTGTATACGAATGTATGGCTACATGTGGGTGTGTTTGTAGAGAACCTATAAATTTAAATAGAAGAAGGCTTCCCAAAGCATGACCCTGCCCTCTTTCCTTCCTTCTTCTTTTTTCCTTTTGTCATTCAGTAAGACGAGTAGCCAGCCCACTTACTTCACCCAAGCCCAGCCCTCTGGTAAAAGTCCTAAGAAAACAACCCCTTCTCATGAACCACATGTTAGGCAGAGATCCCAAAAACATTTCTGGATGCCTGGGAGTCTGCTTGTCTTTTTTTAAAGTCTCAATACCATACCATTAAAATTCTTTGCGTTGTAGAAATACTTGAGCTAAATTTACAGTGCTCAGAAAAAGGGCTTCTCATTACCTCTTAATGTGCTTTGAATTGTGACTGGGCCTCCCTTAGGAGGTAACTATTCTTATGGTAGTTGACCCTCCCTTTTGTCTTGGAGTGAATGAGAGTCACTGAAGTCTGGGTGTCTGTTTCTAGAGTGAAACCCAACCTGGCAACAGAAAAGCTGAGTATGGACTTGTTCTTAACGGGTACCCTCTTGTGTATGAGCAATACCAGTGTAAATATGTGTGTGGGCTATGAGATAAGTTAACATCTGGAGTTTCAGTGAGTTGTTTTTAAAAGGTATATATTATCTTAACAAGCCTGATTGGCTCAACCGGCTAAAGAGGAAGTCAACAAGTCAGAGAGACAGAGAAACATTTCTCTGAGTTTGGTTCTGCTGGAGGTTTATTTATCTTAGAAGCATGTGTTTCCCTAAATAGCTTTGTAGAATGGTAATTATTTTATCCAAACTGGACACGCTGAATATTTCATGCTAATTTTAACTGCTGCCTAAAGACTTATGTGAAGGTGGGTGTGTATTTTGTTTATTGCATGGATTGTTATTATTATTTTTATTATTGCCCTTTAGTGAGCCACTCCTGCTCCCCTCTCCCCGTTAATTACTAATGAGACGTTTTTAAGCACTTTAATTAACTTTAAAGCGTGGGTTAAATGTATTTTGATGAGATTATTAAAGGTACCAAATTTTATGCCATCACTAATTTATTAAAAATTAACATGGCATTTTCCCCACTGAATAAAGTTTTAATTTTTCCCAAATTGTTGGTGTGCAATGGTGCCACTGCTGTTTTCTTTATTTCGATATGTGTTTCCATCTATATAGATAATTTGAACAAACTGGCCATGTCTGTATTTTTGCACCATTTCAAGCTGTGAATACGGAGTACTGTCAGAATCAGTCATGTGTTGTAGTAACCATGTATACACACTAGATGTCGCCCTGATTTAATGTGAAAGATCTGCACCATGAGGAAGTTATAAATAGAGAATTGCATTTGACATGTTTAATATATTTGAGCTTTGGAAAGAAATAATTTGTTCACTTTTAGGAAAATTCCTTCAGATTAAGTTTCTAGATTGCATGACCTCAAAATGTAGTAAGGGAGTCAAGACACTATACTGTAAATACATTATATGATTTTTGTTAATATCTAAATTTTTATGCTGTAAAATCTATGGGTCAAAGCATGTGTTTTATTTACCCAATTTTAGTTTAAATATTTAGGCCAAGGTTCTGGAACTTGGAGCTCTGCAACAAGAAGTGGCTCTTCAGCTCTTCCACAATGGATCTTAATAACTTTGGGTAAAAATGATCAATGACATGCAAATGTTTTTAGATAAAGCTATGATAATTAATGAAAGTTTCTAAAAAAAAATTTCATGGAACAATGTCACTGAATTTCCACAACAGAATAAACCTTAAAGGAAAAGAAAAAAAAATGTACTTCTTTTACTCAAAACCAACATGAATTGGTGAATTTTTAAAAATGAAAACAAATTTCTTATGGTAGATATTTATTAACAATGCTCAATAATTCTACTTTTTCAAAAGTTAATGTAACATTAGCAACTGAATTTGATTTATGTAGCTGGACAGAGAGCAAAAATATCTGTTTGGATTAAATTTTCAGACCACTGGTTGAAGGACGAAGATATTTTGTAGATTTAAAAAATTACTACATTCACGTGAACAATACCAGTGAGTGAGTTTATGTAGTGTAATTTTTTTATTTAATTTGATCTCAAAGCCTTAAACTGTCTTAAGCTTCATGTCATATCATGTTGCTCCCTCATCAAAAACATTGAGTGTTGCTTTGATTCGTTTTAGAAACACTGTGCTGACCCTGCTGATCTGCGTGTGAATGGATGGATGTGTCTTGTAGTGTAAACACACCGAATGATCAACAAGAAATATTTAAGTGAACGAACATCACAATTTATTCCAAGAAATGGAGGATTTCTAATGTGTTTGACTCATCATGTTAAGCTTACTTGAAATATTTTTAAATGCCTTTAAAATTAGATTTTTCAGAAATTCTCAAAGTACCAACAGAAGAAAAAAATGGCATATAGAAACAGATACACACATGAATATAATATAAAGAACAGGGGGGGCCTGAATATACAACAAGGTTCCAGCGCAGCTTTTAAATGATGAATGGTGTGGATGAATCACAGAGATAAACATGTGTATTAATCCACCTTGCCCTATGCCCTAGTTTTCCGCTCGGTGTCACTGTGATCTTTAAACAATGTGTCAGAGGAGGAAGTACTACTAGCCAGACCTTTTTATTTTGTTTTTTTTTTGTTCGCCTGTCACTCAGCTCTTAGTTTCGTCATAGTTATTTGAAAACATGCTTGTCATTATTGTGGCAAACCAGGAGAGAAGCACCTTAATTGAGTGTAGCTTAACTTGCACGGCAACTTCTCTCTAAACACTCAAATAAGTTACACATCAGCTTCTGGAGTCTGGGAAGTAAGAAGATTCTGTCACGTTAAAAAAACATTTCTCGTACATTTCCTCTACAAGACATTTGTGCATTTTTTGTGTGTTAAAATCTGTCTGATAACCTGATTATTAATTATGTGCAAGAAAGGTGACCGCTGGAAACAGAGGAAAAATCATTAGACTGCTTTATAGCTGAATGACAAAGCATTACAGCTCTATAGCAGGTTCACTGACCTGCTTCAGATCATTAAATGGATCGTCATGACAACCAATCGACCAATCACAGAATCTAAATATCTGCCCACTTACCTCATTTAAAACCTGGTCAAACATCATGTCTCTATCTTAAGATATAAAGTTTGTTACTTAAATAACTTCATACCAAACATAAGGGTTGCGGAAAGCAGTTATCACTGCAGTTGGGTGACACACATTCTGAAGCAAGTTTTTATCTTATCTTGGTATCATAAGTGTTGAATGAAAGCGCTACTCCGTAAAGATGTAACTGTTTTATTCCACAGTGCAGGCTGCCTGTTGGAAGATAAACACTAATCAATCAGTTCATCTTGTCTCAGTGATAATTTACCTATTAAGTATTATCTTATTAGATAAGACGTCGTCAAGGTACTTGAACTCCCCGCAACCATTTCAGTTTGAGTCCTATGTTTTGAAGTTAATGTCAGTTTTATAGATTTCTCTTTTCAAAATATATTTTTTTTCATTCAATCAAGAACTTTGTGTCTTGTAGAAAAGAGACAGGTATCCAAGACAATAAAACAATGCCAAAGGAGTATCGGTTTTGAGATTAACATTACATTTGTCTATATTTAGATTCTAATAAAAAGTTAGAATTACTTACTCCTTTCTCAATAATCAGTGGAAATATTATTATTGGCAACCCCGACTAGATTTTCACATTTTCCACTGCTATTTCCATCATTTTAAAATAATCTGAAATTAAAAGATTACCTTAAATTTATTTACACCATTGGCATGAACAATGCTGAGCTTAAATGTGTTTAACCTCCAGAAGGTGACAGTAGGAAACATAATTTATTTGCGTTGTTATTATTAAATGTCAAATTTCTTCATTCATGTAGGTTCAAAAATATAAAATTTAATTGTGCCTAAAATTTCATCTTGCACACCAATGTTGAAGATCTTGGTTGGTTGGTGAAGAGACTGGAACATGTGGAGGAGCTTTCAAGTGAGCTACTTCAGCTCCAATTATTGTAGTTACTGTGGGTTTCGAAAAAGGAGCTAAAATTCATGGTACATACCAGCTTGTGCAAATTCATAAGTAGAAAAACTCCAAAATAAAAAAAAAATATTTGGCTGAAATATTACAGTTTTTTTGAGACAATACTGTTGGCTCTCATTCCACAACAATGTTAAATATCTTCATTTAGATGGCAGCATCCTTTGTTATTTAATAAAAAAGTGTGCTGCTGTGTGATATATGTTCTTCTTCTGTGTACGTGGCTCAATCTGGGGTTGTAAACCTCTGACACAGAAGTCTGATTGGGTGCATCGGACTTCTGTGCACCCAATCAGAAGTAACAACATATTTTAGCAAATATTGGAATGTAGCATCAAGACCTGCTATTTGAACTAAGTCTTAGTGTCCAGTTATTCTAGCTCTGTGTTCATGAGTATCAAAAATACAATGTAACTGTACTCTACTCAAGTGAACAGTGGCCAATTGTCTATGAACATCTTTTATAAGTACACATATTCCTCTACAGATATTCTCTGCATGCATTCACTCTGCAATTCTTAATCCTATTATTTACAATATTTGAAAATTTTTTTATTTTCTTATTCAAAACTTGAGCAAACAGTAACAAATTACACGCCTACTTGTAGAGCCAATCCTCGCTGACACAATGAAGGCAACCAGCACACCAAATTGTTTTGCGTCGGTCCTAATTGGACAGGTAAACGTAAACGTAAATATTTATATCAGTATTTTTGCTTTTACTTGCCAGAAATGTTTTTGTGGAATATTTCAGTCGATGTCCCGTGTTTGCATCAATATTTGGAGGATAGAATTTAAAATAAAAAAGCAATCTTCCCTCTCTGATCAATTTTGATTTCGACATTTGATAGTGTGTCGCGGAGGCTTGATTCCGCCCACATAAAGTGATTAAGTCATCGGTACCGGGTGGCTCCACCTTCTTACTGCTCCCTCGGAGGGTTGGGTCCAAGAGATTTAAGCAAAAAGGAAGAGGAAGCTGAGCTAACTTAGCAGTGACACACGTTTCCTTTATCAGCCAGATTTCAACAGACTGGGCGGCGGTTTACTTTGGCAAAAGCAGTGAGTAGCTTCCTTATACCGTTTATTGAGAAAAATGTTGAACTTTTTGTACCAGGAGTTACTTTCAAGTGGCTTGGTTTGAGGAGAAAACAACAGAAGAGGTGTGTAAAACGCGACTGTTTTGTACAAGTGTTAAAACCGCTTTGAAGAAACCTTTAAAATGTTGGACGCAGTATAACGGTTTGTGGATAAAAAAAAAAAAAAGTGGCGTTATTTTGCTTTCTGTTGGTTTGAAGTTACAGTGTTAAAAGTTACACCCGGAGTGGTGTCAGGAAGTGTGTCCTGTTCTGGAGGGGAACTTGTGGTGAACATTTGCATCTCAATCCGCTTGTTTATTCAGGCTAATTGTTCAGGTTATTGTTGATGGTGTCATGTTTGCAGCTGTGCCGCGAACAATGATCCCATTGACAGGTGTGGAGTGGCTGCTGTGTTTTGAAGTATTACTCTGATCTGAAAGGGAAGGTGACGAGGAGGAACAAGCTGCAGTTTGGATTATGATGAAGGTTCTTCCAGGCTGCTTCACCGTTATGAAGGAAATTTTTAAGATATTTCGCTTATCTGATCTTCTGTTGATCCTACTCATAAGCCAGGAAGCAAAAATAGTTTTCAATGGCGGCTCATTCATAAATATGACTTCAAACTAGGTGGAAAAGTTTTGACTGAAAAACAAAATAAAAAACATAATCAGCACAGCTGTTTATTTCTTTATTTTCCTAGCTCCCCAACAAATGCGTGTATTTTAGTAAACCGTACATATGAGTACAGAGTGTTTTTTTTTGTGTGTGCGTGTGTGTCATTAGGGTGCTGTATAATGTGGACTTTCGACACTGGTGTTGGATTTCATAATTTTGTAGAAACCACCAACAGCAGTTGCCGAAGAATACAGATTAGCGCAATGATAATGTATTTTTCTTAATATGGTCACAAGCAAACTGACAATGTACATTTATAGCAAGTGACTCTAACTGTGCCACAGAAATCCAGTACTTTGATCTGTACTGTATCATTTAGGGCATCATTGGTTCCTTCAAGGAAAGTTCTGTTATTGTTGGTTAAAAAGATTTGATTTTATAATTTTATCTGTTACATATTTAGATTTGGTAAAACGTACTTTGTGCACTGGTTAAAAATTATAAAATGGGAACAAGGTGGTGTTATTTACCTTCCAGCTGGTCATCATTGATCCCTTTTGTTTATGTGTGATTGTTGGCCGAGTTAAACTATGGGTTCTAACGAACTGTTAACAACGCAAACATAATCTGTAACCAATGGTGGTGAGGAGGGCATGGTCCCAAGGTTGACCAGCCACTATCTAAGCTCTGTGGGTGATGCAAACACAGTGCCAGTGCTGTTGCCATTATCTCCACTGTGTCACTTTTTCTCATCGCGTCATCAGCCTCCAGTGTCAACATCCTGTCTGAAGGGTTTGAATAATTTGAATAGAACAGATGGCAAAGCAAGAGACAATGTATAGATGCTGACCTATTTGAAAGGCTTTTTTTAAATTATTATTATTTATTTCCTCCTTCTTCTTCGGTGCAATAATTGTCACCAGTTCTTTGTGGTTTTCAACTTGGAGAGTGTTTTCCTGTTAGGTGGTGCATTTTCTCTGCTGGTTTTTTGGTATCAGTTTGACGAGTAAAACCCTAACAGGATTGTCAGTTAGTGATTTAGTTTACAGATGCACAGAAAGGTGGCTTTAACATTTTGTGATCCTGCTTTGACGGGCCTGTCTTCTTTGTGTTGTCCAGTGTTTGAACGGGCTCCTGATGAGTGCTTTCATAATGACAACCCTTGGTAAATGTTAGCTCTTTACTTAAGAAACCCTTGGTTTGTTAATGTGGCCTAGCGTAGCTTTGTTAGATAGTGGTGACTAAAAGCTTGATCTGACTCCTTTTTTTTGTTTTTATTCTAGCAAATATTTGAAATTTCTAAATTTTATTGCTTTAGACCAGCCTAAATCAATGAAGCTGAGTATTTATCTCAAACTACAGTTAAAGATTGTTGGGTTAATCGATCAAAAGATGAAATCTTCTTTGAACATTTCAGGTGAGAGCTTGTGTATTGCAGAGTCACTGTCATTAGACTTTAAATGTCTAAGTGTTAATCATTTGCAGACCATCACTTGCAAAAACTGAACTGGAGGAAGAACTGACTAATGGGCAGCATTTTATTTGGGTTAATGACAGGCAATAGATAGAAGAATTACCAATTTTATCAACAACTGTATCACTTTAATATTGTTTATAACTGAATTTTTAAGAAAAAAAAAAAAGCAACTATTAAATTAAAGACTCCATTCCAGAATCAATGTCATTTGGAGGGTGTGACCTTTGGGTCGCATGTGTTTAGAATCCATGCAGTTTTTAGGATGGAGAGAAGCTGGAACATTGGATCGGTTCCAATATTTTTCATTGGAAATGATTGTGTAATATTGATGAGCTTAGGGAAGGATGTCACAAGAACAATATGACTTCCGATTAAATAATTCAGTATTTAAGTAAGCATTGCTAATGTCTTTCTGCTGTTTGCTTGCGGGAGTCATGTATGACATGTAGTTTCGTAATCACTTTACAAGTTTAAAGTGATTACAAAAAAAGCACAGAAAAGTAAAATCTTTTCTGTGCTGCAATAAGAAACAAGTATAAAGTATATTACTAGTATAAAGAGCCTCAAAGCATGGTACTTCATCAACCTATGCTCATTGCAGTGGAAATAGTTCTTTGCTCTGTTGCGTGGTGATGATGATAAATTTGTAACATATTGTACTGACCTGTGATGCACATCAAAGGTTTCCAAACGCAGTACAACTCACTCAGGCAACACTGTTCCTCTGTCACCTCCACACATTTCAGCTTGATGCAGCTAATGGTGGAATTGGGTTCTTCTCTGAGCATGGTGCTTTTGGTCTTTGAGAGAGTTTTCTTATCAGCATGAATACAAACATCATGACTTTTTATGAGACTAATTTGGATGGACGACACACTCTAGCAGAGACGGTAGAGCTCACTGCCTGTGTTCAACAGGGGGTAGTAAACGAAGCGTCAGGGAAGTTTCTGTATTAAATTGCAATGGATTTTCCTTTTTATGGCTGTTCAACCAAATGTTTTAGACCCTGTTTGGCATGTCCTTCTCTTCCTGTCTGCGGCAACATGGCAAAAGTGGAGACGTCAGTCGTGGATCTAGATGGCAGAATAAGGTCCGGTGTTGATTTTGTTATGCTACAGCATTTAACAATGAGCATAAAATCACCTCAGAACTTCCACACGCATTCAACAAGCAAATTTTGATTTTCATGTGCTTTTTTTTTTTTTTTTCTCTTCCCCCATTTGGGTGAGGTCAACTTGACTGAGGTGACTGTGACACTCCGTCCTATAGGTGGTGATAGTGGTTGGTTTGTTTGGAACAGTTTATAGTCATCATTCCCTGTTTTCTCACACAGTATCACCTTAAAACAACAATCAACTGTCTGTGTTGTCTAAAAATTTCCAACCATAAAAGGACAATATTGAGCCTCCCTGGACTGGAACAGATGTTTCATGTTGGAGCAGATGACGGTCACTAAATCTGAGGAGGACAACTCAGTTTACTGGGTACAGAAAGGAAGTGTAACCGGACGCTAGTGATGTTTTGACTTTTTAATGATCTGCTTGTTTAAATTTCCCTTTCTACATAGCCATAAGGAAGTTTGAACAGGCTGAAAAAGCACATTCCATCTAGGCGTCTGCTTGAACAGCTGGCTCTTTCATTTTTGAAAAATTAGATCAAAGGTCAAATGATAAAAACTTGATGTTGGAAACTATATGAACATGTATGACAATTGTGAGTCTCTTTTCTGGATCTTTCTTTATTGAAGAAAGCAGCGGTGTCCATCCAAAGTAATTCTTCTGGAGTTTTTTTTCTTTTCTTTTTTTTTCCCCTAGTTCAACACACCTGGCTGGTGATGATTCACTTGTGGGGAAGTCTCTGATATGGCGAGGGCATAATTGGACCATTTGAATCAGCTGTGATGGAGCAAAGATGCATTTAAAACTGACAGGACACTGGTCCTTGAGGAGTGGAGCGTGACACACGTTGAATAAAGGATCAGTATCAGAGTGTAACTGTTTGTTTGCACAGCAGCTTGTTAGCAGTCATGTTCTCTCTGTAGTGTTATGTTTCTGATTCATAATGTCTTGACAGACATAAAGGGTTTCATTCCACTCATGTTGAAGTCTTGCACAACCCCAACCTGCCTACCAGGTCGGTTTTCACACTGGTGTGGTCTTTAAGCATTATGCTTAGCTATTTGTCACCCATTAAACACTTTGAGGTTTGCCTTGCAAGTGTCTTTCTCTCCGTCCTGGAATGTAGTCATACTGAAATGTCATCATGTTTACAGTAAACGTATTCCCTATGTTTACTGTTGGGTTTGCATAAACTCGGACACACATGAGAAACGTGTGAAATTGTCTGTGAAAAGTTACAGAAATCTGAGCCCTTGGTGAGACTGGGTGACAAAAAGGAAGGAGAGAGAAAATGAGGTTAATGTTCATCGGTAGGCCTTGTTTGGGATGATACTCCCTAGCCTCCCAGCACTTATACACCCAGATCCCAGCACAATGCAGAGACACTGGATGATAGCATGTCAGTCCCACAACAAGTTCGGCAGCATTCCTCACCTTGGAGGAGGTGGTCTATAGCGACTGGCAGGGTCTGTCGATTAAGCTCTTCTATTTTCTTAATGTTTCTTTTTCTGTCTAGTGATGCATTGTGTTTTTATTTATTTTTTTGTTTGTTTGTTTGTTTTTTTTTCTGAGAGATATATTGTACTTTAATCTCGTATGCATGCCTGGAAATAAACATGTGTGAACAAACTGCTTCCGCAAAACACTCTTATCCCATTATGTTAGACTACATGGTACACATTAAAATATACAGGAATTATAAATTCTAGTTTTTTAAATAAGATTTTTTTTTTTAAATAAATATATATATAGATAGAAGTTAGAGCTGCATTGATCAAAATCATTACAGAAAAAGTGTATTGATTTAATGCATTGAGCGTTGGCATAAAGTTTTAAAACTCTTGTGTCCTGAATATCAAATAAAAGTTAGGAACATATACTTGGCTTCATAACTGAGGATAACCTTGTAATTCATCTAGTGGGATGGAACTGGTCAGAATCATCAGCTTGAAGAAATAATGGAGATCTGATGGGCTTGTTATGGATTCTGTGTTTTTCCTCTATCTCTTTTATCCTCTCCTATCTGCTTGCACACACACTCTGCAGCTTACATAACCATGTTTATGTGTGACTGCCGCCAGTCATATGTAAACAGACTGAAACCGATTAGACCTTCAGGGAAGGTGCAGATTGCAGAAAAGAATAAAAAGCTAAACTTGCGCTACAATCTTTTGTCTCACTTGGTTAAAGCCATAAGGTGAGCCAAGTGTGGCCCCAGTGCTGGACGGTGAATGCCACTCTGTATCTGTTCCATTTAAAGCCTGTTTTTATATATAACCAAATTCCATTATTTCTCAAGGTAATTTACACTTAAGGGTTCTGAAACTGGTTAACGAATCTGGGTGGTGCACAGAGACAAAAATGAATGAACTCCAACAGGCTTTAAAAGTGACTCAGGAAACATTTGACCCCCTTGTTCGGCCTGTCTAAATTGTGTGACTTTCTGTTCCAGTCCAGGCACACATGTAAAGATAGATGATATGTTTCAGAACCCATCTTAGTAGTCATCTTTTACTGTCTGATTATGTTGGTGTTTATTTAGTAGCCGGGTCTGGCTACTAAATGAGTACAGATTTGTAAAATACTGGTAGTTGCTCTCCTGGTTCTTTCTGATATGTGGAAAATCTGCACAGCTCATCGATTTAAATTTTTACTTTTTGTGATGGAAAATCTAAGTTTAGCTCCCAGCTGTCTGTGATCTGTTTTGTCACTTCCCTGTTTAAGAAAATATGTTGCAGAGCTTGCATAAAATGAGTGTCTTAGTTGCTGCACGTGCTTCATGATGACATAACTGCAGAACAAGTTAGGGTGAGATTAGCTCCTACACATAGTGAAACTGTTTGTGTCCCCATAAACGTCAGACTGGAGAACACAGAAGGGCTTACTAACAAAAGGCATGTTCCTAACAATTTTGACCTCAGTATGTCGCCCTGCATGATCTATTGCCATGCATTACTGCTTTTTGTTACGTAATAATGTTTTTTTTTGTTTTTGTTTTTTTTTTCCCTGAAACAGATTTGCATGCTGTCACCTTTTGCATAGTTGACACACTGCACTCTGATGTGACTAATTATGCCTGGTTTTTCTGCATTGTCTTGCAAAAACTCTCACCTATGAAACTACTTAATTGGTGAAGATGTTAAAATGCATTGAATGGCGTAAGAATTCTGCAGAACAAGTTAGCTAAACACAGAACCCATAGCAAGTCACGTGTGAGACAAGCGTGACTTATTGATGAGGCTGCTCAACAATGCAGTATTGCATTTCCTTAAACACTTGGGCAATTACCATTTCAAGTAAGCTTTCTTTTTTGATAAATAATGGTGTATATGAGATTCTTATGAATGGATTAGTTTCAAATACAGCTGGAACAGTGAAATGCAAAACAGATATAACAATGTAGGTTTTAGTTAAAGTGTGAAATGGCCTCATTCTGTTTTTACATGTCATTACTTTGAATGGATTTTCAGATTAAACAGGATTAAATGGTCATATTTTAATAAATAAGAATATCTTTTCTCCCCAGTAACTCAGTTTACGTAGAACACAGTATTTAGATTAATCACAGACATTCTTTTTGTCTGTCGTGATTTTCTGCTTGGAGCTAATGAAAATGCATATGATTAGAATATTGCATCACATAAGTTAAAAAAAAAAAAAACACAGAAAAGTGGGCTAAATGAAATTATGTTTAATACTTTTCATTCATGCCTAATCATTCAAAATAACTATTTCATTAACCTTACTCTGATGAACGAGTAAGGTGTATACGCTGCAGAGGTGTGGGTTATTGCCACATTTCTTTCCCTAAGCCTGGTTTATATGATATTATGAATGTCTGAAAAGTACTGAGCGCTCTGCCTGTTATTGAGATCTCACCTGTATTGTCAAATCTACGACTGCCTGTTTGTTTTTATGCTCTTTCCATTACATACTGGCAGGCTGCGGGCCTCTTTGCTGATAAGCGTAAATGTGATAACATCAGAGTTTACTACTTGTCTAAATTACTTTAATCCCCTCCAACCATTTTCTATTTTCCCCTTACTCATCCTAGTGGATTCTCGATGGGAGGCTGTGGTCGTCTCGTAGGTCAGAATGACCGTCTTGTGTGAAATGCTTCAGTCGGCTCCTACCTGACACTGTGTTTTGTTTTTTTTGTGGTATTCAGAGGGAAGGGTTCAAAGTGCAGTGGAGTAATTCTACTCCAGCCCCCTTCTGTAGGCTGGAAGTCTTCAAGTCAAACCTGCTTGGTTGGAAAAACTAACTATTTACAAGACGCACTCACGTGTATGACGTTTTCAGACAGCTGAGTCGTGCTGAAAAGCTTCAGTCTTATGTAAAATATAGTCTTTGGAGATGAGGTAAATGGTGCTGGATTGCATGGTATTGTTGCTTGCTCTGACGTAACTGCTTCATTTTCCATGATCTGAATTAGATAAAACTCGGTTGATTTAAAAAACAAAAACAAAAAAAAACTTGGCACATGGATGACTTGGAGGTTATCAAGGTAAATTATTGCATGTCAGTGAAGTGATTTACAGTGTTGATTGTAATCAGTATTTGGCAGAAACGTACTCCATTGCGCTGCAAATTTCAGATGAAGCTGTGAAGCATTGCATGTTTAAAGGGGCAAAATGGGAGTTTAAAGCTGATAAGCCTGAGCTGGCAGTACAGACTCAAATTAAGCTTTTATGTGAAAAGCGGATGTTGGCAAGAGTTATTACAGACAATGGTAACACCTAATGATCCCACAATCCCTGCATGAGAGGTTGTTGGCCAACTCAAAGTTTACTGAAGTGCTTTCTTCAATCTAGGGTCATCTTGAACATCAAAAAGGAGGGATCGTTTTTGTCCCTTAATGTCCAGTTAAGCTGGTTGTTTCTGCCTACCAATCGCAGGTAAAAATTGGGCATAGTTTGGTCAATTTAAACCTGTGGTTTGTTTTTTTTTTTTATTCTGATTGTGTCTTAATTAGTGTGGGTTAGTAGGTGCCCGTGTCATTGCAGATGCTACACAATCCATCCCTTTTCTCTTTCTTATCAAAGATCGGTTCCAGTTGGGGGGGAAACTACTTTTGGAACCCTCTGGACAGCTTAAAGTACTACCCTTATTGGCGAGAACCACAAAAATCATACCGTCCTTTTAAAACTGAAATCAATTTGATTTACAGTTCTCTCTTTGGGGATTTTAGTTTTTAATTCTGAAGAATACATTTCTAGCCTTTGCCAATCAAAACTACAAGTCATAAAAACATAAACATGATCAATAGCTTTGTTTCTGGTTTTTTGCACACACCACACTATTGTTTTAAAATGAATGTGATCCCAAAGCATTTCCAAATAGTTTTGGTTGATAATGTTGCTGCATGGCTTGCCTGGGTGTGGCTCTTGGCATTTGACCAAGTGGTTCCCTTTCAGAAAGCAAAACGTTCTTATGCAAGTCCTGCAGAAGAATTTTAAGTATTAACTTGTGAGTCATGTCGACTTTGCTGCAATTATTTTGGTCTACATTATGTTTTCCATCCAACCCTGAGCAAACTTCAGCTTTATCGGCAGCTGGTTTATATGTAGTGCTTTTCTCTCCTCCCAGGGTTCTAGACTGCAACCAATATGGTCAGGATTATTGCACCTGGGAATAAAAATCATAGGGTTAAAAGTCGCAGACTCTGAGGTTCACAACAGATAGACATCAGGCCCATTTCATGATCTCAACTAATCACACAGTAAAAGGTGGGATCTATCCATTTTACGTGTCTACATCTGTATCCTGCAGTCAGTGAGTAGGCTAAGTTAGCCTGACTAGCTGCAGTGACAAGCAAATACAGAAAAGTTAAGGTCAGAGCTTTCCAAAAAGGTATTGCCAGTGCTTTGACGTGGAACGTCCGGGGGAAACCATCCGAGTCTGTAAACTCAATTCCTAAATATTTATGCTCAGTATGCGTCGTTCTCGACGAGTACACTTGTGTTAATTTTAGCATAATTGTCACTAAACGTTCTATCTCCTGGAAACCAAAAAACACCTTTCTGACTCAAAAACTTTTCTTTTTTTTTTTTTTTTTTTATAGAAATGGTTGACAGAAGTTTTTGGTGATCAAGGCTAGATAGGCCACATGAACGAATCATTTTAAATACAAAATACAGGTTGAACAAATGTGCGCCCCTCAAGGAAAACAAGTTATTTTGTGTGAAGTACTTTGGCAGGACACTGTCAATACTTCATTTGTAACTGGTTCTAATGCATTTTGAATTGAAACTCTAAAAAAGCATAATGAATGCATAAATAGAAAATCAGTAGTGGCTGAGATGATGTAGTCCTGCAAAAGAAACACTTTCCTTCACCAAGTTAAACACTGAAAAATGGCTTGGTGGTAATGAAATATTTAGTTTGAGATGTTCTTCAGATATTTGGCACTTAAAACATCTCCCAACTTGAGATTGAGATGTTTAAAATTCAGTTTTTCACCAATTCTGCTTCAAATAAATAACTTTTACTAGATTACTTACAGTTAATATTACGTTAATTTGACAGATTTAATATAAGCTGTAAAATAATGTGATGCAGTCACACGAGTGTAGCCAGTAGAAAACGTTAGTCCAGGTCCATATTCATCTTCTCTTGCTTCTAATACAAACGTAGCGTTTGCCACATTAGAGGCAAGGTGGTGCAGATGTTTTGGGCCATCTTCTACACTTGGGTCATGACATTGTCCCTCAGCACAGCAACAAAAACTGAGGCTAGTTTTGCTTCATGGGTGTTGGCCGTGTAGAGAGCCAGGAAAGACACAACAATAGCCCCCTTCACGATAACAGAGTCTCCTCTGATTTCTTGCCGGCTCCATGTGAATAATATAATCGTCCCACCCGGAGGAGTGAGGGAGGGAAGAAAGGAGGGGAGGAGGGGGTAAACTTGCCTGGCAACTCCAGAGTTGTGTGTTTCAGGGACAGCAGGGTGTAACCGGGACAGCGGTTAAAGGGGACTGAACTTCTGCTTGTTAAGGTATGGCTAGTGGTCATGATTTCACTTTGAATTGTTTGGTAAAATGGGTGTAAATGGGGGCCGCCTGTCCCCCCTGACTCCAGTTGTATCTCTTACGGACGTACAGGACACTCACACATAGTGCTCGCACTCCCTCTTTCCCTCCGACTTTGCCTCCTTTCCTCCTTCCCTCCCTTTCCTTCTGAAGGCTGGTTATTCATCCACTATGTGAGTCAGGGAGGGTGTGACCTTGTGGAAGACTGCTGGTACCAGTCACTCTCAGTTTACTTTCTCACTTTCTTGCCCCTTCTCAGTCTTGTCTTTCTTTTCCCCCTCTGCTGCTTTCTCTTTCTTTCCTTTTTTTTTTTTTTTTTTTTTTTTTCCTTCCGCCTGCTTGCTTGTCTACCTGCAGCTCAAATCAGCTGAGAGGTTTTGCCAAGCCTAAAAAGGAGAAAGACACTTCTGCTTTGATGATTTAGGGAGGAGAAACAAGACTGTTCTTGTAACGGTATGTATCGCAACTTTAATTTGAAGATGCAATAACTCGGGGAATGTGTTCTGCTGATATTTCGAGGCATTTCTGGGGGGGAGGGTAATTTTTATGAAAGAAAATGTGTTCTTAACTTTTTTCCTAACAGCTTTTTTCCTTCCTTGTCCTTTAGTGATCTTTAATCATTAACTTCTAACTCGTGAGCTTCATTTTTCCATCCCCATGATTCATTGACATGGCTTTCTGTCGGGAGAGGGGAGGGGGGAAAGTTACCCCTCCTTTCCGTTTGGTCTCTCTTTCACAGTCATACACCAACCGTTTGCTGTTAAACTTTTCTCGTAATGAATGGGCGGTGGTATTGGAAAGTTTAGAGTTTAGGGGTCGGTGGTGGTAGCAGCTGCAACTCATTTCTCCCGAGAGAGAGAGAGAATGAACAGAGGGCATTTTTCTAAGGTGCTTAAGTGTTCACATGTCCACCGTTGTATTGTGTCATGGGAATACCGGACGGTTTTCTGACCCCTTTTCCCTCCCCACTTCCCACAGTCATGAGAAAATCCTTGTCCTCCTGTTGGGCTATCTGAACCTCAGCTGATATGGGGCACCACTAGAAGCAAAGTCAAGGACTAGTTTACTGCACAACCGTGAAGTTCTGTGCAGGCTTTTAATTAGCGGAGATAAGAGGCAGTGAGTTGCATCTGGTTCTGGTGAAATGGTTGTTATGGTTGCACTGGGGTAATAAGGAAGGGCTCTATCCTTGAATTCCTATCTTCATCTGGGTCTCGGAAAAGGGAAACTCTCTTTTTCTGCTACTGGTTCATAAGATTACAAGATTATCTTGTTGTCTGGTACGATTACTTTTCATAGTCACATTTTTTTCCCTATTTTCTCCTAAAACAAGAAACTTTTAAGCAACGTAATGAAAAGTTCACTTCAAATTGCATCATATTTTGTTATACAACCTTTTATTTGACTAAAATAGTCTGACACGACTTTTGCAAATGTTCAGATGTTGAGATTTGCCAGTGAACAATTCATTCTTACTCGACAGTAACACCATTGGCTGTATCTTTGGGTGTAAAGCTATCCTGAACCTTGTTCACGATTGACCATTGACGTGGCCTTATAGTTGCTTCGGCTTAGCGGCGGCTAAGATGGAGTAAAATAATCCGACCAGTTTCTGATTTAACTGTAAAGCATTTTCTTTCCCAGAACAAGACACACTCAGGACATCAGACATGATACTTTTGCCAAACTGTGTGATGCCTCATCAAAAATTTCAACAACAAATCAAAATCAACCTCAGCTTTTTATGTAAGAGCTATCCGAAATGCCATGTTTCTGGACTGTTGCGCAACACTAGCACGTGCACTTAATGCTTGGGTCTGCAAACCGGCAGTGGTTCATTTTTGTTCTTGTTTTTAAAAGGCCAGTGGAAAGAAACTGGTTGCATGGCTGACAGAAATTTGTCTGGTATGCTTCTCTGTGCCACCTGAAATCTTGGCATGAAGTAACTTTGCTTACTACAAAGTGTTCTAGTAGATGCGTGGAAAACTTTGCACAAGCTACAAAGGGAATGAGAAATGTCCAGTCTCTCCAGTTTCAGGTTGTTGTTTTTTTTGCTTTCAGAGTAAATGTTTATTTGATTAAAACAAACTGACTGGTGGTTGTATAACCTTTCCGTAGGAAATGTAAAACTATTAGCAAATTTCCAAGGACCAATTCTAAGAAATGCACAAAACACATTTTCTGTATTGCAGTTTCCTCCCAAGTTATTTTTTTATTTATTTTTTTTTACTCCCAGCCCTTATCCTCCCTCCTTGCAGGTGCTGTGGTATGTCAGCTCTGACCTTCATTCCAGAGACTGAAATTATTAGCCTTTAATGATGTTGGCTAAAGGAGGACTGTGGGCAGTGAAATCTCAGAGCATTGTAGATTGTACTTCAAACAATGGTTCTCTCAGGGCAAGCCGCACCCTAGAAATCTTCTACTTTGCTACATTGCTTTTCAGCTTGCACTTGAGGTATTAAGCCTTTATAGAAATCAAACGCCTAAGCTTGAAGTCCAAAGCATCATTTCTGGACAATATTTTTATTATATTTAGTTACTCATTGTTTGCTTTGTCAAGAAGTGGGTCTTGTTAAAGAAGTTATGTTAAGAAGTTGTTATAGTTTCGAGTTCAGTGACCAAATGGTTGCATAACTTATTTTTTTTTCTCTCCCAGTGGAATTTATTTGAAGAAAGCAGTCTGGATATTGTCTTTGAACCTTTGGGCTTGACTCCTGAACAATCGGTTCACTGTGGCCTGTGGGTCGTGGCTCCGCCTCTCTCGTATCAGACCATATCTGATGAATAGTTTCAGCCCAGGGCAAAAAAAAAAAAACACTCTAGATAGATAGAAAATATTTTTTCTTGTATAAAAATTATTCAGGAGATGGGACTGGAAGAATAAACTTTGGGCGAACAAGTTAAAATGTCTCGAGGTTGTAAAAACAATTCCAGAGGCGTTTATGCTGCGTTTGGCTTTTCGAACACAAGGCTAACCATGAGATGTCTTTATTTTCCTCGCAGCTAACTTGGTCTCAACAATTCACAACAGCAAATATGCTTTGGAAACTTCAGGAGATGGGCTCGCATGCCTTGGATATCTACAATTACCTCTTGGCAGGAATGGGTAGGCAACTTCCCCTTAAAGTAGAGAAATGCTCTGTTTTCCGTTACTTGTTTCCTGAAGATGTTGCCCTTTGTTCCAGATCCACGGATAAAGGACTACCCATTGATGCAGAGTCCTGTTCCCATGTCTGCAATACTATTGGTCTACCTGTTTTTCGTACTGTATGTGGGACCTCGCATTATGGCCAACCGGAAACCCTTCCAGCTGAAGGAGCCCATGATAGTCTACAATTTCTTCCTGGTGGCTCTATCAGTTTACATTGTGTATGAGGTAGGAATCTTAGACTTGGTCCAAGATTTCGACTCATCAATGCAATTGTAGTTCACCGCTGATACATTTTGTGTGCATGTTCCTTTGGTTTAACATTGCTTCTATATATATATATATATATTTTTTTTTTACAGTTTTTGATGTCTGGTTGGGCTACAACGTATACTTGGAGGTGTGATCCAATTGATACCTCAAATAGTCCTGAAGCTCTAAGAGTAAGTTCACCAAGCTCAAAAACTACCACTAAGAGGGGCGTTGATTACTTTGATTTGAATTTTATAAAAAATAGACCTGCTGTTAATGTGACTTTTCTTTTCTTCAGATGGTCAGTGTTGCATGGCTCTTCTGGTTTTCAAAGATAATTGAGCTGATGGACACAGTAAGAATACCTTATTATATGTATGCATTAATCAGTTTAATAGTTTGATGGTAAATAATTAATGTTGATCTTTTTTTAGATCTTCTTTGTGTTGAGGAAAAAACACGGCCAGATTACGTTCCTGCACATCTTTCACCACTCCTTCATGCCATGGACCTGGTGGTGGGGAGTTGTCTTTGCTCCTGGTGAGTACATGTCAAGCTAACATGAAAATAACGAATAAAGAGACAGAGGCCACCCAGGTTGGGTACAATTGAGTTTTTTCACCCTGCATACCAGAGTGTTGCATACAGACCAGAATGATTAGCTTGGCCTTGTAAAAAGCTTATCAGAAACCTTGACTTATTCGTTTTAGTAGCATCAGCTGCTTTGTAGCTGCAACAGCTCTGAGAGAATGATTAGGATGGAGTCTGTGTTGACCAGGGGAATTATTATTTTTGATTAAATTGGTCTAATGACGCATGTTTTCTCTTAAGGTGGAATGGGATCTTTCCATGCCATGGTGAACTCTTCCGTCCATGTCATCATGTATTTCTATTATGGCCTTTCTGCTGCTGGACCGCGCTTCCAGAAGTTTTTGTGGTGGAAGAAATACATGACTGCCATTCAGCTGGTAAGAAAACCCTGCATTCAGTTCTACAGTTTTATATCCTAATGGAGTTCCTTTAGATATTGCCACTAAAAGAGACATTTTTGTTGTTTTGTTTTTCCCCCCCACTTCAACAGACCCAGTTTGTCTTGGTCTCCCTCCACGCCACTCAGTATTACTTTATGGACAGCTGTGACTTCCAGTTCCCCACCATCATTCACCTCGTCTGGATGTACGGCACCTTCTTCTTCATCCTCTTCTCCAACTTCTGGGTCCAGGCCTACGTGAAGGGTAAGCGGCTGCCGAAACAGGACATCAAGGAACAGAAGAACGGCGCAGTGGCATACGCAAACGGAAAACACCAAGAGAACGGAAAAGTCCACGAAAATGCCAAATTGTATGAGAGCGGCAGCAGTAACGGCATCCACCAGCACGCAGCTACCAACGGCTCCACTCACTATGAGAACGGCCGCGCCCTCAACGGCAAGATGAAAAAAGCTTAGAAACCTTGAAAGGAAGTACCCAGGAAGTATGACCTAGTCAGCTTGTTAAAATTACTATGGATTCCAAAGAATAATTTGACTGTTTTACAGGTTTTTTTTTTTTTTTGTTTTATTAGTTTCTTGTGTAAAACATGGGAGATCAATGTAGTCAATGACATCCACAGTTGGGTTCCACACCTGGTTAGTTGGTTTTGTTGGGTTTTTGTTTGTCTTGTGGAACCATCTATTGGAAGATGATGTATGAAGAGAAGATGTTTTGAATGTTATGTCTTCACTGATGTTGAAAGCAGCTTCATAGTTCAGTGTCACACTGGTGAACTTTTAGCCCATTTGCTGACCTATGACCCCCTCACCCCTCTGTGGACAGAAGACTGTACAGTTTCTATTAAACTTGGATAAAAAAACAGCAGTTTGTAAATAGTTTTACAGAAAGAGGAAAAAAAAAACTAATTATATTGGTGTGCTTTCTAAATTTTGTTACCACGTGTATTTAAAATTTAATTGCCAATAAATTCAGTCCTAAATGATCTGTAACATGTTGGTAGTTTGTTGCCGTTTGAATGATTCGCTGAGTTTTCACTTCGCTGGAGTTTTATATCGAATGTCAAATGAAGAAACTATTTGCAGAGTTTGCAAATGCCACATGTCCCAACAATCTCAAGTATGTGGATTAAGTAGGAGGTAAACAAGTGACCCGTTATACCCCCTCCTCCTTTCTCCATTCATGGCACAAGAAAAGACATGCTGCACACCGGACTTACTTCTGCCAGACTCAACCATGCGTTAGTTGCTGCAGGGTCATTCATGGATTTGTATTTGGATAATCTACCCATTGCTAAATCCAGTCTCAAAGAAACACATGATGGTATTATTTAACAATAATCAGCTAAAAAACAAGGACATCAAGATGTTAAGGTTCTGGAGGTTGAACACTGTCATCATGGTGCATTTGCCAATCTGAACCAAGCCTTGCACGTCTTCATGTTTACCCTTTTGTAATATTTTAGCATAAAATATTACTAGAATAAGTGACAAGCTCTTATTCTAGGAAAAAACAACTTTTAAGGTCAGGCCTTTTAAGATATTCAAATTATGGGATGGTGAATTTGGTCATTAGTCATTTTGCTTGCAAGCTTGGTAAATGTTAAACGGTCGTTTTAGCTCCATCTTCATGAACCCATTTAAAAGACCATAGAGATTTTTATTGGTGTCTGGAAACGCACAGCTGCTTTTCATTCACAGCGTGTGTCTGCTTGAGTCCTGACCAACGTTTTGAACTGCATCGTGTTTCTATGGAGGTGAACAAATAAACTTGTGCTACAGTTGCAGTGGGTGGCTGTATTAATCCACCTAATCGGCAGCAACTCGTTTGCAGATTCCAAGTCTGCCAGGAGTGAAGTAAGCGTCTGGAGTTTGACGAGCTGCCATTCGTCATTTGCCGTTGTGGAATGGTACTGAAGAATGCGTGTTTGTGTGGAAGCGTATACCTCAATGTATAATGCTTGCACTGTAAAAAGAAAGTTCGCACAATAAGTGATCACACTCAAACATTTTTCTAATGACGTGATAGGCCATCATACTCTTCAAGTGTAAAAGGCTGGTGCATGAAAAGTATGTTTTCCCTCCAAGGTGCATCAGTACTGTTAATACTGTGCTTTTTCAGATCTGATGTAAAATCAGGATTGGCTGATTTTAGAAGCGAACAGCTGATCAGATGAGGAAAAACTCATCTGTCCAACATTCTCTTGTGAACGATGATGGTTAACATTTGCTAATCCAGCGTTGTCAAACATTTTGAGGTAGCTTTACATTGCTGACATCAAATAAAACTAAAATCTGCAGACTTTTGTGTGACAAATCCTCCACTATTTCAGAAGCTTTCTGAATGTTTTTTTTTTTTTTTTGTGTCTTAGAAATGCCTTTCAGACCTTCAACTCTGGAAATATGAACTATTAAACTCTTCAATCTGGAAAAACCTTTCTGAGCTTTTCAAAAGGCAAATGCTTACATTTCACATAACATGTTCAAAAACACTAACTGTAGTTTTTTTTTTTTAAACGTATATATAACTTTAGGTTATCAAACAATAAGAACATTTTCATCTAAAATTCACTTTCTTGTATAAAGTTAGTGAGTTGGGCAAAATGTAAGATATGAAAGGAGTTGCAAACAGTCAACGTTCCAGGTTTATTTTCAAGCAGACGTTACTCTTTGTGAATAGTTCATTAAAACTCAAGCAGTAAGAAAACATTCTTTAAGCATTCATTCCGTGTGTGTAAAATGCCTACATATCTTCTACACTAAATTTCTTACAGTCATTATTTTAAGGTCATGGGGGTTAAATTCAGCTCCCACTTTGAAGGCCTTCTCCAGAAGGAGGCTTAGCATAGACATAAAGTCAAAATCATAAGCAAATGAGGTCCAACTACAGTGCAGCAACTGCACTTTGTTCCTATGGTCCATCATGCAGGTTTTTTGTAAGCTAGATGAAGCTAAGAGTCAGACCTCTTCACTCTTGTGATGAATAGCTGAAATGGCTGCTGGCTCTGGATGTGATCCAGGTTGGGTCCTTTGGTGGAAATTAAAGTTCATGATGGAGAGCGAGATGGAGCCGTGGTCTGAGTTAGAAGATTGATTATTAGGAGTGCAGGCGTGCTTTAGGTGATGTCCTCCAGGATGTAAAAGATGAGCTCCATCACTAAAGGCTGTTCGCCTCTCTTGTGGCCCCTGCTGTGGATGACTGGGATCAACACGCTATCCAGGGCATTGAGGTACTGGGCTGAGAGAGGCTGCCCATTGCTCCCAGCCACAAATCCCACCTGGAATTATAAAACAAGCTGCTGATTAATTTTAGTGCAGTCACATAAAGGAGATTGTGCAAGAAACCTGGCGATTAGCGATATGCGAGTGAAAGGTTGCACGCTTCCCCCCCCTTCAACTCAACCCTAGGTGAAAATAAATTTGTATACATTTATATTGATCTAAGATTATCAAAGTTAGTACAAATTTTTAATTATTAATCCATTACTTCTGGCTTCCCTAAATGTGGTGCAATAAAGAGGCTTTTAGCTTCTGGGCTCCTAACTGATAGAGGATCTATATTCATCTTAGAAATGAGCAGGATCAATGATTTGGCACAAATATCTAAAAAAAAAAAAAAAACTACAGCAGGGTTACAGCTTGGTCACAATGAACATTTTATGCCATCTATATGCCAAAAACGTAAACATGTGGCGATTATTCATATTTGCTACTGAGAGCACGTGTGGGATTAGCAGACTCTTCCCTTGACACGCCTCCCTTTAAATACCGCAGGAGATGTAAATGAGCCCTACACGTGTGTTTCTCCTGGCTGCACAGTAAAAAATCGTGACGGGAAGAGAAGAAAATTGGATGCAAGTTGAAGACTCAAAGACTAAGGCTTAAAAATACAGACTCGGCAACTTTTAATATTCAGTGTGCAAAATCAGACATGCCTTAATGATTACATTATTGGCACACATGAAAATGTGTGCCGAAGAAACCGTAAGACTGTGAGATTTTAAACTTTACCTATGTGTTGTGCTGCAAGCAGAGACATTCAAGGGTTTAAAATAATGCCCTTGAATTGTAGGTTAGTCAACAGGAAGCCACTCTATCATTTACAAGAAATTATGCTGACAAGTTGATGTCTTCATGGCCGCCTTCCTAATTCATATGAAACCTGCTGTTATGTAATGCTGTCGGCATGTTTCTTTTAAAAATACCAGGAGGAATTTTTGAGAGTGCAAGACAAGTTCTCTGAAATGCAAAGAGTTAAATAAAACACATTCAACATGATATCCACCTAGAATGTATAGCCAAATCAACACAGAATTGGTTCATCAGACAGACAATCGCAATTCATTTATGAATATTTCAAACACCAGCGGTCAGTCCTAGAGAAAACCCTGTGGGGTTAGCAAAATAAAAGCGCATAAAACAGGATTCTGGCAAAAGAGGACTGGTTGTGCAACCAAACATAAAGATTATGTTTCCTGTTAACATTAACAGTAAACATAATCTTGTGCAATCTTTAAACCCACGCTCATTTTGATCATGTTAAACCAAAGTTTGAACAACTTAAGACTCAACAGAAAAAATAAATAAATATACAGCAGGGACACCAACAGCAATTTGGAAATTTTCCTAAGAAACATTCTTAAATTGGTTTGGAAATTAAAAATTACGGGTTAGTTTTTTTTATTATTATTTTTAATTGTGAGGTTATGTCACTGCAACAAAATTTGCATTTACTTGAGTTTTCTTTGTTTTGTTTTTTTTGTTTTTAACTCTAACTCTCAGGTGTGCCAGCAGGTTCGTCCACATCTGTATTAAGCTACAGATTTTAACAAAAAATTAGATGTCAGAGCATAAAAATCTTCAAGGTTAACAGTGGGCAACAACATCGGAGGCATTTTCTACAGCATCACACTCATTAGTTTCTGACCTCATGAGAGTCAAAAGTGACCCGCAGCCCCAGTTTAGCCATGCCGTCCTCCTTCAGCAGCTTCAGGTGTGGACACAGGGCCAGGCAAAACGCCCGGGCGATGCGCTCTGTAAGTCGGCTCTGTTCGGCGGAGTCGGTCACTCCTCTCTTGGGATTGTGTCCTCTCACCAGGAAGAACACCTGGACAGCAGAGGTGTTTTATACATGCAAAAGAGACTTTATGATTCAGATAGAACACAGACATGTTGTGTTTTAATGTGTACTTCTGTCCAGCGGATGATCTTCCCATTTTCTTTGTGTTCTGACTTCTGGAACATCTTTGTACTGCTGATGGACTCCATGGATTTCCCATCGATGGGGCTTATGACCCTGCAGAGCAAAACGATTTCTTAAGCCAGAACATATAGGAAGTATTTATCTAGACATTGAAGTCCTGGATTGTTGATACAAATAATGAAACATCTTAATTAGTTTTTCGACTCTATTTTGACTTGTATTGTTCTGTAGAACTGAGCTCAGCTTCAAACAAGTGGAAGCACCAACCCCCTATTCACAGAGCACTTCTCCTCCACCCACTGTAAACAGACAAGCTCCCGGCTCTCTGGTTGGTCGAGCCGCCCACATGTGACGGTGTAGTCTTTCATCTCCCGGAGCGACCGGCGGATCTCCACCATGGTCTCCACGGTGACCTGCACCATAAGCCCATCTAAGGAGAAGGGGATAGCAATACAAGAAAAACACACAAACAGACACGAGTGGGGACACGCAGCCACACATGCATCAACAGGCAGCAACACACTCCTGACAGCCTGTTAAGTTGTCCACACACAAAAACACACACAAAGAGCATCATATTCTGAATAACCCTAGTTTAGAGGAAAGATGTTGGATTAGAAATGTCCTGTTAGCAGGTCAAATGTTTTGTGCTTCCCTTCTAATATCACTAGGTATCGTACCCTCTACGATGCTGGACTTGGCCAGGCAACCTGCCGAGGCTTTCAGGGCGCTGCTGAATATAAAAAAGCACGATCCAGTAACTAGAAAGAGAAAAAGACAGAAACAAAGAAAAGAGCAAAAGTTTAACTTATGCCACAATCGAACATTTTCTGCCCTCTGGTGTTACAGATCTGAAACTGCAACCTCATTTCTTTAAAAGTAAAATACTGACTTTAAGTTTCTGTATTAAGGTGTTTTTAAAATGTGAATGTAACAAAAAAGAACTAATGCTACAGAGTGTATAACTTTAGTACTGCAACAACAAAAAAAGAGAATAATCAATTATTCTGTTCCGATTTCAAAAACACTAATAATTCCTATAGGAGTTATACCTCATCAATTGGGTTAGACATTTAGGGTAAAAACAGTTTAAAACCAGAAAAAATCCTTTCACAAAGTCCATACTGTCTTGATAATGTTACTTTGGTTTCTCAATGAGCTGTTACCTTTGCGAGGCTGGTTGTGGATGCTGATAGCTTGGGTTTGGTACTGGCCGTCGTCGGTTTGCACACAGATGAGGTGGGAATCTGCTGTCTCATTGAAGGATGCCCCTATTGCCAGCACATGTTCATTGGACTTGTTTATGGCCTTCATTAACTGAGAAAAGGGAACAGAAAAAGACCATAATAACAATCAAGCCTCAGATATGCATACATTTCCTTTAGAGGCTCAGTCTTCATACCTCATTATACCCGGTAGTCGGTATGTTTATGAGAGTCTTCTGAGCCTCTAGATCCACAGTGAGCCCCGGTACCAATGGTAGGCTGTAGCGGTAATTCCTAAAGTCCTGAAAAACAGGAAGCATAAAGAGGTCAGTGTCTGCAATGGGAAGTTTGGCAGAAGTTATGACACCAAACTTCCTCCTGATGCTGGTAAATCCGGTGTTGTAAGAAGTGAAAGCCGTTGCAACATGCTATACTCACGACTAACAGTCTCATTATGGTGTGACCTATTTCCCCAAAGAGGGGCTTCCTGAACCGCACGCTGTACAGAGGACAGGGATAAACTGGACAAACAGAAATAAACGTGAATGACTCAGGGGGGGAACTTGACACATTACAGCTGGAAGATGTCACAGAGTGGCATTGCTCACATCTATACTCTGCCCCAAGTCTCAGCATGAGGCGCAGGGGAAAGGCTTTAGCCCACGGCACCTCTGCTCTGTGAACCAGCAGGCCAAAGAGGTAGGGCTGATTGGGGAGAGGTAGACCTTGAAGTGACTGAAGGGTGGAGCAAACGTACATGAAGCCTGCATGATCCTCGCTGCCTAAGAATCGGCTGCTGAACAGGAAGAGCGACAGGTGCCTTACAACCTTCCCTGCAGAAACAAAGAACTGAAGGTCAGCCGAGTCATTATGACAAGGCATATACCATAAGGGGAAAGCCATGTTTGCTATTCAGAATGACTGGCCTACTCGTCCTACCAGCCACAGTGTCTCTGTAAAGTTGGAGGAAGTGACTGAAAATGTCTTTGGGGAAACTTTTCTCCTCAGGCAGGCACTGAAGGAGCACTACCACCTCCACCTGGCCCACAGCATGCATCCCCTTCGTCGTCACACACCAGCACTTCCTGTTGACATCTATCACACATTTGAGATAACATCTTTAAGTTTTAGGATTATCGCTTCTAAGGCAGATGAGGAACTTTATATATGCAAATTACATTTTATCAGGGGGTTCAAAATGGAGAAAGAAAAAGGAAAACAAATACATACAGTTGACAAGTTTCACCATAGCAAGTAGGTTTGCATTGAGGACAAACACCAGTGGCTTCGGCCGGCCGCTTTCCAGCTCCTGAATGAGTAGCATCTCAGAGGGCTTCTCCTCCACGGTGTAATCTGAGTGGGGAAAAAAAGTCACATGACTGTAATCTCATCCCCTGCAAACCAATAACCCTAAATTCTTCCTAATTTATTTTATTCCCCTTATCGGTTCATTATCATTCTGAAGAATGATAATGTAATTGAATTTCTTAACAGAGAAAAATAGCTAGAAAGGGGTTAATGCACACCTAACAGGGCAGATGGATAAAATGTTCCCAGTACCCAAAGTGTTTGTTAGTATGACACATTGAAGGTAATTTGAAAATTAAATTACAAGCACGTCCTGTCAGATCTGCTTAAAAGTTTCAAGATGTTCTGCAGCTGCCGACTTCACTTTTCTACTTTTTCTGTTCTTACTTTTTTAATCTTCTCTTTGTTAGCAAGACGGACATCCAGCTGAACATTGAGCTCCACATTTTCCTCTTCTGCTATTTTCCCTGCTTTGCATAGAGCTTCTTATTTTATTTCCTCTGTTTGCAGGCCGTAGTAATAAAAGAAGCGGAGGCAGAAGAAAAAAAAGAGCTGCTAAAACGTCACCTCCTTTGACTCCAGTAGAGGTGAGGATGGGTGGGAGGCCGTCTAAGGGGATGAGGTTGGCAGAGCTGCTCACTAAGGCTGTGGGGCCCCAGCCATGAGGACCACATGCCTCCTAAAGTCACATTAAAAAAGATGAGCAATCTATGAAGTATTTACACCGTAAAAGAAACTACAGGTAGGTAGAGTGCAATGCAAAGGTACTCATGCCATTGCATGGCGAAGCTTTTCGTCATGCAAAATCAGCTCTTTCAGACTTTCTAATTTTATAACAACAGACTTATGTTTTTCTTTTTTTGTGTTACAGACCACACCAAGTAGTGTGCATTTGTGAAGAAGAAGGGTAATGGTGAATGCTTTTATATTTTTTTCATAATGGAAAATACAAAATATCACATGCGTTTGTACTGAGCCCCTTTAACTTTGATAGCCCTAAATAACATACTTGGCTAAATAAAAAAATAAAGTTGTCTGATCTAGTGTCAGTAAAAATACAGCTATTTTGTTGGAGAATATTATTGAACAAACAGCGTTATGAAGCCTAAAAGTCACTCTAGTTGATATAAAATTGTTGAGAAGTTTAGAGAAAGATTAGGTAATCAAAATAAACTATTATGATTTCAACATTTTACAGAGCAGTGATCAAACTAGTCAACAAAATGAGGAGCCTGCCACTAATCAGGAAATAAGCAAATAGGCCATTGCTAGCTGTGGAGGAGTTGCAGAGATCCACAGCTCAGGTGGGAGGAAGGTTTTAAAAAGTAAAATTATTTCACAACTACGTACTCATTTAAATCGGTGTCTGACATCAAATCCCAGTGACATAAAAACGCAACATTAGATTCTTTTAGACTGGTGTGTATCTGGGTATATTTTTCATCTATTAAACCTACATTAATTGTTGTCCTGTGTGGTTTCAAGGTTCTCCTGATCTGTGGTGAACCAGCAGGACTTCTAGCAGGCTCGCCCAACTCCCGCCTCATCAGGGGTGAGAAAGTAAGTCCTCTCACTGGTGTGGCTGGAGCAGACTCAGACTGCTGACCAGTGAGGATTTCATCTGCAAACCACACCCTCCTTTTCCCTCTCGGAGGAGTCCCTGTAGGAGAAGACACAACACATTGGTAGTGCATTTCCTTTTTTTTTTTCATTTGATGCACGTAGTAAACTACTACAGTGGTATTTTACTTACTCTTGACGAGGGCTGAATGGCAGGATACACAAACCCTTCCCTCCTTGCCATCCAGATGTGTTAGTCTAAACTTCATATTGGAGCAGAGCGCGCAAAACACCTGCCAACATGCACACATTCGTTTCACACATCACTAGCTGTGTTTCGCTTCAGTATCACATAGGAAATGTTCCACTTTTGAGTAAATCAAACTGCCCTCACCTTGCCACAGGCACGGCAGTGGTGCCTCCTCTTGGTGAATGTAAACTTTGTCCCACACTTCATGCAGACCTGAGCTTCAGCATCAGGGACCCACACCGGAGCCACCTCCCCCAGGACGTCACCCTCATCCTCAGGCAGAACTCCAAAGGGGCTCATCTGCGAGTCATTATCAGGATCCGTTGGAGGATCAGCATTCTTCCCCTTTGCTTCGTCCTCACCGGCTCCCTGGGACTTGCCTCCACTTGTCTCGGCTCCTCCTTTAGATTTGACCTTCCTGAACTCGCGAGTCCTATTGCACGGATTCTCGTGTGAAGAAGTGAAAGATGCTGCAGCTTCATCTAAGCTTGAAACGTGCTCTGCCTGCTCCAACCCACTCTCCTCCCTTTCCTTCTCCTCAATCACAGACTCCTCTTTGGACGGGAGAACCTGAGACTGAACGCCTTCCACCTGATCCTCCTCTTCCGGCCAGACGGCCTCGGCGGGGCTCAAAACCAGGGTGCTAGAAGGGTTATCATCGCCCCATGTGGAGATGGTGGTCACAGTGCAGCTGCCTTCCTCCAGCTGGGACTGTGATGCTGCTTTGGTTGGACGCTCCAGTGGTTTTTGTCCACATTGCCTTCTGATTGTCGCATCCGAGGAGGCTTTGGAGGGAGAATGTGGTCGGAGTTGACTGGAGCTCAGTCCAGGCTTGGTCATGTCACCATCTTTGAGGACCAGTAGACAAGGTCTGTTCAGCCACTGCTGCTTGGAGTCCTGGAGAGATGGGTTGTCTCCTTCGTCTGTTCAGACAAAAGTGGGGACAGACATGTCTCTGACTGTTTATACTGTGTGTAAGTATGCCTACTTTTTGAACCTTTCCACGTTTTTATCACATTGCAACACCAACTTTAGTGTATTTTCTCTGCTGATCTATGTGATAGAGCAACAAAATGTAGTGAAATATTGTGAAGTTTTGTGGAGAAAATTGTTGCACAAAACATTGTTAAAATTTTTTCTAAATGAAAATCTGAATATTGTGTAGCAATATGTGCCAATAAAACGGATTCTTGTCACATAGGTTCAAGGGGTATGGTGAAATTTAGGAAATACAAAATAAGCAGCATAGTGATGATCTCAAAGTGAAGTCCAACTTGGTCTTCAATCTATAGGGTTGCTAGAAGTGGATATCTTGCAATGTTACTTTAATATTTTCAGATGATGTTCTTTCCATATGTTGTTTTCAAAGCAAAACACTTAAACATACCGCCATCCCAGTGCTTCATTGTTGGCTCAATTTTTTCAGGCTTGAGAGTTTTCTCTCAAATGCATGGATATAACTCAAAGTTAGTTTCTTTGTTCCTTGACACATTTACAAAATAACCCTTGATTTATTATGTTGATTTTGGAATAAACGTCTCGTCTTCTCTAGGTAGCATTTCATCCCATGCCGGAGCAAGTGTCGTTTCACTGGAAGTAACGGCACTCTCTTACTTGATTCAGCCAACATCTTCACCACTTACTTTTCTTTCCGTGAGGTTAGGACGCACACATTTTGCACTAAAAAACATCCAGCTCTGAGATACAAAACGTTTTACCGTTCCAAAACGGCATGATCGCTGTGTCCACATAATTGTTTGAACAAATGAACGATGCAGTGCACCTTTAGGCATCTGGAAACTCTACTCGGGGTTGAATAAGATTTGTGGAGTCACAATTCTTTCTTGATATCTTGTCTGTTTTTTTTTTTTGTTTGTTTGTTTTTTTTTTTTTTGGTTTTCCCACTGTGTCATACAAGTAAGTTATTGTGTCTGAGCTGATTTGGACAAAAAAGACTTGCTTAACTCAACCTACCAAAGTCATGACGACGACATCATCATCATCATCATCATCATCATCAAGGCTCTCCCAAATGTTTGAAGGCTGACGTTGAAGTAAAAAAAAAAAAAGGCTATCCTTTTATACAACGCATGTAAATATCTGGTTTTATCTGTATATGCAAACCAGTATTACAAGCTCCTCCTTGTCTCTACCTTGATTCATTAATTTTTGTAGCTTTCTGCAGTCGCAACCAATCACTGATTAGATTTCTAATGGGTCGTTGGACTGCAAATATCGACGCATGAGAGGAAGACAAGCGGTCTACAGCTCTAGTCAACCCATAGGATTAACAAAATGTTTGGCTTAATACTTGTAAGTAGATTTCTGTTTGATGTTGGAGCTCGTCCGTTTCAGCTAAAGGCTAATTAAACGACTAATCCTGCAGTTCAAACTGCATTGCAGCTTTAATGAAAGAGAAACGGGCCGGGTGGTGTCGCTCCTGCTGCAGACAGAGAAGCATCCGTGTAACAAAAAACAAAAAAGAAAAGAAAAGAAAAAGAAAGCGGCCGCAGCATCCAGATCCTCGCGCGCTCTCTTTATCGGGACAGTGACGCATTCGGCAAACACGTGCGAAAGAGCTTTCGTCCCGCCACGCGGTAATCGAGACCCAGCCGGCCGGCGGCAATGCGACATCCTCTTGGTTACATCACATCCAGCCGGACAGGTCATGAGTGCGGACACAAACACGCATGTTTGAAACGATGCGATCAAGGAGCTCGGCCAATGCTGTGTCAGCCTTCTTTATCATCATCCTGCGACGCAGCATCAGAGAAACTGGATCAACCTGCTTAAATGTATGCGTACATGCACGCGGCCCCTTACCCTCTGTTACTTCTCCGAGAAGGCTTTCATTCTCATCATCCCGGGCAGAGAAGAACTTCAGCATCTTATCCTGTTACATCTGAGTGCGGGGGAAGCAGCCGTGGCTTGCCCAAAAGCGGAGAATGAGATGATTCCTCCTCCTGTCTTACAGCCCTCCCTCCCCTCTCTCTCATGGAGATCTTTCCCCCTCCCCGGTGTCTTTCTGCAGCTCTTTGAAGAAATCCAAGAGGTGTGCAGAAACGTCCCTCCCCAGTTTGCTGTCCACACAGTCCGCAGGACAGCGTGCGAGCCAAGATAACAGTGCATAGATGCCAACCTTATGCACAATCTGTCAGGCTGTTTCAGCAAGTCAGCATAAGCACAAAAGCACCAAAACCTCTGAGGAAAAAAAAAGGTTAATAACGTTTCTGCATTCACCACAGCACTATGTAAAATAAATAAATAAGTAAATGTTTGTCACATTTATTTTTGCCATAAACAAACAATACTATTTTAAGACCTTCTGTGTATAACCTGTAGTTTTCACAATGATTAACAATAAGGTGGTGAGATTTAAGTCAGGCTTTCCACACACCAGCCTGACTCAGTGGGCCACTGTAAAGTAGAAAAGTCTCTGGGATTGTTGATGAGATGTGAAATGTCTGGGCGATATAAACGCAGAGAGACGTTTCTGCTTCTTCTCGGTCCAGCCCAGTGCACGAGGTCATCAACATCTGCGCTAGTTCGCCTCGTCCTTTGAAGCTTCATCGAAGTTCTCCACCAGATCTGTGACACAGGAGCAGATACGCTGTTATTTATGCGGCTTCGATGCTTTGCAGTGGCATTCATACCATTTCAACATGTTTGCTTTTTTTTTTTTTTCTTCCACAAACTTCCAAGTACTGTATTGATATTTCAAAGATACAGAGGAGGACACAAGAAGAAAAACAGACAGAGGAGGACAGAACGAAGGGAGGAAAGCAGTGAGAAAACAAAAATGAGATCACTAAGGAAAAACAGATGAAGGAACAGAGAAGAAATAAAGAGGAGACATTTTTCTGAAAATGTCAGAATGTTAATGTCAGATGTGAGCTTAATTCACATATTACTGACATTTTATATTTGTTTCTAGAGGCACATCCTGTTGTCTGTAATGTCGGTTTCGGGGGACTGGACAAGCTGAACATGAACAGAACCTGCCAGGAGTTTGTTGAATCCGGCGACACCTGAGGAAGTACATCTAGTTCTTTTATTTAGAGAAGTGGTGCTTATCTTCTGTGAGGCGGAAACGTTTTTTTAGTGTGGCTGACACTGTAGTTTTTCCACAGACGGACAGATAAGCTCACATTCTGTAGATAAATTGTATGGATGGCTAAAACATTTTATTTATTTCAAAGCCTACAGCTACAATTTATCATTTAAAAGTATGGGCGCTGTGCATTTGAGTGGGTGCAAACAAATTCTGCTGGATGTAATCATAAAAGTGGACCTTTCACCTAGTGCAATTGTTGACATTGCTGGTTAAACACAGAAAAACCTGTTCATGGGTGGACTAATACAGAACAATGCCTTAGCTTCTATTATTAATTTTAATAACATTATTTAAACATCTTGAGGACTCAACCATACAAGGCAAAGGAGCCGGAACGAGAGAACGTGCTGGAGTTGCAACTAGTTTCAAGAGTTTTTCTGCGATCCAGCATGGTTTATAGCAAACTGCCAACAAGACTTTATGATCTATATGGCCTTCTATCCTATGAAGATCAGATTTGTGGAATTACAATTAGTTGTCTTTGCTAAAGATTCTTTTACATAAGCTGTAGGCCTCTGCAGCTCCTCCCGAGTTGCTACAGGTTTTAGGGTGCTTGTGGAAGTAATGGTCTCCTTGCCAGGCCTTTCAGTTTAGGTCGATGGACGTGTCCGAATAGGTCTGGAGTTGTGCTGTACTCTTTCCATTTTCAGACGATAGATTGAACGGGTCTCAGTGAGGCGGTCAAAGCTTGGGGCATTGTTTTATAACCCAACTTGGCATCAAGTTTCTCCCCGAGCTGTCAGCGTCTTCATGACGCTGTTTGCTCTCTAATATTCTCTAACAAACCTCAGAGGTCACAACAGAACACTTGGATTTGTACTGAGATTAAATTACACGATGTTGGCACTGTACACTGGAGTTACTCTATTAGATTTAGCAAACGCGACTGAATAGCCGTTGCTTACAGAGTCTCTAAACAACTGTGATATTTACAAAGAACATACCTGGAACCTCATCATCCTCTTCCTCAATGTCTTCTGGTTTTGGAGGTTTGCCATCGAGAGCTGAGAGAGAAGAAAAATCCTAAACATAAACCAATTATGTTTTCCTAATTTAAAACTAACATGTCCCTTGTGGTAAATCAAATACCAGGAAGGTTTATTTCAATAACCTTTCGTTACTAAAATAGTGGGGAAATTATAACTACAGAACAGAGAGAAAGGACTCAGGAACATGTGGGTTACTCATAACGGACATTATTATTGAAGTATTCTGCAACAGTACTGCAATTACACACTTTCATTTAATCGTACAGCTCACCATTTTGTGCACAAAACAGACTGGAGATCTTAGTTTCAGGACAAAATGTAATAATTATGAACATGAGAACAAGCTTAAAGACTGGATGCAAATCAGTGGCATCAAAGATACGTACAAAAATAGTGATTCCAGTAATAAAGATTAAACTTGATGAGCTACACTCTTGATAATGAAGAAATAACTTCTTACTTTTCAGTCTGTCACTATATACTTATAACTCATCTACTAACTTGGTGAGATGGGTCACTTTTTCCAATAAACAAATGAGTCCATATGTTGATATTCAACTTAATAAGCAAGTTATGTATTCATTAGCTGAAATTGGACAAAGATCCCCTAAACTGCTGCACTCCCCATCTTGTCTCTATTGAGACGGAGATTCTTTCAAAGGTTTTGGATAAAATTATCCCTCCCAGAATTAGACGATCAAGCAATCCAATCTGCCAACATATTTGTGCCACTTTATTCTTCTTCTCAGGATGACAAAATATCCACAAGTCAACATTTTAGGCAGCTACTTATTTCTCCACACCAACAGCTACAGATACAAACCTTTCGCTGGATCTGCACCCACCTTGCCGGGGGAAGTGTTCGGCCAGCTTCCGCAGGCTGCTGAGGCTGTCCCCTCCCAGCTGACTGAGGATGCTGGGAAGCATCTCTGTGAGCTGCTTGGTCTCAGCGTGGCCTGTGATGGCGAACGTGTTGGCGGACAGAGACGCCTGGACCTTCGGGTTGTTAAAGTGGATCACAGTCCCGTCGTCCTTGATCATGTTCACCTGGAGCGGAGAAACAATGGAATAAGTCTAAACATGTTCGGCGTGCTGCAAAGTAAGGGAGGCTGCCCGGGTAATTATGAAATGGAAACGCGCTCGATTTCGAGTTTGTACCTCCTCGATTCCAGCTATGTTGTTGACAACTAACTTCTTCAGTGAACTCTGGAGCTTTTTGTCATCTGCCGTTGCAGTTCTGTGCACCACCTTCTTCTTCCTGCGCGCTGAGCCCTGAAACCAAAACACAAAAACGCTCTTCAGTGATAAAGCCACTTGCAAAAGTGCAAAGAACTGGAAGAAGCGGGTAAACATATGAAGTCATGGTTTTTGGGGCTGAATATGGTTTGAATACTGTAAAAGTTTTTGTTTGCCATGATAAAGCAAAACCTGATTTTAATTCATTAATCTGAGTTTTAAACCTTTAATATTTCAATATGCTTAATCTATTTGCTGCCTTGATTTAGGAAGAAAAAACAAAAACAAAACTCAATTTCAGAGAGAATAATGTGTGGAAAACAGTGTTGAAGCAAATGATTCAACACTGGTCAATCAATCATCTCAAAATGAAAAGAGAATGGTACAATTGCAAATCTACCATAAGCTGTGTAATCTACCAGTCTGGGTGTTGTAGAAAATTAAAAGAAGGAAGTCATAGTGGAATGAAAGCCATAAGACGTTGCATTGCTGTGTAAACAAGTGGGCAAAGGGACTTGAAGTCAATAAGGTGGATATTCTGGAATGGCCCAGTCAAAGTCCACACCTTGACTCCCAAGAGAATTTGTGACTTGAAAGGGGGATGTTCACAACCTATCCCTACGACCTGACAGAGCTTCAACAATTTAGCAAGAAGAAAAATGCAGGATCCAGACTGAGACCCATCCACACAGACTCCATGCTGTGATTGCAGCCAAAGGTGCATCTATCAATTATTGACACAAGTGGGGTGAATATTTATGTCCTCATTGTGTTTTATTTAATTCTCATTATTTTTGTAGGAATTAGTTTTACTTCAACATTCAAGAGAGGGTAGGGGTATATTTCATTTAGTTTGTGTCAAAAAAGAGCCAAACTTTGTTTATTGTGATTGATTTGTAAAGACAATAAAAGAGTAAAGCGTTCAAGAGAGTGAATACTTTTATAGGCACTGTATTTCTGCATCTTGACAGTCTGAACCATTCTTTATTTCTTAGTTCTCAGTGCTTTTTTGTAACACGCTTTTAAGATATTGTTGCCAAAGACCAGTCTGAATTGGACAGCTCACCTTTCCTCCTATCCGCACCTGGGCTTGAAGCTTTGCCAGTTTCTCTTGATTCATGCTGTCACCTGCCAGGAAACCACACAATGACATTAGCAGCATAAAAAAGAACTACCGATATGGTAGCTGCTTTTATTAGCTTCAACCTTAGCTCCGCCTTCAAAGGACACCGTGTAGAAATAAAACAGATCTACAAAAAGCGCACACATGCTTTAAATTGGAAGCCAGATGCGATCAGATGTGAATTTGTCAGCCTGCTAGTCCAACAGCTGCATACATGAACCCATAACAAACAGCACAGCCGTCCTCTCCTCCGTCCTCTTCCCTGTCCAGAAAACAACAACCTCACAGTCCGCTCACACAAACAAGCTGCAATCTGAACAGACCTGCAGAAATCTCCCCAGATGTTTGCAGCAGAGAAGCATACAGCGGCGTCTGTCTGTTCTTCTTCGTTTCCGACCAGTAATAGAGACCTGAGATCGGGGTTGTGCTGACACCGACTGGACGTTTAGCATATTGCAAAAACAAAGCGATTGCATTCTCATTTTGATTCGTAAAACACCTTAATTTTACACTGGAGTTCTGTTTTAATGACACATTATACTCCTAATGAGGCCAAATATAAATAAGAAATTAAATAGTATGCCTCTTACTGATGTTGCGTTTAACATTTTTATTCAACTTTGCAAATTTGTGTGGGAGAGCTTCATTTCATATTTATTTTTTGACTTTCTGATCCTATCTTGATGTATGTTTTAATGATGCACAATAATTGTCAGAGTTTTGCAAATAGTTATCTCATGAATAAGTTTGTCTCTCTACTCTAAGCTGGAAACAAGGTGAGGTGGACCATGCTGTTCTTGGAGAAACTGGTTTCAGCTAGTTCAGAGAGACCCCTCTACTCCTTATCTTTACATTTTTGTTTTATGACTGACCCCGACCCCACTTTCAATAAAACCAGAATGCTGCAGGGGGACAAGTTGGAGTTGTCCTGAGGCACCACTGAGACTCTCCCCCTTTGCAAAGACTGAAGTGTTACTACTCTCCGTGTGGTTCTTAACAACATGTACAGGTTAAAATACTCAACAATAATAACTTGATTACTTCTACCACTAGTTCTACCACTTAAACTCAATTTTTTATTTTGTCATATGACAGCAACAAATTTCAGAGTAGCTATTGTTCTTTTAATTATTTTAACTTGATAAAATAATGCAAAGTAATGTCATATTTTTCTATATTGAAACTTCACTAGCAAGGACCACGCCACAAAGGGATGAAGGGATGTAGGAATGAGGGATGAAGGAATGAAAGGATGAAGAGATATAGGGATGTATGGATGAGGGATGAAGGGATGCAGAGATGTAGTGATAAAGGTTTTCTTATTTTCCCAAGCCCCCTCAGACGGAACCTGTAGCAAAAGAAGCAAAGCATAGTTATGAATGAAGAGGGATGAGTTAAAATAGATAGAGGTTGAGGAAGAGTGGGGTTGACGAAAATGTAACAAGCTGAGATGAATGGGTGACCAAAGTACAAGAAGAATGATTAGAGGTGTGGTTTGGGCGTGGCCCTGCTCCCGAACCTAAGTTAACACATTAACTTCATTGCTGGAGAATGTGGCCTGCAGAGAGTTGCATTTTACTGTGAGATTTTTAGAGTTCATGACTAATAATTGTTTTTATTGATAGATTCTTCCACCTGAGCTATAGATCTGTGTATATCCTCCTTAGCCTCTTGGCTGCTTCTCTTCACTCAGCCTGTCAGCATAAGTGGATAGCTTTGTTCTGGCATCCTTACGGATGTGCTAAACACCTTTCATTTTAATGTAAGAAGAACAGAATTAAAATCTAACATAAAATACACATAAATTGTATTCTGTGTTATTGGGAATGTGTTTTCGAACCTCTATTTACAATGTTTGCACTTGACATATCTGACTTTTACAGCTAGTATGTTATAGTAGCTCTAATGCAAATAATAGCTCATAAAGTAATCGAGGTAATGAAACTATCACACCAACATTATGACGTAACATGTATTAGTTTAATGCTTGTAAGTCATTCAAAACATTTTATCCAAAAATCAACCATTTCTTTTGTGAAAATACACCAGAGAAGAGGAGAGAGATTTGTTCTGTGGGGCTCTATTAGCTCATTGAGCAGCATTTCCCCCAACATGCGAGAAACCACTCTAATTAGTTTGCATGACTTTATTTTATTACTGCTTCAATAGCAGAAGCCATTTGCAATGAAATCTGTAAAGGTCAAAACAAAAAGTCTTGGCCATCTCATATCAATCAGCTCACTCTCCAGGATTTTGAAATAACCTTTCCGTGTAATGGAATTAAGCAGAAATGTTCACATCCAAAATGTTTAAATCAAAACCAAGGTCAATATTGATCAAATTACACCAGCAGTTGTTGTTGTCATGCACGTATGGTCCGAAATCATTCATTCACATTTCACGGCAAAGTGGTACGATATTCTGGAGCTGCACTCAAAACAGAGACACTAAGCTTCACTAGAACAACAAATGGTGGAAACAATCCTCCAAAATGTCTTCTGAGCACTAAAAATTTCAGACAGTTTTGTTCTGAGCCACTTATGGAACAAAGATGATTCTCAATGAGATGTTAAAATGCAACGTCACTCAGAGCAGAACTGCACTGCCGCTTGTGTAGTCAACCAGTGACATGTGAATTCTTCCACATCCTGGTCCTGTTTTCTCTTCAGATCAAACCTTTCTGGCCAAAGTTCAGGTGATGGATTGGACGGCAGTGTCTGGCAGGGGCTGTCTGCTGTAGCGGATGCAATAAGATTTGCTTGGCTCCCGCGAGCTGCCGAGCGTGCTGCGCTGCCAGCGGTGGAAGGTGTGAAGCTTTGAACCCCAGCAGCTGTGAAACAACATGAAGATCTTCCTCAGGACGGCCTTCCTCAAAAGGATGTAGACCCAAGGGTCCAAGATCTGGTTCCATGTGGCCATCCGTACTGTTGTCAGCAGACTGAAACTGGACGGTTCATCTTTAGCTCTGGTGCTGAGAATGATCACATGGACCTGGAGCACAGAATAATACAAAGTGAAATACTACAGCTGAAGAAAATACCTTGAATTGGAGTTTGTTGGCCAGTTATTCCAATGAAAGATAGAAAGAATTGCTGAAAAAAATCAATGTTTTATGCAAAATTTACGTTTTTCTTGTTTTATGCAAGACGTTGGGATCAATATTTTGTCAATGACCAGTTATCTGTCCACAGACTAGCTTTGATTTGTGTTTTGGATCATGATGTGGGTGAACACCCCAAGTGTGTCATGTGAAAGGAGATTGACCCGAATGTTCAAGAGCAACCCAGGAACCTCCAGAAGTTAAAGACAATTCATAAACTGAAAGATGCTTGAACTCCAGTGTCTCTGTCCACAATGGAGCGACTTTACTGTCACCAAAGACAACAATCTCAAAACACAACAATCTCAAAACACACATGATGGAACGGGTAATGCAGGCTAACATTAAGCTTCTCAAATGCCCACGACCTGAACCATAATGAAGATTTGTAGACTACATTTAAAAGCAGGTCCATTCCAGGGAACCAATCAATTTGATGAGCACTACTGTTTCTGATAGCAGCATTTAAATATGCAGACAGAAACTTGCTTAATGCTACAAATAGAGTGTAATTTCTCTACTATTTGCTAAGGAATATATTAGTGGGAGGCAATATCTGTATATTTGAGCCTATAATTTTGATCCTGATCACATTAGAGAAAAGTTAAGAAATTAAAATAAAATAACCATGCATGCCATAATTCTGACAACAATGTAACCTAGTGAGTAAATAAAAAAAAATAAAGATAGGAAATGGAAAGCCCAGGATTTTACTTTCAATCAATCAATCAGGCAAACAAATTTTATGTGTATAGCACATTTCAGCAGCAAGGCATTTCATAGTGCTTTACATCATAACAAACACAGAAACACAATGCAACATAGAATCAACAATTAAAACACAACATTAAGTCAAGTTCCGTCAATAAATTTGTAATTGATTACGTTTCAAATACAATCGTAAACAGGTGGGTTTTACCGGTTACACTCCTACTGTGTTATATGGAACAAAATACTTATTGCTATTTTTTTTTTTTTTTTTGAAGGTTTTAATCTCACTCTCAAAACCTCAGACACCAACAAAGATGTAACCAATGAAGCTCTTTGCATTGGCTCCCACAAAATAATGAAATTCTTCCCATCAAATATGCTAAGTAACAACACACTGAGAGCAAGTGCTTACCAGTAATGGCCCCCAGCACACGCAGGACACCAGCATGATAGCCAGCAGCTGGCAGATCATCTCCAGGTGGTAGGATGTGCCTCTGCAACCGTGTTTGTGGCGCAGCCTGCCGTGCAGCAGGGCACAGCTCGCCAGAGTGTTGCACACAATGGAGAGCAGAAGAGCCAGCAGACCCAGAACGGAGAAGATCAGAGGTAGCAGCACATCTAGCCAGTCTCTGGGCTGCTCCATGTGGAAGAAGCACCAGCTCCTGGATCTCTGAACCTCATAGGGTCTCCTCAGCAGCACAGGCAGCAACGCCACCAGGGCGGCGAGCAGCCAGGTGAAACCAAGCAGCCTTTTCATGAGGTGCGAGGACAATACTGCTGAGTGGAAGATGGGCTTGGTTACTCCAATGAAGCGCTCCACGGCCATTGCACTCGAGAGAAGCAAGGGGCTCAGACCGTAAAACACCATACACACCCCGAAGATGTTGCAGACGATGCCATGCGGGTCAAAAGTGTCCCACTTCCTGTGAAAGCGGTAGACGTGCAGCACCAGGGAGCCATTGATGAGGTGACCCAGGAGGTCAGTGGTCACCAGGCTGCTGGCAAACAGCAGGAAGGACGCCTTGGACTTGATGCGGTGGCGACTGTAGGATTTGATCAGAATGAAGAGAGCGAAGCTGTTGGAGAAGATGCCCACCGTCATGGAGATGACGGATGCAGTGACAGACAGTTCCTTATGGCAGCAGGTGGAGTTGGAACCTCTGACCTCTGACCCGTAACGGGTTTCGGAGCTCTCGTTGGATGACATGATTTACTGCAATCTTTAAAAAAATAAAACAACAACAACAACAGCAAAAAAAAAAAAAAACATTTGAAAAACAGATTTAATCTATTTGAATCATAACTTTACAAGTATTTTGTGTTGTATGATTTTCTTGACAAGGGGTATTCACCCAGATATTTTTGTAGATTAAAGGAGATTTCCTCATGTTTAAAAAATAAAATCTGAGCTCAGATGAAAAATATTTTCAAATCAAAGAATATTGCAGAACATGGTTAGATAAATAATGATCGCACCAGCTCAAAAAAATTGGTAGTTAAATCAAATTCAAGGTCTAGATATCGCTCTTGTTAGACGCCTGAAAATGTCAGAAGGAGGACTTCTTACCTCCAGTTTAGTTTGCTGGCTCCTGTGGTAAACAGCCTCCTTAACTCGCTGTCTTTTGAATCAGCAGAATTAAAGGCACATCTCTCCGTGTCTCGGTGAATGTCACTGAAAGTCGCTGTTCCGCCTTCGCTCGGCAGGTGGAAACCTTGGTGAGAGCTCAAAGACGAGGCGAGCTGCGCAGGAGGCATCACCAACTCAGACGCACCTTAAAAACATTTGCATTTGAAGTGTCTTTTCTTGAGGGGGGAAAGAGACAGAAAAATAACAGGAAAAAACCGAATGCCCTTTTATTTTTGTCAGGCGAAAATCTGACCTGGCAGTGAAACAAAATTGTGTCCGTTGTTAAATTACGCATTGTCTTTAATTCGCTTGACACCCATTTAACTCAATTGTGCTTCTCTTACAACACAAGTCAGCAAAATGGATGTAAAGACCGAGTTGACACCCAAAGGGTAGGTGGGGAGTGTGACTATTCCACTCCCACCCAGGACTTATAAGCATGATGAATTTGAGAATTGAACAGAGCAAAATAGAGTTGATGGTTATTTATTTTACAGAGTCAGACTTTTGAGAACTACAGTCACTTATTCTCAGTTCACAATATAAACAACTTTTAATGAAAAATGAGGAGATATATAATGTTTTTAAACTATGGGCATTAAGTTTAGAGAGCTTTTTCTAAAGCATCAGTTCTCAGTTTGGCTCTAACTCAGTAAAGCTTTCATTCCAAGTTTTCAGATAATGGTTGAACCAGTCTGGGATTTTTATTTAATTTTTTTCAGCTTTTTGGGGTTATGTTAGAAAATGGAAACAGCAACAGCAAAAAGAAAATAAAGTAGAAGAATAAAATATACCTCTGCATGTTTGACTTAGGAAAGTACGGAAGTGTTTCACTGCCAGAGATGGAAAACAAATACAGTGGCATTGGAACTTCCTCGCTGTGACCACATTTATATCTCATGAAAAACCAAAACATGATTTTGTTTAAATGAAAAAGGTCACAATAGCAAAATGGCTAAAGCAGCTTGTGGGATGTTTCAGTCTACAGAAACGGTAACACGAGAAAGTTTCTAGGTTTAACAAGAGGTGAAACTTGTCTCCTAAAAACAAGTTTTGTATCCCATTATATTAAGAAACTCTTTAAAGAGATGCTGCTCATTCCTTGGTGAATCAATTGAGTAGTGTCATAATTTTACTCATAAAGTTTCCAGATTCGCAAGGTGGAAAAAAAAGAAAAAGCAAATAAATAACTCAGTCTCCTCAAGGTGAAAGGTCAGAGCTTCTCTCATCAATCCAGACCCCAAAGTTCAGTGTAGCTACCTTGAAGATACACTAAAAGGTATAAATTGGGTGTACAAATTGGATTGGAGTGAGAGTACAAAATGCAGAGAAACAATTGCCATTGACTGGTTTTGCTAAGACTAACGATTCTGTTTACTGAGCCATAACACTTCAAATCAAATCAAATCAAATTTTATTTGTATAGCACATTTCAGCAGCGAGGCATTTCAAAGTGCTTTATATCATAACAAACACAAAAATACAAAGTCATGCAACATAGAATCAACAATCATAACATTACATTAAGTCAAGTGCCGTCATTAAATTCATAATTGGTTTTCAGACTTGGAACTGGAACATAATTTCCCATCTCCAGTTAAGTCTGCAAAATTTGCTGTGTAAAAAATAAATATTGAACATATAACCAATTTTCTTGCCTCATTTTATTCTGTCTTGATATTCACACCCAACATTGAAAAAAAAAAAAAGAATCTTCCATATCCCTGTCTCCATAGCAAGTTGTTTTCTCCTCTCAGCCTGGACTCAGACTTACTGCTGCATCAGAAAGGTCATCGTTTTCATTAAGTCTCCTGATGTCGACAGCAACTGGAGCACCTTGTTGAAACTTTTCAAGCACTTTCTGAGAATTGCTCTCATGTTCAATTCAATTTATTCATTCAACCTCTTGGCCAGAATCCAGCATAAATCACTTCAGCCAAAAATACTGCTCACTTTGTGGGTATCATTATGAAATGACTCCGCTTCATTGCCCAGTCGAAGTCTAGCACAGAGTTTTTAACGCTGCAGAGTTCCTGCTACAATCACAGCAAAAGGTGGATTCAAATACATCTACAAATTTGCTTTGGTCACATACACAAAATTACAATAAAATACAAAAAGGTTTGTGACTGCAATGGGACAAAATGAGGAAAAAGTTCAAGGGTTGTGAATAATTTTACAATGCTCACATGTTATTTCTTGTAGTTTGTGTTTTGGTGTAAAGAAAATCCCATGTATCATTTCCTTTTATCTTAGAGGAGTTGCTTCTTCAGAAATTTCAAATGCATTCAAAGAAGTTTCACTTTAAAAATACCTCTTGTTATTCCTGCATGCACCGTCAAACATGCATGCACCATTTCCTAAAGCATTAAAGCCTTTAAAATGCTACAATTAGATTCAAAACAAACACACTTGATTTATTAGTTCTTTCATCATTCATTAGGGGATGAAACACAACGTGAACCTCAGAGGCATGCTGCAACAGACTGCGAGGGAAAATTCAAACATCATTCCATATATTTAGCTTTACTTTGAACAGATAAATAAAGGCATGCATGCAAGTCATAACTGTTAATCTAATGCTTCTGTTTGAGAACGCGTTTTGCTTTTTTTGTTTTATTTTTTTGGAAGCAGTTTGTTGAGTTTGGCACTTGGAGCTCTGATGAAACTTTTGCTTATCAAATTGAAATGTTCAGTTTTTTTTGTTTTTTTTTACCTCAATAGTAAAGTCACAGGGAAAACAATTTAGACTTAAGTACAAAATGATAATGTTTATCTCTTAAATGGAAAAAAATATAATTAAAAATTAAATACCCAAAATGAGTTACCTGCCTGAGGCTTCTTGAGATGTAACATTTCTTTAATAGGCTTTTATACATCTATAGCAGTGTGTGAGAGGGTGTATTTGATTAACATCCTGGCTGGATACACTTTATGACTTAACAGGCTATAAAAACATTCAGCTAATCTTTTAGTTTTGTACCACTTTGCCACCTCATGAGAAACACCGAATTTTGTTGTCCATTTATTTTGTTAAGCCTCCTAAGAAATGTACTTTTCAGACACCAGCAGTTCAAAGGACTGCAAAACACAATCATGGCCCCTTTCTGATGTACAAGTGGTATAATTTTACTAAGTAAATAACAATGAGTCCATCAGCTACACAAAGCACCCATTGAAAGAGAAAAGAACAAGAAAAGAAGATAAAGCAGCTTCCTTTTTCCTTTCATTCAATTGTGATCTTTTTGCGCTGAAATTGAATCGGTGGCGTCTGTTCTCTTTGACGTAACAGAACCTCTTGTCATCTTGAAGTGGTTATGAAACCTCTCCCTCCCACTGAGCTCTCTTACTTAGTCTATGGATCACTAATTACTCAGCCAGGACAGTCCCAATGCAAACGTCTTTAGTGACATTACACCCTCAAGTGTTGTGTCAGACTCTCCCTCCAAGCGGCAGAGAAGCTGGTAACAATGTGAGGGGAGATAAGGTACGGGAAAGAGAGGGGGGAAAAAAAGATATTCTTTTGTTGCCTGCATCAAATGTGGCTGCTCTAATAGACTGACAGCCTCTGCAGGGCTTTAGACTGAGCCAGAAGGAAATTGGGCAAAATGGGAAAATAACCCATAATTCATGCTCTTCTCAACCAGCAGCTAAGCTTCCTTCCCAGTATCTCCATAAAATCACTAAGACGCTCAGAAGACAAGCTTCACAGACAAGAGACAGACCTTCTGTTCTTGTACGTTTTCTCTTCTCTTGTCTTGTTCCTCCTCCTCAACGTCTGCCCCGCTGAGCCAAACTGTTAATCGGGCAAAGTTGCAGCAGAGCACATCAACCTGTCTAATTTCTTGACTCGATGTGCCACAAAGACAGGGGGATTTCACTGAAAGGCAGCAAATTCAGGGCTGGGAAAAACGCTCAAAATCAGCTGGAAAAAAAAAAAAAATTACATTTCAGTCAGATGACATCTGCTTCTAAATCTCAAAAATAATAATATTATTAATAATTAAAAAAAACAGCACCAGACAATACAGTTGATTTTAAAATATTTCACAATTTAGACATCTTATTAGTTAAAATTAAATGACACTCTGAACAATAAATAACAATTAACCATTCAGAATGAGGATTCAGGATTTCAGACTTATGACAAAAAGAATATGTTTTCTTGCTAAAATCATTAACCATCCCAGTCCGTTGCTACATTTACTTTTTGACTTTCGATGAGTCTTTCTCATTTTCCCACATTGTCAATACCAGCCATTCATCCACCCCTGTTCCATACCTTGATGGTCACGTGGGGCCAGTCATTGGCTGAGAGGCCCTGGAGTGGCTGCCAAGCCATTCATGGGCAACACAAAGACACACAGGACAAACTAACATGTCCACACTCTCACCGAAGGGCAATTCAGGTGGCTAATTAAGGACACACTGTACAAAAACAGCTATTGGTTTCAGTCAACTGGACTAATTTAATCAAGCTGACTGTACACATTGCCTAACTTAACTTATGAAAATATGTTAGCAGAACTGAAAATATAAAGAGAGAAACTAGAACTAATCCATTCTCTCTCCATAAGAAAATGACTTATAGTGGTGATCCACAGAACAAGCCTACAACAGCATGGTCCACGCTTAAAATAAACCTAAAAGAAAAATAAATAAAACAGAACGTTTCATATAATGTCAATCTGTTTAGAGCATTTTTTGCATGCTGTGTTTGTACAACTTATTGATTCATCAAAACAAAAAATGTCTGAGTTGTAAAATATTTTTTAAGACTTCTTAAGATTTTTGTCTTAAATTAATATGATTTATTTTTTCTTTGCAAAACAAAGCAATTTGCAGAGCTGAGCTTCCCTAAAGTAGTCTTGTGTTTGTTCTCCATGAAGCCAACAGATTGTGAAGACGAACTCAAAGGAATGCTGTAGGAGCCCTTTGGGTTTCAGAAGGTGTGAGCGAACCACTCCCATGTTTCTATAAGAACATTTTCATTGTGCATGAGGAGAACATTGTCACTGTCACCTTCCTGACCTCACCAGCGCTTTCTTTACGCCAATGGGACTAACTCTATCCCAAGGACATAAAATATGCTTTTGAAGTTATCTCGCATCTCTTCTTGGGAATTGGAGCAGACCCATGCTCAGTTAGGATCCACACCCTAAATAAGACACGTTTGAAGTGAAGTGACCACGCCATACAGTAGGAGGATGCACAGGGGCGCAGTTGGTAGCACTGGTGCCTTGCAGAAAGAAGGTTCTGGGTTTGATTCCTTGGGTCTTTCTGCATGGAGTTTGGATGGAGAAAGCGGTTCACTCTGAGTACTCCGGCTTCCACCCAAGGTCTGTCTAAATTCTCCTTAGGTGTGCATGCATGATTGTTTATCATGTGTGTTGCAACTTTATGAAAATGTGAAATCAACTTAATAGTGTAAAAACAGTGATTTTTAAACAATTATTTTCCTAACTTGTCTTTTTGATTTTAATATAAATGATGAAGAAAGTTATGTCAACTCACTTAAAGTTGTAGAAATAACTTTGATTAAGTGTTTTGAACTTGACAGTTAAAATTGATGCACCTTAACTGAGTTAAAGCAACAAGGAAACTAGTCTGAATCTAAGTTTAGTGAACAAATTTTTTGCAGTGCATGCATGTTTTGTACAGTGGATGGCAGCAATTGACATATAAACAACAGAATCTTGCAGTATTCATTGGCTGCAGTAATATTGTTGCATAATTTGAGCTTTAACATGAGAAAATGCCACCTAAACTCCTGCCCAGTTCCATCATTTGTGGTGGTAAAACAAACTGCAAAGATCATTAGTATCCACCAGAAGGCAGTGCAGGCTCAGTAAAGGCTTAATATTTGGTTTAATACACTTTTCAATGAATTCTGCCTCTAAAAATAGTGCATAATGTAAACATAGGCAAGATTCGGTGATAAAATGTGAATCTCAATGAACTCATCCATGAACAGTTATCTCAGAATGATCACAGCTCTGCAGGATGGTGGCATTTTGCAGGACAGCTGATAAGGCTGAGCAATAACAAATAGAGCAGCTGTGTAACTGGGGAAAAGACAGGCTGCACTTATCGACAGCCGGTATGTGGATACTGTGGATGTGATATGTGTCAAAATGGATATTGCTGCTGAGGTTTGTTTGTGTTTTTTCTCCTGGTGGCCATTTTTTTCACCAACCATCACAGAAAAACACAGATTAGACAGCGACAATTATGACGGAGGGAAGGTGGGGATGGTTGACTTTTCTAATTGTTTGTCTTCAGTATACCTGATGGCAGCTGTTTATTCTCGTCTATTTCTTCGGATCTGTTTTTCTCAAAACGTTATCTCAACTTTACATTACAACATTTCTGAAATGAAGTCTTCCTGTAATTAAAGTTGACACCTATTTTTTGGACTCTCAGTTTATTCAAACCAGTTTATTAATCGGAGAATTTGTTTTATTCTTTACCGGAAGTTGAGGTAAATATTGATCTTAGATTTGGGTAGAAACCCTTTCATTATTTTCTAAACGTTTCTGAAATCAAGGGAAATTAAATAAAAAATATCCAATGGTGCATCGGCTTAAATTGACTCTGTTTTGTTGCAGGTTTACTTTTAATGCCTTTAAAAAAAGTATAATGTTTCTACCATGAAGGGCCTTTGATTGATGTGCGGGACTCGGTGCAAATCGAAGAATGAATCAGTGGGCTTAGCATGGCACCCCGGCACTGCCTGGCATTTTCTCGCAGCACCTGAGAGCTTTCTAACATTAGGATTCCACCTGAGTGCAAGCAGTTGTGGTAAATGGGAATGAACAGGCAGCAGTCAGTGTGTTTGTCCACAACTTGCCTCGCTCCTCCTCATCCTCTTCTTTTGCAGGGCAACACATCCTGAATGCTGCTAGAGACGATTCTCATACGATTCTTTACTCATGGCAAGCTCCCCTCTTTCCCACAGTCCTGCACACTGAGACACGATTATGTGTCTGGACTGAGGATGCTGCTGGAGATGAGATGATATCATTTTGTCTTATCTCAGCAGCGGCCCTGTATTTAGCTAGAAGAAAGTCTCTGAGGGCTTGTTCTGATATTTGGCTGTAATTACAGTTGTTTGGAATATGAGACGCAATCTGGCAAGAAGAATCAATGGATACAAAACACGGAAACAAAAGACAGCAATTTTTATATTTATTAATCAATTCCACTGAAATGGGGCTGTTGGTGTTATTGCAGTTCTGTATGGACTTTGCAGAACTTGTACGTGTGGGTTCTCTCTGGAGACTCCAGCTTCCTCCCACACTACAACACGATGAGTCTATTGAGAACATTTAAAGCCACTGACAGCCTTAAAATATCTTTTTCAGTGGTTATTTTTGTTTTGAGTGTTTGTGAGCCACCAGCAATAAAATCACTGTGTCCCTGATAGTGAAGTAATATTCAATCAAAACCTTCTCACTTGATTGCTTGTTGTGGGAACAACAGGTTTGTCCTCCTGTCCTGTTTCTCACAGTTCAAGTTATTTAAAAAAGTTTTTAATGATTGCCTTACTTTATACTTGGGCAAAAAATTATTCAATCCACCTGCAAATGTATTTTTAAAGTAATTGTTAAATTTACCAATAGTTTTCCTCTTGTAGGATGCAACATAAAAGATTTTCAGCCTGAGTCTGTAGAATCTATAGCGGGAGATAAAGATTAGGGTGATAGTTAGAAGGCCACCAAATGTAAATGGAGACTTTTATTTTTTCTCATTTTACACTTTTGCATTTTTTGGCATACACATTTTATTTGAATGAAAACAGTTTAAAATATAAAGCCAGCAGAGGTGTGAATAATCTACTGAAACGTAGCATCACAGGGATGTCTGTGCTGAGGTTTGGATCAGTCTCGCTGCGCTTTAGTTCTGACTGCTGAAACATAAAGCCGTGCTTTACTGTGTCAAAAGACAACAGATCTTCATGATTCCATTATGATACATACAGTACGCTGCTGTTGTGACCCCATTCTGTCATGCTCCTGTAGTCAGCCAGCAGGTAAAAGCATCTTCTTCTATCATTTAGTCATTTCCCGAGCCAGGTCAAGGCAGAAGTGAACGAAGCCACAGCCTTGGGTCACCAGTCCATTACGGTGCCTACTAGAGCCAGTGGCTTATCAAACAGTGCTGTAAATAGTGCAGTGAACAAGTATTTTACCCCGTACCCTTTAAGGAAAAACCACTTAAGCTAACCTGGGCTTTGTGGCAGTCTCAGCAGCAACATCTGCCATCGCGTATTTTGGATGAGTGTCTTTTCCTGTAAGTATGGAATTCTTTTTCTGAAATCTCATTTTACTCAAAACGTAATGCGACAAACACCCTCTAAAAATTTCCACTTTTGTCTCATCAGTGCATTGAATATTATCACAAAAAACGTATATCTTTAAGATTTTTTAAAAATTTATTTATTAATTTTTTTGTGGTCTTTTCGGTCAGTGGCGGTTTTGACTTCTGGCCCCCCATGGGTGTCACGTTTGACCAAGAGTTTTCTTATTGTTGCATCATGAAAACCAACTTTAGCAGATGCAAGTGAACTCTGCTTTGCTTTAGATATTGGAAATAGGTTTCTGTAAATATGAATGTAGGTCCATGACTGCTTCATCTTTTTGTGTATAACACCTCTCACTGTGATATGACCCCAAAGAACTGGAAATGGCTTTGTAACCCTTTTCAGGCCGAGAACATGCCTTTGAATTTTTTGCATTCCTGTTGGCTTTATTCACAGTGAGTCCTGATGTGTCACCTTTTTGTCTCAGAAATGTGCAACACCGTTTCAAAAAAATATGTATTAAAAAGAACTAAATGTATATTATTTATTTGACATTTGATTTACTAAAAAAAATTACTTGATCCTTTGATAATAGTGCCATTTTTTTATCACATTTCACACATAGTAACAAATAAATCTAAAACAGTAATGAATAATTTTCAATGTATGACTGTAAGGAATTAATTTACAGATTACAGGTCATTCATCCTAAAAGGTGTTTTTATTTTTTCTATACATAAAAGTCTAGTACTGTAATGTGATCCTACTTGAATGTGGTGTCCAAAACCTAGTCCAGTTCAACCTTGGGCCAGCCCTGGTTGTTTCCCAGTGATCTGAGAGGGGATATTCTCTCTGGAAACTGGAAACTCTCTCCTGCAGGGATCATCTGTGGAGACAGACTCAGGATCCGGCTGGACTTGGGGCTCGTGAGTTCTTCACATGTGTGATGACAGCAGTGGGCTCCCAGTCCGGCTGGTAAAAGTGGATGTTCAGAGTTTGAGCCCAGTTTGAAAACACAGTCTTCTCTGTGATGAATCGGTGGTGGCTTCCTTTTCGACTTCTCTCGTGAAGGAGGTACATGGCGCACTCGTCTGGTCCCGATGGCTCATAGTAATGATACGGGACCGTGGGATGCAAAGAGGATCTTCGTGGGGGGAAGAGGGAGAGAGGGGCGAGTTAGACTTGAAAGTGAAAGCGCGAGGAAGGAATGTGAAAACAGTGCGGGGATAATTATGAGATGCAGAGGTGGAGAGGGGGAGAAGAAGAGAGTCACAGCTGGGAATTAAAAAAAAAGGAGACAGGAACAAAGAGAAAACAGAGACATCAGAAGAATCTGAGCTCAAAGAGGCATTCATTATACACTGTCATCTTCCCCTGATGCTCTCAGTCAGATCAAGCTTGGTGGAGGAGCTCGGTGTGACACATGGGCGTCGATGCAATCTGCCCTACATATTTCAAATCGTCTCTTGTGCCCTTGTAGCTTAATGTGAGAGCTATAGTCGCAAACATTTCGTTGGCACTGTATGTGACAAAAGGCAAACTAAACTCTGCTTAACACTGAAAATGGTGGTTGAAAGATAAGTTTTTTATATTAAAATCATGCTCCAGCATTCACCGAATTCTATGTCTGTTAGAGGCATAATTAAAGATGCATAGGATGAGATTTCCTTATGCTTAAATGCAGACGCAGTTGTCAGGAAACTGAGCTGCAAAAGAAGAGACACTTGAGTTTCGTGTAATGTTTGGCCCATTTTTTTTTCAAAGAGACTGTGACAAACTAAACCTGCTGGGAAAAGCGCCCATCGTGAGGCTCAGTTATTTCCACCGTCCTGGGAAAGCAGTGCAGCGAGCAGCCAAAATAGTAGTCATTAAATTTTATGACGTTCAAAGCAGAGCGCAAGGTTTATGAAGCTGGAGAACGATTTCTTTAGTAAGATTTATCTTTGTATAATTCACTTGATATGTACTGGAATATGTCAAAAGCAGAATTATCAGTGAGTCCTAACTCATTGCAGGAGAAACATGCTAACGTTACCCAGCACTTGTAAGAAGTCCGAACTTCCTTCTATTGTTGATATTTTTAGATTTTTTTTAGATCTTTTTATTTATTTTTTTATTTATTTATTTTTTTTGCTTAATCCTTACAGGAGTAAGCCTGTTGTATGCCAAAGTATTGTACAAAATGTGCTTGTCATATCACTAACAATTTTGGATGAAAGGCTAAAACAAACTGCTAGGGAACCCAGCTTCCTGTTTGAATAAGATTTAGACACTGACCTGCAGAAATCGGGGGGCACCATGCCGAACACGTTGATCCTGTCGCACAGCTCCAGGGCCATAGCCATGGTGAACCAGCCGGTGCTCAGCCAGGAGTTGGAGCTCTTTCTGGAATAAAGACAAGGGAGGATTGCCATGTCTCAGTAAACACAGACGCGCAGCATGCCTGCTTTTACAAACAAAGCGCAGCTGTTCCTCAGATTTTCTCTGCACTGTGCAGAACAGAGAAAGGACATGAAGAAATGTGCCACATTTGCTCTGACTGACTGAATTCTCATTCTAATGCACATCAGCTTCTCAACCTGGGGATACATTGTTTACTATACATGCAAATGAGTTCATATGAATAGCTGAGTTCACATCAGTCAATGCCTTTATCTATTGATTCCACGTTTTATAATGTTCATAGTCAGCCGGTGTTTTTCCACAGTACAATTGCCTGTAATTTATATACAAAAAAGAAACCTGAGTATTATAAGTCTTATTTTGTATTTTGTGAGCTGGTGTGCTCTCAAGTACTTCCTGGGTCCCACAGCTTCCATAGCTTGCAAATAACAGCATCATCTTGTGGACATTTACCTATCGATGCCTGTTTCCTTCTTGAATAACTCATCAAATTTCAGCATCTTGGACCGGGAGATCGTGTACACTTTCAGTTTGGGCAGTAGGTGTTTTAACAGTCTGAGGTTGTTGTAAACATGGCCTCTACCGTCCCGTCTCATGCAGCTGCTTGGACCCCAGAAGATGAACACTGTGTCCTGGCTCCCGTTGAGCAGTTCCTGTCTGCCCCGGAGCACCCTTTGCAGGCTGGAGTGAGCCACGACACGGAGACTCGTGCGCCTTCCTACGTCCAGGTGATGCCCTGTGCAGGGAGCGTCGTTCATTCGAATGACGCAGTCCGAGTGATCGATTTCCTCGCCCCTACTGCTGCCAATCAGGTGGCCAGAGCTGGTCACCAGGGCGCACGTCCTGCAGTGCATCTTCAGAGGCTGCGAGGAATAAATCAAAAGGAAATGAACAAGAGCAGAATAGCGCTGACAATAAACAATTTATTTTGGACTGTTGTCACTCAGGGGTACAGCACCTTCCCAAAATATTCACATCTCTAGAACTTTTCAGATTTCTTAGCTGTACCGCACAAGGTTTTTTTTAAATGTTTCTATATTAGCTTTGCCAAATATAATTTTCATATCTCAAAGGACTGCTTGGAGAACAGTTAAGTTGGCCAATGTATTCCTAGTGTTACAAAGCTGCATTTCATGTAATATTTAGCTAGTAGGACAGTCTCATGGCAGCAAATCCTCACACTGGACTTAAATGGCATTGTCCAAAATGTTAAAGGTCACATAGTGATGGACGTACAGAGAATGCCATGCATCCCCATTTCTGGCTGTATGTTTGTGGTTGTTGTTCTGCTTTAAAGTGAACCTCTGCCCTCGTCTCAAGTTTAATTCAGCCTTCAAAATGTTTTCTCCAGGATTGTCCAGTATTTAGCTTCCTTTTCAGTCTGACATCTTCCATGTTCCTGCTACAAGAAAGTATCCCCACGAAATGATGCGACATCACAGTTTCACTCTTCCCTATTCCTACCCTCAGGCCAGATTCCTGATTCCTCCAATATTTTGACACAATGACTTTGTCCAATGCTTTTTGTGTTAGCAGTACCACCGCCCTAAAATGTTGTCTTTCTGCATTTCTATTGATTATGGGGCATAGCATAAGGAGGACCTTTCTCAGTGCTCTATTTATTCCAGAATGACCACTGATCTCCTACCTTCATATAACAACCCACACTGAATTAAAAGTATTCTCTCCCACTGCATTATCATCGCATATTCAAGTGGTCTTTCACACAAAATGTCCTTCGCACTGATAAAAATGTAGTTATTGGTGAGAATTATCAGCGTTGTGGAGAAGAAGTGAAAAGTTGTAACACAGGCTCCAACTCTGTTGAAAAGAGGATGAATTTTTGTGTCCAAACAAGGTCTTCTGAGTTGGGAAAAGAAGTGGTCGGATGGTGAATGATCCGGCAGCAAACACCCAAAGACTCCCCGCATGAATTATTCCCAGCCTTAATGGAGAGCTCCATCAGAATTCTGAACCGGGCACTGAGCTTCACACTCCGCCAGTTCCTGAGGTGCAGATAGATGAGTTAGTCTGTCTGCCTGCATACACACAGGTGAGATTACAAGCGGTGCAGGCGCTGCCGCTCCTGCCGCTGAATCTACAATACCAAACTGCTATCCAGGTGACTCATGCTGTGAGTGTGTGTTGTGCTGCATGCGTTTCCCGGTGTAAAGTTTTAAGTGTGGTCGCAAAAAAATGAAGTGGCTAAAATCCAGCAATTTATAATGTCTTCTGTAAAAACAAAGTAAAATGAAAATAAATAGCAAACAGCCAAGCTGGACTTCTTTTCCAGCCCGCCTCTCCACAGGAACTATCTCATCAGGATGTGTGCTGCTCTGTGTGAGCAGACCCAATTCCTGAATACCAGGTAGGTTGGAGCAAATTACACACCTCACTGCACAAACCCGCCTATCCTCTCTCCAGCTGGGAGAAGTCCTGTTCATGTTTGTTCTTTTCATTTCTACCAACAAAAGATAGAGACTCCTTTTCCCAAATCACTGTCCTTCCAAATCGTTCCTAAGCATTTGATGATTTTAATAACTGGGAAACCTGGGACAAACAAGCAAAAGCCAGTTGGAGGCTGTACTGCTTCAATTTGAGTCAAAAGAGTCTGTTGGAAACTAAGTGTCCTTGAACGTGACTCTGCAGCTCCTGATTCCTGAGCCTCCGACAGCTTGATTATTCCACATCAAAGGGAAAAGAGCTTTCAAAATCAAGTGAAAAACTTGGAGATCCAACTCACAGACTGTTGAATAAATAAATGTTGGCTGTGCAGCAGTGCACTTTGGGGAGAACAAGTATTCGAAGTTAACTTGAACATAGCTAAAAATTTAAGAGATGAATGCTTCTTAAATGTCCATGTGCTTATACAGTTATCGGCAGTGTCTAAGAATACGCTCACATCATTGTGTTAAAACTGGCTTAATGTTAGTAGGCAATAGAAATCAATATGGTTAAGAGGAGAAGCAGAAAAATAAGAAAGTTGGGGGATAGCTCTAGTTCCCATTTCCATCAACAACTCTCAGGCTGACTCTACACATCTCCATCATCCCACACACACATCATGACAGCAAACAGAGGAAAACTCAACTGTCCGTATTACTGCACAGGAGCCTGCATTGAGTCACAGTGAAACGCCAGTCAATTTAAAGAGGATGCTTGATGACATAAAGTTACAAAAACATTGTCACCCTAATATAGGCTTTTGTGGAGATCAGAAATTAGACTAAAATGGAGCCATTTTTATGACAACTCAGTAAGACGCAAAGCACATCTTGCTGCTTTATTGTAAAAAAAAAAAAAAAAAAGTATTCTAAAGCAAAATGATAAAAAATACCAACCATTAGTATTCAAAAAGCCTCCTAGACAAAATAACAAAAGAGACAAGTAGATCCAGCAACTGTTTCCTTTGAATGATCTGTTTAAATTTATTCTAGGCTCAATCCTCCCAGTTGTCAGCAGGATGTGTGTACAGCTTTGTCACTGAAGATGCACTATATGAATGATTCTCTAAATGTTTTTCTTTTAATAAGGCTTTTCTTCAAGCATTGCTGAAAATATCTCTGACAAATTCTTTTCCATCTTACATCTTACAATCCATTTTCCAAAAATCTACATTGGACTGAAGTTTATCTATAGATGCATTTTTTATAATCAACTCATTCACAGTCAAGTGAATGCTTATGCAGCTAAGCTCAAAAATGAGGATGATTATTATTTTTTTTTTCAGATGGAAGAGGTACAATGATTACCTCTGCAAGAGCTTGTCAGAGAGCAGATATCTCATTTTATTTAATGCTGGTTTTGAAAACACCTTCAAGTGCTGATGTTCCTGCTTTCTGATTTTCTTTATGTATGTATGTATGTATGTATGTATGTATGTATGTATGTATGTATGTATGTATGTATGTATGTATGTATGTATGTATGTATGTATGTATGTATGTATGTATGTATGTATGTATGTATGTATGTATGTATGTATGTATGTATGTATGTATGTATGTATGTATGTATGTATGTATGGATGGATGGATGGATGGATGGATGGATGGATGGATGGATGGATGGATGGATTTCTGCATTAAAAAAGCACAATGTTTGTTTTGGGGTTGTACAATAATGGTGCAAACATGAAAAAGAAAAATGTTTCCAGTTGTAACATTATTTATTTTATAAATGTGTCAAAAAGTTGAGTAGTTTCGGCAGGTTTAATGAACATGCATTACGAAACAAACTCTTTAAAAATTGTCTGTTGCCTAAAAATTGCAACAATGTAGAACTGTCAAACAACCCAGTCTTTTATGATTTTCTTTTTCATTTTGATCTTGAAAGACAAATGAGATATTTATGAGAATGGAATAAACTTTTCTGTAGGCCATAATCTATGCTAACTGGCCCCTTGCTTGCTAATAATTTTCACCTGTTTGTTTTTGGTTACAGAGTAAATTCAGCCTCATCCCAAACCTCTTAAAGACGTACTTTCACCCTCACTGCCTTCATCTTCTTCCTGAGTCTCGCTCTCATTCTCATCACTGTCACTTTCTCTTGACAAGTATTCATGCCGCTCGTCATCTTCATTTTCAATCAATTTTAATTTATCTTCAGAATCCTTAGCTGGAACTATGATTTCCACCCTCTGCTACTTAAAAGTGTATAAAATGAGATAAATATGTCAAATGACAAGCTGACACTAATAAAGAACTATGGCTACAGAAATAAGTTATTTCCTGAACTTAACTTCAACAAACATCATATTTATTGTTGTTAACTATGTTATTATAAGAAAATTCCTGAACCTAACATTAAAACTAAACTAAACTATAAAGCTCTTGCTAGTAACACGCTTCCAGTTTCTACCCCTCAGCTTCCAAATGTAAAAGGTAATCTGGGCAAAAAAAGAATCGTTATTTTTTCCCCCTTTTTATGTCAAACTTGATTAGAAACTGACAAGAGTGTTCAGACCTATTAAGACCTTACTGACAGATTAAAATGTTTTTAGAAGATAATGTTCATTATTTTCTTTAAACTTTCTCATCTGTTCAATGGATTAATGTTGTAGTATGTCCTATTATCAAGATAAATTAATAAGAAAGTAGATTACAAGTTGTTTTTGAGTAAGACAGCTAATACCTGCTTTTAAGTGGATTTAAAATGTGAACATCATGGGAATAAATCAAAGAAGTAAGCTCAGTGCAGGGTTGGTAAATATTTATAAGTTCCTACTTTAAAAAAAAAAAAAAGTTTTGTATTATGAGCTATTTCTGCATACTCAGAAATTGCTTTTAAGAGTATATAGAAGAGGTTTCCTGATTTCATTCTGTGCATTAGAATAACAACGGCATATAATAATAAAGCCCAGGAACAATAGACTCATCACAAAGCTTCACCTTCTTGCTCTAACACAAGATGTGTGATTACCAGAGTTTCTTAAGGCCAGCGTAGATTGACTCTAATAACAGTAATTCCCAGGTCGGTACCTGTTTCCTACCATCGCTAAAACATAGAAGAAACGATGAAGAGTGGAAGAGAAGAATCTAACAAATGTGTGTCAGGGAATTCAAACTCCAACGTGAGAGTAAGCACCCATTTGGAAGCATCTGGATGCGTGTGCTTATCTCAACAGCTCCTATTACCACAGCTTGTCAAAAAGAAGACAGTCGGGTGGAACATCCTTCAAAAACTTGCAGACACTGCACAAGGCAGGGAGAGATCCAGTGCACACTGTGTTGGTTGGGGGGGGGGGGCATTACATTCTGCTGCTAGGAAGTAAAACAGCAATAACCTACTACATTTTAAATGATTTGATATAAAAATAATTAATCATCTTTTGCAGTGTTATTGCAGAAAGCTTTGAACGTTTACACACCTTATCATGTTGAAACCACAAACTCATATGACATTTAATTTGGATTACATGTGACTGGCCAACAAAAAGATGTGCATATCCAATCAGGGGGCAGAAGTTCACCTTCTCGTATGATAATGACCGTAAACAGAGTCTTATTCTAAGCAGAATGGTCCACATCAATCACATGAAGTACAAATATACAACATAAGAAAATACTGTGCAGTTATCAAAAACTGATCGTTTGTCTTTCTCTTTACAGTTATCCACTACATCGTAAAGTCGAGAAATACATTGAAGTTAACTGTTGTAACGTGACAATGTGGAAGGAGAGTGTAGATACTTTTGAAAGGCTCTCTAGTCACCGCCTTTTCAAGCAACACACACTCATGAGTTGATTTAGAGCATATAACTGGTCTAGACAGTGCACTAAACAGACCGCATTTTCAAGCATGAGGTATGAAATTTTAATACTGTTTGAGCATTTGCATGGAGTTGTCTGCATTAGTGTTCTAGTGATATGGGAATGTGTGCATAAGAGTGTGTCTGTGCAGTTGTGTCAAAGCCAAGAGTCCCTCAAGCAGCAGAAGCCCTCAGATGACACCAAGGGGAACCGCTCAGACGGATGCACCCACTTTGGAGCATTAGCCTTTCTGCATTCCAGAAAGACTAATCAGAGTTAATCAGAGCACAGCAGAGACAGCAGCTGCAGACACTAAAAACTATCATAATATAGAAGGTGAAATTCTTAAAATATCAGCAAAACTCCAAACTCCACATCATTCTAAACGAAGCAACAGAGTTAAGCAGGTGAAACAAAGCTCTGCCCAAATCAGTGGCAACCTCACGATCTCTTCTCGTTAGTCATTAGGCAGTCGGCAGCATTAGCCGAACAAGTGCTCTCCTTCTAAATCCTCTCCTGCTTCAATGCTGTCTGAGCAACACTCCAGGGTCTAACTGTATATCTTTCTCTCTGAGGGGGAGGCAGGATGTGTGAAGACCCGGTAGCAATGCACTGGGTGTGAGTGATAGGTTTGTGCATTCACAAGGCAGACATGAAGAGCACAGCAGACATGTAGCATATTTAAAAGGAATTCCACTGGAAATGTGCTTTTTGTTACTAAATAATGTATGGTGAACACATTAATTATGAATTATAAAGGGGAGTAAAGTACAGGATGAATTTAGGGCTGGCACTATTCCAGCAAATTCGGCTTTTTACTTTAGATCTTAAGATTCTTTAAGATGGAATCTTAAAGAATGTTTTCTGTCAGAATGTTGTATTGAGAAGCCGTTTTAGCAAAATAAATTCCACTGATTTTATTTTTAAAATGTTGGAATTCAAGGACCTATAAAGTGACTTGCAAATGTATTGATTCCCTTTGAAATGGTTCATGCTATAACCACAAACCTCAGTGTTTTCATTTGGATTACACACCTTGCCTGTTATATGACTGTAAAAACATGTATTTTTGTATGCAGCCCCCTTTCCTCTGATTCACAGAAAAAAAAGCAAATCCAACCTGCCTGAATATAAATGCACATCAAACTTCTCAAATGTATGTTTGGAAAATACTGTGACAGCCATCATTCAGTGCAGTTTCAAAGTAGTAATTAATTAATCTACACTCACGATTGTGGCTGTAATGTAACACAGTATGAAAAGGTTTCGAGGGTATAAATACTTCTGCAGGATCATATCAAAATTTACTAGTGCAACAGAATTCGGTTTTACAGAAGTTTAATATTAGATATATTAGTCTATTTGGCAACTAAACAGTTTACTTTTTGCTTGTTTTGCTTTTTAATAAAAATCTGTATCTTAGTATGTTAGTATAAGCCATTTGAGTTGCTTTTGGACAAAATGTGCTACATAACTAATGTTTAAATGCAGATGATTTTCTTTGCACATTTTCTGTGCAGCACCAATCAGATCCATCAGTTGGGTTGCAAATGTTCCTCATTTATCTATACATCATTTTTAAGATATGAAATGAGATATGAGAATACAAAACTCAAAAAACGGCGGACAGATGTAAGATCAACATAAAAACAATCTGTATTACTAGTGGCTTAGAAGGAAGGCTACTTGTCGGTTTCTGTCAGAGGTGACAAGAATCAAAGTGTAGGAAAAGAGTGCAGCCATAGATGGAAGTACAGAAAGAGAGAGGTCGGTTAGTACAGGGTAGGTGTTAGGGTAGGAGAGGCTCTCTGAAGAGCTGGATTCCACGAAGACAGACAGGAAGTCGCCGGTTCTGGTAGAGTTCCAGCCATGGCCCCGCCGTGGTGTACGACCATATTTTCTTGAAAGGGGCTACTTGCTTCCAATTCCATGCAAATAAGGAATAGATGTAATTTGTGGCACAACGGATTAGATTTTTTCACTGTGACCCTCACTAACTTACAGGCACCCTGAGCAAAAAGCAGTAATTCCAATGTCAACACAATGCAACTGCCATGTCTGCAGTGGTGGTTCTTGTATGAAAGGTGCCCCACAAAAATGCAGTCCCACAAAAAGCACATAAAATAGCAATACTCTCCAAAAATAGCATGAAGATAACTTGTTTACAATGCAACCTACAAATCATTATGCTTTTTAACTGGTGCTTGAACAACAACACCAACACTGTTTGCCAAAATTTGGACACTCTGTCATTTAAATTTTCATTATCGTAAGAGATGGATATACTTGAAAAGAATATCTCAGGGTGTATGTGAATCAGATACTGTTTGCTTGAAATTAATCAGATTTTCACTCTGCACATGTGATGCATGTTTACCTTAAGGTCCATGATACCTGCAACACCTTCCATAGTTGAAACTTGCACACTCTGCTTTCTCTTTGTGGCTGGGGCATCCTCGTGGTGGGAGTGCAGTGATCTGGACGCAGAGGAAGGCCATCTCCCACCAGAGCTGCTGTTGTACGCGACCATAAATCCTGTAACCATGGTAACGATGATGATGCCACCAACCCCCTGGCATTTGAAAAAGGGGGAGATTGGGTGAAGTAAATCAATAATCTCATGATATTAACAGGAGGATTAGAAGACACTGAAACTAGAGAAATGGTAATTACGACACATTAAAAGCTGCTAAAGAAACGCCACCTGTGCCACTCAGTTGCGCTCACCATGCTCTTGGAACAGGAAGCATGTTTCAGACTGCTCAGTTCTAATGGGCTAATTATATCTTCACTCAACAAAAATTTAAGTTCACAAGGATGAGCTCTTATAGGATCATCCTCCATGTACATAATAAATATGTTTCTGGACAGTACAATTCGGTAACAGTGGATAGAGAACAGTCTGCAACTCATTTCTGAGTGGCACAGACGACACTAAAGCTTCACACAAAGCAAAAGAATTCTTCAAGACACTTTTCCTCCCCGGCGCTCCCCAGTCTAAATTACCACTCTTATCTTCATCTTGATTCCCTCCCTCGTTGTTTCAGCGCACACAGTGAGTCTTCATCCTACCGGGACCAGGCGTGAGGGACTCCTCAGCATGCGCAACGCTGGAGCGGTCGGCAGCATCACCGGGATCAGCGCGCAGCAACAGAGAGCGACGCGCCAATACTCCGCTGCCCCAGCCTCCTTCTGCAAAGCGCTCCTCATGGTCCTAAACACATCACACTCCCAGCATGCTCCGGTTTCTGGCTTTACACACGCACGAGTTTTGACGGTGTGTTTTGCATTCATTACAGATACATCTCTGCTCAAGGAGCTCCACGGTGAGTGCTTTCTGTGAGGTTTCTACGCAGCTGCATCAGGACTTTTCAATCGTCTCAATGTGAAAGTATGCAGAGAATTGTAAGCATTTGTAAAGAAGAACACACAGTCTATTTTTTGTTGATCAATTGCACTGATTGAGTCGGTCGTGTGTGGGAACATTTTTCATCTAAATAAAATAGCATAATAAATTAATTTCATGATAACATGCACGCAAACCAGCACCAGTAAATAAATAACAGCAGTAAACCAATTTTTAAATCTAGGAAAATGAATAAAATAAATTCTGTACTGTAAGTCTTAAAATATTTTCTTTTTTTTTTTGAGAGGGCTACAATCACACTGAAACATCTGTCTCATTTCTTAAACTGTGAGCTGTGGACAGTTTTTTCTTCTCCTTTGCCATGTTTGAGATCATGTCTGCATATTTTGATGCTGATCATGCTGAGATGTTTGGAGGAGAATGGATGCTCTCCGGGAACAAAATAAAAATGCTTCAAACTCTGCTTTTGAAAAACCTCTGATTTAAGGCACTCTCGAAGGAAATAGCATTATTCACATTGATCTGCTGCTATCTGGATTAAACTTCTCACTTGGAAAATTTAATGCAACCTTGGAAGATAGTTAATGAGTCTCTTGAGGTTGGTTCACATGTGTGGGGGCTGGGAAGGATAAACATGCAACATCAACACAAGAGAAAGTTATGTGAGCAGACCAAACTATGAATATTTCATTTCTGCAGCAGTTTTTTTTAAGAAATGACTGTGCATCTCACACGCAACACAGATGCTCTTCTGAAAGCCAAGAGATAGATTCTGTCCCTCTGAATTTATTCCAATTACGCTGCTAAAGCAGGAAAAGACAATAAAATCTTAATGCCATTCCTTATTTTAGCTGCATGCATATAGCTCAGACACTTAGTCTTTTATAAAAAAAAAAAACAATAAAAAAAAGATTACCTTTGATTCTGTGAAAACAGTCTAAGTCGACCTGATCTTGTGAGGCCAAGATAACTGCAATCAAATCTTGGCTTCACATCAGTGTTGCACAACTTGATAACTCTGGATTTCTGCTGTAGTTGGAGAGCAACTGAGCGTGTATGTTGAAGTGACTCACTGCACTCACATATGACTCATACCGAGCTGGCTTTGTATGAAGACATCTTCAAAAATAAATATAAGTACCAAATTCATTTTTTATGCTTCCAACCTCTCTCTATTATCCAGTGGCAGCATCATAAATGCAATCATCAGACTGCCTGCATCAAAAGAGATGAAAACATCCGGAAACCTCTGGTCATTGTAAACTGGCAGGAATTGGTAGCTTTCAGTCAGTTGTTTTATAATTCAAGGAGTCCCTGAGGTCTAAAATGCATTTTGAAGCACAGCTCCAGAGGGAACAAACCCAGTAAACTACAAGGCAAATGGCTAAGGACAAAAGCTTTTTTTAATTAACTCCAACCTCTTATCAACAGAGGCACCAGTCAGCAGCCTGCTTTTGCTGAGCCAAATACAACACAGGAATATGGTAAGCTGTTAGGCTTGTTCATTGCATTTAGAACAAGAAAACCTTGTTGTTACCTATTACATTGTTCAGATAGAACATAAACCTGAACAAAACATACAAATAATTATAATAATAAAGAAGCTAATAGTATGTTGCCCCAAATAGTATCAGTCTTGTGTAATATATGAATATATGTCTAAGTTTGCAAACAGGCCAAATAAAGTTGAACTTGCCTAGACAAAAATAGTGAGATTTAGAAGACAGGAAAATTCTCATCGTGAAGTGCAAAGGTTAATTTGTAAAAAAAAAAAAAAAAAAAAAAGAGGCAAACTTAGAGACTTATCTAAAATTCCAAAGACATGTCCTTTGGTCTGGTTAGATTGAAGGTTTTGGCCATAATGACCACTGTTACATTTCAAGGAAAACCAGCGAAGCTTTTCAACCTCAGGTCACAAGGAAAAGTTCAAAGAATGGAGCTGGAAGCATCATGTTGCTGGGGTGTTTAGCACCAGCATGGACTGGGGCATTTTACTAAATAGTTGGCATCATGAGTGAAGTACAAAATTTTAAAATGTGAAGTGACATGTCAAGTTATAAGTCAATAAGTTAAAACAATGTCTGCAAAATGGTCAACAATCCACTTACAAAATTGTCAGTTATGGTCCTCAAAAAGCCCTGACCTCTGTTGTGGGCAGAGTTGAACAGGTGTGTACAGGCAAGACAGTCTTCAAACATCTCTCAGTTACACCAGTACCATCAGGAGGAATGGGCCAAAATCCCTGAAACCATTGTATGAAGTTCATCTAAGTACGTTCAACGTAAACAAGCCATATAGTTTAAAAGGCCATTCAACCAAATACAAAGAAAATGTATGAGAAGCTCTACATTTAATGAAAGTTAGAGGAAATTTGTATATATTCAAGTATGTAGCACAAAGGAGATATGTACATGTTTTTTTTATATAGAGTATGCAAATATCTGATTTAAACCGGAGATTACCAGAATCTATGTGCTTTTGAATTTTGTTTATTTTCAGTTTTGTGACATTTTGGATCGATTTAGCATACTTGATTTTTGTTTCTTGTTTTATTTTGGTCAGTTATTGTATTTTCTTATGCCTTGTGTTTCTGTAGCCAATAAAACATATCTATTTTTGCAAATTGCTTTATAGACAGACATGTTTGGCAATTGCACTAGTTATGGATGCAATTTCCTATGACTTGCTGTATGTTAATTGTTTCTCAGATTTGTTGAGCATATCCAGTTGACAAAGAAAGAAAAGACTTCCAATGAACCTGTTTCATTTATACACAGTCATTTAATTCTTTTCAGCAAAACAGAGCAAAGAAAATTGAATTTGAAGCTCCTATAACCTGATTTCAATATAAAAGAAGCTTGCGTTCAGAATATTTTTGTTGGCAAACATGCCACAGGTCCAGAAATTGAATCTTAAAGCTTGAGCTCAGTAATATTTCTGTAAGTGAAATGTTTTGTTGCAAAATCTGGCAAATAATACTTTATATTCTCTCTATCATTTTTATTTACTGGTCTGATTTTGCAGACTGGAGCACAAAAAATAATTTTACCCATAAAATGAAAAAGGTCCATGTGGCAGTGGCATTCTTCTTTTTATAGTATCAAAAAGAAGGTTAGAGGGATAAACCAGCTAAAAATAAGTACAAAAATAGAATAAATTACTTGAAAATCATTGGGGTTCTCCATGCCAGCATTTCAAATTGCCTTTACCTTTTAGGGCATTTATCTTTTCATATTTCACTGCCTTTCATACATACCAGACTTCTGTATTCTGAACTTAAGGTAGTAGAAATTAATTCAAGTCTGGAAAAGTCACATCTTCAACAAGAGTTTTCTCACATTTACTGCACTTAGCAAAAACATGACCAGGACTGTCTGTTTGCCATTGGCAGAGATTGTGCTACATCACCATCTGATTTGACTCTGGAAAGCATGGCCACTCTAAATGACCATCCTTTGGCAACTTGCATTTTCATCACAGAGGTATGTTGCCTCCACTGAGGGGGTGGGGGTTGGGAGTCCTTGTTTTGAAATTAAACTTGTATGAGTATGAGATCAAAACTGCCTGTAGCCCACATTCTTTTACATCCCAACTCACAAGAGGTGTAGCTGTGGAGTCGCTCTGACCTATTCACTCTCAAACTCATTAACATTTGCACTTTTGCCTATCTTTTCTGTATCTGATACATCAAGATTGGGGACAAAATACTAACATGCTGCCTTACATATTGGACAGGTGCCATAGTGAAAAGATCATGATCATCTGGTCATGTTGTCATACCTGATTGGTATTGATATTCTCTTATGTATGAAAACAATGCAAATGCACAAACAAACCTAAGGCATTCTATAAATGATATAACTTACGACTAATGTGAGTGTTTGTGATTTAGACTTCACACATTATTTTTGTAGATTAGTTTTGTTTGTTTTTTTTCCTTCATTAATACAAAATCTTTCACTATTACCTGCATGGAAAGGGCACCATTTTTAAATAAACAGGCAATAAAGAGGTAGGTATGAAACCTATTTTGGGGTTTGATAGAATTTGAGGGGGAGGCAAAGACAAAGAGACAAAGAAAACTATGCAATATCGCAGGAATCCCGACTGAGGTCAGTGTTTCTCTCTTTAGTTCACTCAGTGTCGGATAGTTGTCAATACCTTAAATATTGTAATATGACATGTCTTCTGTTATTCAGAGAAAGACTCACAACATGTATTCAAAAGTCAATTGTTAGTCGTATTTAATAAGCGAGCTCCTCGTCCATTTGGAATATTACCGAGTCTCGTTCATAACAAAGAAGTACGGAAGGTGGAGCGGCCCCTTTAACGCCGTTTTGGAATAATTAATGACGTCGCTCTGTAAACACGACTGACGCTCAGCTGCGTGGATGAAGCATCCTCAGAGCATCCAACAGCCCAAGACCGTGCAGTCTGCCTTTGTTTATTTCACGACGGGACTGCTGTCCCTGTTTCTGCTGCTGCGACGGGATAAAATAACTGACCCTCACCTCGACTCTCATATGCATTCTCCAACACCAACACGGCGGTGGTGTGCTTGTTCTACTAACTGCCATGGCTAGAAACACGGACACCCCATCTCCTTATCCTTATCATGGTGAGTTGGTTCGTCTTTGTTGTAAACGCTGTGGGGGTTTTTTGTACTGTGGAACGCTGTAACAGCGGGACGTAACGAGATTATTTTTTTACGCCTGAACTGCAATTGAATGTTACCTGTGCTTTTACGTGATGTTAGCTTATGTTATCAAATGCTAATTAAGAGATTGTAACGGTTGACATCTACTACGTAACGGCAGAATAACGTTTAAAACGCGGATAGTTTCATTGAAGGAGACAAGTAGCGTCTCCTCTCTGTTGTCTGTTTAAATTAAGCATTAAAACAACCGCGTCATTTTTCGTTCCAGTTTTGCACATTTGTCCCTGGGTTTTGGTGTAAATTGTCTTGCAAAATATTACTTTGTGAAATTACTGCTTACATTACTTTAGGGTTCGGTTGGTCATGAACGTCTGTAATTGTGAGACTCATTGATTAATCGATTGCAAATAAGCCGAAATAACATTGACTTTCAAATGCACTAGTTAACTCTGGTGCAGCGACCACAGCGCTTTGCTTTCCTGCATTAAACCAGGGCTATTATTTACCTGATTGTCACAGTAGCTTGCCAATGATTATGGTTGAGTATGACTGGGGCTAGGTTAGAGGTACAATAAATAAAATATATTAATAAAACAAACAGGGATGTGCTTGTCCCGGGGTACTTTCTGTGGGAAAATGTTTTCTCTGTTAAGGGATAAATTGCCTTTAACATTGAAGTACTGAGCCTTAGTACTGTCTATTCGATGATGACAAAGAGTGCACATAATTCAAGCCCACAATGGCAGCCTCAATTCTGGGCCACCGAGATTTTTAAAAATTATTCTTTTGATAGATATTTAAATTTTGTAATTTTTTCCAAGCTTTTTTCCATAAAAACATACAATTTTTAGTTTGTTTTACATCTCAGTAACATAAAATATTAACCGATTGTACTTTACTGGATCATTTATATGAATGAAGTGTGACCACTACGATTATGTATTCAGGGATCAAATGAAAGGCTTTTGAAGGTGTTTTGTGTTCACCACAAAACAGAATATGTTTAAAAATCATCTTCATCCCATCCTGAAGCGTTTTGTCAAAACGTTTTCCTGCTTGAGCTAATAAAGTCACATCTGCGATGTGTTCTCATGCTTCAGGGCCTAAATTGCCTTAAATTCAAGATTTTAATTGTTTCATGATCCTTGCGGGGTCTTGTGCTTCCCATGGAAACATATTGCATAAAGAAACATGTTGTTTTAGGCTGAGTATAAATACTTCCACTTCATCTGTTTGCTTTCATGGAGTTCACCCACATTTGCTAATTGCAAAAGTTGTGATGAAAAGGACACAATTTTTTTTTCAGTGGTCACACTTCCATCCAGCTTATTCCCGTTAGAAAGTTCAATAGAACAATCCATTCTTGGACTACTGATTTTCAGATGGTTCAATGCGTTACATCATCAATCATATATGGAATTGTGTAATGGAAGTTTTGAAGGGCTGACTCAAAAGATCCCTTTTAAGTCAGAGGTGTGCATTTTAAAATCACTTATCTAGTTAAAAATATTGAACTATTGATGGACAGATTGTTATTTTTTATTTTATTTTTTTTACATTTAATGTAAAATAAAATGTAGACCTTTCAGATCTAAATTTAATCTCCAAATGATGATACTAGGTTTGTGTCTTTTCCATCTCGTAGATCTTGCAATTCTAAAAATATATTGTTATTTTAAGGATGATAAGTGTTGCGGTGGTGTTTCTCTGTTTCTCAGCATCTCAATACCATTGTACCCATTTACCTCCTGCATAATGTTTTCATATATTCTCAGTCTTGTTTTCACATCAGACCAGTAATATTAGCACCCATGTGTCCTATTTGAATTATTTTCATTTCTTTCTTGTCTTAGCACTACTATGGGCAAAAGGGGTGCATTTTTTTTAACACATTCAAAAACAGAGGATTTATAACCTCTGTAAGTCTGCATTTGCGACTCTTAGCTCACAATGATAGATTTAGATATATTTAGGCCATATGCAGATTTTCTCTCCATTAACCCACCTTCATAATTACCCAAGCAATGCAATCTTTTATCTTTAGGCAGTAGTATCTTTCTAATGAAACCAAGCCAGAATAATGATTTTTTTTTCCAATAGCTGGTTTTCATTAAGTCCCCCAAGTTATGGTTAGATGTGTCTCACATGCAGCAGTAGACATTTAATATCAGCACAGTGATTTAGAGCAGTAATTGCTAAATGATTATCACCTTTCACATTGTTTTGGTTCATAATGTAATGCTTCTTAGATTTTTGCTGGAATTTTATAAAGTTCTATTGTCTGTGATGAGTGTTTGGGTGTGAAAAGTTTGATAAACATGTCTTATCATGCTAGACATGTTTAAAGCACAGAGTATAGTGTTCAGAATCAACCACAGAAGCTCATGCAGAATGAAAAACCTGTGATTTAGAACCTGAATTTATTTGGTTACTTCGCTTAAGGAACGGGGACTAAGTTCATAGATATCCAATCCTTTGACACCACTTATCCTCCTGAATGTACACATCTTTATCTGTAACTGATTTTTTTTTTTTTTTATCTATAATGCAACATATATTTGTAGATTATTTATAGCAGTGCAAATCAACATGCTTCCCTCCTTAATTCGCAAAGAAACCAGAATGAGTATGTGATCCGGAAAAGTTTAGGCTATCACAAAAACTGCAAATTTAACAGAGGCATTGTCAAATCGGCGTCTGACGGATCCCCAGATGGGGATAGCTTCTGTGTCTTCCTGGCACCCACCCCCCAAATCCTGACTCAGTTCTCCCCTTAGAGCTCATGACTCCAGCAATCTGCCAATCAAGGCTGCAGCCTGTCAGCTGCAGTTGATCCTCTCTGTTCTCTGCAGACGTGCAGCTCACCATGGGGAATGTCAGACTCTGTCTCTCCTCTTTCACAAGTTCAGCCTCATTCTCTATAATCTACAATGGATTTGACATTGGAGAACATTATGTAAATTGTAGGTAAAGTAAGTCATTACCCCATGGGTCCTTTAACGTATGTCTGTGATATACATTCTTTTTATTTTATAGTGTACATGCTTTACTCTGTCATACAGGCTGAAGTGCTGCTTTCTAGAAATTTTGGGAGAGAATTTAGCTAGACATTATTATATTTTCAGTGCAGTGAAAATATATTTCCCCTAATTTATTCATTTTCTTTCGGTTTTTGCTATTTTGTCACTATTCAATGTTTAGACCATCAAATGCTTTTCACCATCAAAGGTCATCGGAGTAAACATAAAATGCAGTTTATAGAAGCTCTCCAACCCAACCTACTCCTATGTGAAAAAGGTATTACCCCATAAACCTAATAAATGTCTGTACCACCTATGGCTGCGACCAATAAGCATTACAGTAACTGGCAGTAAATCTTTTACATTGTTGTGGGTGGATTTTGGCCTACTGTTCTTTGTGAAATTGTTTTAATTCTGTCACATTGAATAGTTTTGGGGCATGAAGGACATATTATGCCATTGGATCTCAATTAGATTTAAATCTGTTTTTTTTTTGTTTTTTTTTTCATTATTGTTTTTTTTTTCTTTTAATTCTGAGATATTCAGAAATGGTCTTGCTTGAGATCCTTCCCCTGCTGCATAGCTCGCGTGAACTTGTGTTCCAAGTACCTTTTACATCAGTATTCTTTGCTCGACAGGTGAATGCATGGCTCCATCAATAAGTGGTCTTGGTCCTGAAGCAACACTGTGGTTCACAAGAGTCCCCAAACATATGAATGGTTGGCTTTGTAGCCCTTTTCACAATGATAGATGTTAGTAACTTGGTTTCTCATCACGTCTTTAGATCAAATAATATCCTGCTTGTTGAGCCTGCTTCCTGTTGTCTATTTATGAATAAATAATAAATGAAGAATAAATAATATGACATACTTTCAGTTTATTTTTATTAGATCTTTACTTATACAAGTTAAAATAGTGCTATGATTACTTTTGTTGCTTTTATGATAACGATGTCTACACACACAAATACACAACTACATATTTTAAACGTTATATCATGTTGCAATGTAATTTGCTCATCAAAAGCACATACCTGGAGAGTTGTGTCAGAAAGAGAAGGAGCTTTTTAAAGAGACACAGGCTAATATCAATGGATTGAATGGGTTCAAAGTCAGATTTTTTTTATGTTAAGTCTGACATTTTTATAACAACTGAAGGTAACATATCTACTTGACTATACTGTAAAACGGCACTATGTGCCTTGATGGTATATAATACTGCTTATAGATTGTCATTTGTAGTTTTAAAACAGTTTTGTTTTAGGACCGGACACTTTGTCTGTAGCCTTTTGTCACCCAGCAGCATGTCAGGGAGGATCATGGCAGTGTTACTCAAAACTTCATGAAACCAGAGTAAATTCTGGTCACTCTGGCACTTTTCTGGAATCTCCTTAAAATAATTTAAATTGTAGAAATAGCAAGAGCAAAAGTTTTTGCTGTTTCAAAAACCATTAAATAATATAATTCTCCAAGGGCCTTAGAAGGGGATATGGAACAGAAGTTGTCTAGGTCAACTGATTTAAGATTTAAGAAAGTACTGGGATAAGATTTTACTGGTGAAATAAAGGTTAAAGGTTGAAGATAATATGGTATGGTAATTTGATTTTAAGGAATTTAATTCCCCTGCTTTCTTGAGATGAAAATCAGAATGTTCACTACAAAGAGTTAACTTTTTAATTGTGGTAAATGTGGGTTATTGCTGCGGAATGATTGGAAAAACCAAAAATAATAATTAGGAGGGTGTCTTAGGGAAGAAAACCAAAAATATGAACAGTGTATCACAACTAAAGAAAGTAGCTGCTAGCCTGTTATTTATATTCAACCGTCATCCACTCCACATCCAGATTTAAATGTATCCCCGAGGGTAGTGTATTATATAATGTTTCTAACTTTGTAGCAAGGGACCTGTGTGCATATGTTGTGCTCGTAGAAATGCTCAGCCAGTCAGAAAAGTAGGAAAGTAGCTTAAAATCATTCTGTAGCAGTTTTGTAAATGAAAATGGAGATATGAGATCCTTTCACCATAGAAGTGTTGAGTTGGGCACCCTGTTAATTAACAAATTTCCCGCATGGGTAGCTTCCCTAAACACTGTATTTTTATAGTCTTGACAGGGCCCTGAGAGCAATGGGTTGGTATCACTGCATTCTTAGTCTGTTACTATGAGTTGCAGTTTTAAAACGTGGTGGCTTGATGGCCTAGTTTACATGCAATATTAAGTATTTTTGTTCCCTCCCTTTAATGCTACCGTCTCCTGCAAAAATCTTTTTCAGATAAACATTGCCGTGACAGTGATGAGCTAGTTTAGATGGTAATATGACAGTAATATCATGTAGTTGTGGATTGGCTGCGTCACCTGCTGGCACACCAAACCCAGAATAGGTAAATGGCGTTCTCCTAAATATCATCATCATGCCTGCATTTCAATGTAACACGTAAGGATATGAGCAGTTTGGTATTTTCCCCTTTATTTCTGGCATATTTCAAGGTATTTATCATAGTTGGTTTTAGTCTTAATAAATCCTGATTTGAGCCATATGAGCCGGTCAGTGATCTACTACAGAAGTAGTAGGCCTCACTTTACAAAAACTCAACGCTATCACTTGCATGCCTGGAGGCTCCCACTGAAGTAACCAAGGTCACAAAGCCCCAGCCACAAAACTACTCTTTCTCAGCTCGGAGCAGAAGGCCTTGCTGTCAGCATTTGACACTGACGGTAATTCCACACTAGGGAGCTGAATCCCAGCCAAGATCCAACAGTCTTCTTATGTGAAGGAATGTCAGCTAACTCTGTATCATTACCATTCTCAGAAAACAAGCACAGTAAAAAGTCATCATGCACCAACAGGAGTTAACTGAGGGAGTTACTAAGTCATGTGTGCCAAGAACACGTTCATCCACTTTACTGGATCCCAAAGGACTTAGCTAGGTAAAACTACGCTGAGATTTGGATGTTGTTGTCTTGTCCTAAAACATATACAAGCACTTTAATGATTATTCTGTCCCCCAGAGGGGAAAATGCATCAAAAGACAGAAGGGCAGAAAGATGTCTAGACATTAACGAGCGATAGACAAAGGAGAAAGAAAAGAAGGTCTTGTTTCTGGATTGTTTGGTTTTGATTTTTCCTGTTTGTTTTCAATCTTATGTTGCAGCCATCTGGAGAATTTTTTTATACTTTAATCAAATATGAATGAACATGATATTTATAGAATTCAGACTTATACCCAATTGGGGAGAGAAAGGGCTTTTGTGGTTCAAATGTACTGTTGTAGGATTTTTGGATAATCTAGATGTAGATTATTTATTTATTTATTCATCTATTTATTTTGTTGTAAGAGTTACTATTTTTATTTGTCTGTAGCCGTGGAGGTACCTAATTGAATCTGGAGCCTGACACTCCAATATTAATCACATTTAATAGTATGTAATTGTGTACATTTAGAAAAGGGAAACTTTACTGTTACTTTAATGTTATTCTGACACCATTATAATATATTACTGGCACTTCCTTCAGGGTTTCTATTCCCATTCCCATAACAAAATAGATGTGGTATCTTGGGGGGATAAATAAGGAACAAAATAACAAGCAGCCAAAGACACTTAGCCAAGATTTCAATGTATGGTGTTCTGTGTCTCTTACAGGTCAACCAATCATGTAGAGCTAATGGATAAAAATGGGTTTGTCTGCTTTTTTACAACATATCTTTTCATTAGAAAAAGAATATACCAATGAAGTTGCATTTTTGCATGCATTTTTGTTTCATTGAAGAATTGCCTGTCCTATTTGCCAGTGAGATGAGAGATTCTTTCCAACTAACTTGATTTGGACTGTCTTCCAAATAGACTGTGATAAAACATCTGGTCCTATAGAGTTAATTTTCTTCCATTTCAGAGTTTATTTATACTTAATTTACAATGTTTCTGCTTTTACCTCCAAGTATATCAAGTTCCAAAATACAAAAACAACAGCAAAGAATTCTGTCCAGAGAGTAGTGTATGTAAAATTAGCACAATTTTTCCTTTCAGCTAGACAGATAATATTACAAATTAGGACATTTTCCCCTTATCAGTTTTATAATAATATCTTAAAGTTTGAACAACTGTTGTATGAAAGTGTAATGAAAATAAAGTCATTTCCTTTCATTCTCATAGTACAAAGTTTATTGTTTTCAAAGTTTCAGAAATTGGTGTTCTATATTTTAGAGCAACACTATAGAGTGCCTTGCCTGACCAATCAATACATTTTTAAGGGATTTTAGATAGGAGAGACTAATCACAGTCAAAGAAGGCACCAAATAGCCAAACTATATTTTTAGGTAAGTTTTTTTTTTTTTTTTGTTTCTTTCAGCCTCTGGTAATTTCTTGTGAGGAATTTAGACAGATGAAATTAACTTGAATCCAATTCTGTAGTTGAACATTAGTAACATGCCAACATTTGTCTACTGAAGCAATAAAAGAAACTTGCAACTATTTTTTTAGTGTCCATTTGCTGCCCATCTCTTTCCCTGAAGGACTGACTTCTGTGTCTGAACAAATGGAAGGTAAATTCACTTGTCAAAAGTGCCTCAGCTGCATTGTAAGAGCACAATCGCCGTAATGTTCCCAAACCACATTAATGGACAAGTGACCAGACAAAAGGCAGTTCTCAATTGTTTGCTGAAGTCCTGCTGGGAGAGTGCTGAACAGACCTTTTTGTTTCATCATGAACGCCATTCCTGCAGACAAGCACAGGGATGGCAGCATCAGAACATTTTTACAATTAAAATGATAATTCTCTGGCAAATTGGGAACCTTATGAATGGAGAGGGTTTTGAAAACTTATTTGCTTCTTTTAGATTTATTCTGTTTTGCTTTCCTGATAGACTAAAGTTTTATATCTTCGAGCAAATCAGACGGTAAATACAAATTAAGCATTAAATTGGTGATTTAATTTATTAAAGGAAAGGCTTTCTTAACCAATCCGATTCTACATCAGAAATTTGTCTGCTGCCCTAAACCCAATAACTTATTTTGCCACACTTGGCAGTCTTAACTCCTGTGGCCTTTGGCAAGAACTGTCAATAAGTATTTTATATCACTGTGGAGGAGATGTAGCTCACTTTTCTTCACAAGATTGTTTTAATTTAGCCATACTAGAATGTCTTTGAGCATGAACATTTAAGACCACACATCTCAATCAGATCCAAATAAACACTTTGACTTACACCTTCAAAACCTTCATTTTGTCTTTTAAGAATTTTAAAAAGGGACTGTTCAGCAGTAGATGCCATTTATGCCTCTCTTTGTTTCACTGGGCTTCTTTTTAACCTTTTCCAAGCTGAAAGATGTCACAAATCATGTTTGTTCTTCAATGTCTTTAGATCATGCCATTGTATGATGAATTTTGATATCCACTTGCCTACTTTAAACTGACATGTTTTATTATAGTAATTTCTTTATCCTGCAGGTCTGGCAGTCATCAGGCCTGTGTGTAGCTCCTGGAACGCATCAAAAAATGTGGCGAATATTAGTTGTTTCATGATTTAGAAATTGGCGTAATTATATTTTCACATAAGTCCAGGTTGGTCTGGATAGCTGTTTTTCCATAATAAATAAAAAAGTGTGAAAAAAGGCAAAGACACGAAGGAGGTGGGTGGGTGATACTTTCTCTCATCCCTGTAGTTCTGAAATATGTTCAGCTCAACAGTACTTCACATTCTCTTTATTGTGGAAATGTATCTGAACACAGTGAGTAGAAACAACAAAAAACAGTCCCTTTCAAATGACCCTTTTGACCCAGGCCTTGCAGAGCACCTGCACTATTTGAGCTGTTAGAATAAAGAGTGCAGAGCTTGTCAATGGATGGGGCGCTTTATGCTCATCTGTCTGAATGCCAAAAACAAAATAAAAATTTTAAACATGGTCTGTCTTTCTGTCTTCTTTGAGAGAAGATGTCTTGAAGTACTAACTTTCGATGTTTTAAAGTTAATGAGGATGTTACACAATGTAATTACTTTTCGTTTCTACAAAGTATTTTTCAATTAAGACGATACTAGGGAATGCTTAGCTAAAAAATAGTCTCTTGCCGATTCTTTACTGTACACAGCTTTATTATATGAAACCTTTTGTAGGTCACCATGAATTCTTATGCTCACATTCAGAAAGGGACACAGTGCCATTGTCCAACTTAAAGTCAATAGCGGAAATTAACTGTTAGTGCTGTTAACAGCGATACTAGCTGTCACAGCATTGCGTGCCTGCCAGGCTTTTCCCAAACAGTTTTGACTACGGACTCTTATTCTGCCTGACTACAACCAGCAGCACACTTTCAGTCCACCCTGCAAAGGCAGACTGCAGTGCAGTCTAAACAGCCGTCATCTAATGCAGTGTCTGCTGGTGGCCCAGCATCGTTGATGATTTTCACCACTCGTGCTTGGCCCCTCCTTCATGTTCATTTTTGGGTCAGAGAAAAGTACATCAGGCTTGTCTTAAGTAGTTAGGGTAATGAGCAGGAATCTTAGCTAGGGCTAAATTTTGTGTTTAGTTAAATAAGCACACAATCTGTCCTCTGATGGTGGCAGTATTATAATAATGAGGAGTGAAGTGATCCAGAATAGTTTGACTGTGAGTGAAATTTAAAAACTTTCTGCTGCTCAAGATTCCACTTGTAAATGTTTTTGCAGAGCCACTTGAGTTAAACAGTCTCTTATTCTGTGCTTTTCCCAGTTTGTTCTTTTGATGATTTCTCTGTATTGGAACCTATTGACTTATACCTTATATTGACTCATATCTCATACTGGATATTCTATATTGGCAGCTTAAGTATCTCAAAGCTGTTGAGTAGTCAGGACACCACTGACACGACTGCATCCCCTGACATTTACTGTTCTGCACCACAAACTGTCCTCTCTCCACTGGCTCCCCTTGATCTCAGTATGATTCAGCTTCCACTCACCATATGGGTAGATTTTTGTCACAACAGTTCCTGAGGTTTGAAGACTGTAATGGATGTTCAGATGGCTAAGATGACTGAATTTACCTTAAATATATCTGTATACAGCAAGCAAATGGCACATATTGCTCACCCTAGCAATTGTTGTTTTATTGTTTTTTTAAAAATCATCTCTGATTTCGGGTAATCCAGTACAATCTTCTGGTCATGGTTCTGTGTCAACAACCAGTTATTAGGACATGGTTTACAGTCCAGAGATAACTTCCTCTTATTAATAAGCAAAAGTGCTGAATTTACATAATCAGATTTCAAGATGACCTATTTTACCTTGCCTGTGTGAGTAGTAAGGGAGAATACATGCTTTGCTTTTCTGGAGGGGTATATTTTGACACATATTGCGATTGTTGGTGAGTACTTTAAAACAAAGGCATATTTGTAAAATTAGTTAGTAGTTTCACTTGTTAAAGGAGCATAAATATTTGGGCTAAAACATCTTTCAGTTTGAAGCAGCTTTTCCCCTGTTTCCTATCTTGCCATGTAGGTTGGCATGTCTAAAATCACATTTCTGTGGCCCTAAAGTAAAGAAAATCAGTCCTTTTTAGTGAGACTTTTACATCCAGTTGGGCTATGAAGTGTGTCTGATCCTTTGATGAAACCCTGGTTTTGCATAGAGCATTCATATTGAAATGAGGGGTGATCTCAGTGTTTTACTCCATCAGGGGAAGATAAATTACTTTTGCCATGATGTCACCATCTCATTCTTTTTTCTGTTCTTGTGTGACAAAAGTTCAGTGTTCCCCACACAGTCTGAGTCCCTTCAAATGATGAAGTTGCTGAATTAAATAGAAAGGAGGTCATATTATATTTGACATGGTGAGATAAGCGAGTATTCAGCAATGCGGACGAAGCTTTTGCATAGCATAACATTAACTAATGTTACTATTGGCTCATTACTGACACATTTAGAGTCACACTTGTGTAAGTTTAGTCATAGTGGTTCATATGTTCTATACATTTCATTGTGATTCTCTGTTATGTCAAAAACATCCTGTGCATCCTGGCTTAGCTGTTGCTAAAATTGTGTATAGGAAGGTGATGCTGGAGCACTGATTCCCAAGGCAGCATATATTTCTATGCTATTGAAACACAAAACCGGTGCACAATAGTTTGATGGGATATTTGATATGTAATGTGGCTACAGTAAATACACAATACAACCCTTTAACAGGGCACATTTAACATTTTTCTGACAAATTAAAACTCACTAGTGCTTTAATAAAATGTTCTCAATAACTTGCCTCTGTTAAGAAGTGCTTCACTAAAGTGAGTCGAAACAAAAAGAGAATAATGCTGCAAGTATATTTTTGGCCATGTGTTTTTCTTTTGTCGCTGACTGTGCAGCTGAAGGGCACCCCTAAAATTTAAAATACCTGCTGAGCAGAGTTTTCGCACACCTGCAACACCCTGTTTTACTGTTGACCCATGTATTTAAAATTTCTGCCATTCATAGTTACTGCTAGGTTATAGAAAGTGTTCGAAAGGTCATAGCTAATGTTCACTCGTAGTGAACATTAGTGGTTGTAGGTATAACTAACAATCAGGCTTTGCTGGTCTTAGAAAATTATTGATAAACGTTATTGATACACTCACAAGTCCTAATAAAAGCATTCCTATATCAGCAAAAAGTAAATTTATTTTAGCGGTTCATTTAAAAAAATAAAAACTTGCTAAAATAAACCTTCCAATAATATCCATTCAACTGAGGTCGCTTCTATGTATAAGGGAATTTTATTGTAGGTTCCTTTATTCATTTAGAATATAGGTGTTTTAGAAGTCTGAACCAACAACCGAGTTTGTCAGTTTAGAGTGTACACATTTCTCTGATTTTTTTTATTTATTTATTTTTTTTTTTCAATCAAATTTGATTTGTACATACACTGGTTTGGGAATTGGGCAGATGGGAGAGACCCAGTCATGATGCCCCTGAGTCTCCCTCAGCTGCTCAGAAATATTACACTCCATGTGCAATGATTAATGAGGCATCAGAAACATGTCGTGTATACTGTCAACTGCAGTTGAGACTGTTTGGGGACTAAAGAAGCAGTGATTAAATGCAAGTACGTGTGCTCTGTTGCATTTCAAAGTGCACACATTCAAGAACTTAAGAGTCCTTTGGAAGTTGACTGATGCTTATACACAGTAATGAGATGCTTTTCGAGCATCGCATCAGATCGATTTTTGAAGGAAAAGTTAACCCCCAGTGGGCCAAGAGAAACGTCTTTGTCGTCCGACGCTGTTGTTTGCGGATGCCGTTTTTGCATTAGATTTGTGCGTGTCAGTAATACACAAATGATGTTCTAGTGTTCATATTCAGCATGTTAAAATCGATGTAATTAATTAATAAAGATGAATGTGTTAGAACAGCACAGTGGCAGAGTTAGTAGTGCTGTTGCTTTCCAGCAAGAAGGTCTTGGATTCATGTCCTGGCTTCGGGTCCTTTTGAATGCAGTTTGCATGTTCTTCCTGTGCATGAGTAGCTTCTCTTCAGGTACTCCAGCTTCCTCCCAAAGTCTAAAAACATTACTGTCAGGTTAATTGAGCTCTCTAAATTTTCCTTAGGTGTGAGTGTGTGTGTGCATGTTTGTTTGTCCTGTCTGTCTCAGTGTTACCCTTAAATGGGCTTGGTGCAAGTGTACACCGCTTCTCGCCCAATAAGCGCTGGAGTCACCAGCCCCCCCTCACAACACTGCAACGATAAAGGTGTTTGAATAATGGATAAATGGATGGAAGGCTGGAAAGATGGAAATTAATGGCTTGGAGTTCAGGCCTCTGTTATTTATCATATTGATTAATTATGATTGTATTTATTATCCATGTTGCTGTTGTCTTACAGGTGAACCAATCAAGTTTGACCCAAACTTCAGAGGGCCTGTTCAGAACAGGTAGATACTAATCTTTACCTAAATTGACATTCAAGCACATTCTATAAAATATTAATACTCACTGAACAGCATTTATATCAGAAACATGTATTTTCGCTGCACTTTATTGCAAAATAAGAATGTTTTTTTTTTTGTAATTAGGTGACCTGGCCTACCTGCATCTGAACCCTGCTTGTGCATTGATTCTCCCTGTTGTGTAATCATTTTGGCACATACGTCTGTCCCAATGTGCATGGATTATTCTTTATGCAACAATAATGACAATGATGATGACTACTTTGGTCATACAACCACAGGGGATTATGGGCGTAAAGTCAGACTGATAATTGGAGTTTTACTAATGACACTCATTACACAGTTAGTAGTCAAAATCATTCAAAACAGACACAGTGTTGTGTTGGGATGAAGCTAGAACCAGTATTTCTATGTGAAGTATGAAGGTGGATCTGTTATAGTGGCACCAATATCTGCTGAGGGCAGCAATGCAGGACAGCATTAGGCCAGTCATGCTAACATTGGTTTTCTGTTGACAACCAGGATGTTAGGTTGACCTTTGACCTACCAAAGGCCTGAAACCTGTCGATTTCTGCATGTTGCGTTTACATCAAGCATTGAGAAAGTATTTTAAATGTGTATATGAAATACACATATTTGCATATGTATTTGTAAATATGGTGATAAATTGCCCCAGAAATTATTATATTATGTATATTGTTGTTTGAGACCCCTTTCAACTAATGTAGTGAGAATACCATAATAAATAAACTAATTTCAAAATAACATTTGAAATTTCCAAAATAAATAAACCATAAACAAATGAATTATGAAGTCTATGTAAACAAACTTGCCCTTCAAAATATATTAATCACAGTGACAAAAGGCAGGTATGTCACTTTTATCATTTTCTTTTTTATTATTTTTGTTACAGCTGTCACCATATGGTGACAATATATTTCATAGAGTCGTCCCAACCAAAAACAACCAATCAGAGCAGCGCCACACAGACTGTGATTGACAGCGCTGAAACCCGCCTCCGGGCTCTGATTGGTTGTTTCTAGATATCGCTGGGTAAAGGCAGAGGAGATTGTTTTTTTTTCCAGATGATCTCTCTCATCATACCATACGACAATATTTTTTTTAATAATTGTTATATACTGAAGCTTTAAACATCAAAAAATAAACATAGGCCCACTTCAAGGAGCGTAAAGAACATTCAATTATTTATAGTAGAGGAAAAATAAAACAAAGTCATGAAATGAATTTTACATTTAATACTGGTTTGATTTCTTTTAGTACACTTTGCAATAGTCTTTGAGGTTTTCATTCTCCCCTTTTCTTTATGAGTTAGTCTTTTCTTTCTCTTACCTGACCAATTTTGTCTTTTGACCAATCTTATCTTTTATCTTTAGTGCCAGTTTGGCAGGTTGCTGTGCAGGCATTTTCCAGTCCTGTTGTTTTTCTGAATCCAACCCTCCGCATTACACATTACTGCGATGTGGCTGCTTGGAGGAGCAAAACACACTTTGATGTTGTTCTGACCCACAGGCTTTTCTTAATGAGAGTAGGGAGAAGAGTAACTCAGCGGTTGTCTTTTTTTTTTTTTTTTTCAGCCATGCTGAATATGGTAACTTATGTAGTTACTAGGTCATATATAGGTTAGATGTTGTAAATGTTTACCATTTGAAGCGTATAAAATCAAAACAATACAACAGTGAACAGTGCCTTAATCTGTGTGTTACTGAGTCTAAATGTAGATTTTAAACATAAATCAAATTGTTTTTTTCTTCACTTTTTTTCTTCATTCAGAGTGTTTTAATTGTTGGTACAGCTGCCCTGAACAGCTGACACTCATGGATTTTTTTAAGCATGTAAAATATCCCTTATCTGAGCAAATCTCTCCTTTTTTTTTTGTTCAAATAATTTTGACAAAGCTGGGACAATCTGGCAGATTCCGACTATCCTGTTGAAAAACCTGCCATCTGTGTCACTTTGGCTCCCGCAGAAAACCAGCCCTTTACACAAGATTGACACTCCAACTTTTGCCATTTTACTCACGATGCTTCAAGTATTTAGTTTTTTGTTTTTGTTTGTTTTTTTGACTTTTTTAGTTTTCAAGCAGAGTCCCTACCAACAGGAAGTAGGAGAAAAGTTTTGTTGATCTCTGTGCAAGTGACATCTGTGCAGATCTGAAGTTTTAGGAGTGCGGTCATGTTGGAATCTACTTGAAATATAGCAGAGCAAAGCAGAACTGTTTCCCTCTCCTCTTTTTATCAGCTTTCCTCCAGCACTGACCTTTATTTCCTTCAAAGGTGACTTTGTTATAACACTCTAGTGCTTTGCTTGCTTTTTTCCTTAAAAAATGCAGTCCTGTCTAAATGTGGAGATGAAATAGACAAGAAATTCATGGAAACCTTGATAAAAAGAAAGGACAGGCACTTTCACCTGAGGATGCCTAGCTTTTAGATATTCTCCCTGTAATTTATCTCTGATGTTGAAGAGTAATATCTTAGCTATTTACCATTGAGGATGGAGATGGATTTTAAAATTATGAATGCTATTTTCTCCATAGAAACCCAGACATTTATTTTTTTTTAAAAGAAAGAAACAATTGACACTTTGCTTTACTATCTTCTTTTTCAGACCCAGTATCTTGAAACAGTTTGGTGATAGAGTAGCATATTGCCATTATTAATCTCTGTGTAAATATTCTGTGTTCATGGCTGACATAAACATGCATAGCAGTGACCAATTTTGACGCCATGGTTTTTCTTTTATGGCTAGATAAAATGGTCTACATCACGAGGGGAAAAAAACAACAATAGTGTAATTAGACGCTATTTCAGAAGTCAAACTGTTGTAAAAATTCAAAAATAAATGTCATGTTGGAAAATAATATGCTTGACCATATCATAATATTATAGGCATATACACAGTTATATTATTATAAATGCCTGTGTGTATTTCAGCTTTTATTCTTCTCTACTTGGGTTTCTCCACTGCTCTTATCTCTACTAATTCATTGTGAGGTGCAGTAGAGTCTGTATGCAGCGATGTAATCTTCCTGCAGAAAAAATAAGGACAATTCATTGCCCAAAGAGAGACTCATAGGAAGTACTGTTGCATCTTTCAGCTTAGGCCTCCTATTGACCTTGGTTTTGAAAAGTGGAGGAAATGAGAGCCTCAAGTCAATTTCCCAAGCAGACGGCACCATGAGAAGGTTTTGAATTCTCCTTCGCTTGAATGGTGCCACTTGACACAGTGGGCTGAACTTTCCTTCATTCGCGGATGGGTGTATTCCTTCCCGAGCATCTGAATGGTTTTAAAATGAGCTAGCTGCACAGCCCCACACTGTGCAGGAGGGAGGGGAAGACGGCTCGTTATGCAGCAAGCCTATAAAAGAGTGAAACAAGACTTCGAGAGGATGCATTTCTTTTTTTATCTCTTATTTTATTTTATGAATATTTTATTTTTGGCAGACGGCTGTGAAGAGAGAGAAGATCTTCAAATATCCGTCTCTGTGCTGGTGGGACAGTAGACGGCTGTGAAGAGAGAGAAGATCTTCAAATATCCGTCTCTGTGCTGGTGGGACAGTTAACCCTTTGGGGAATTGGATTATCAGGAAGTCGGTTGAGACCTACAGCAGTTCTTTTGAAAATGCAGTAGAGATAATCCTCCCTCGCTATGTGTACATCATATATTTGTGGAGCTGTAATTTACCTGCCATAAACCTACTACTACTGTGTAAGACAGTTATTATCAGTAAATCCAGGGGCGCGTTATTTGGTTTTCTTTTGCTCTTCAAAAATAACAGCAAATTGTCAGTTCACTGTAAAACTAAACTCCCTGTTTCGGGTGTTTATGTCCCTCTCTGTTATTTATGCTTGTGTTCTAATTTACAGGAAGTGCACTGATGTGGTTTGCTGCATTATCTTTCTCCTTGTTATCCTGGGCTACATCGCCCTGGGTACTGTGGGTGAGTTTTATACATTGCTGGTGATTACATCACAAAAGCCCTGAATTAACAAGCTTGTTAATAACCCAAATATCTGGTTGGTACTGTTATTATAATTCAAAATATGACCTGGACTAATCCAAACATTCTCCTCGTCATTGTGACAAGATTACCCAAATGTTTGCATCATCTGCCCATCTAGCATTTTTTTTTTATGTACAGACTTACTCAGTAAAATAAAATACTATTTAAAAGTTAATTTATTTCATAGCATTTTATGTGGCCCTCTATACTTCAAATTACAACAATAACTCTCTCCAGTTTTTCACAAATCCGCAAAATTCACACAAAAAAATCAACAGATCCCCATTTTAATTTTACTGAAAATTTTTCTCAAAATTGGCCCGAAACCATTGGGTTTAAGTGACTGCTGCCTCAACTTCCTTTGATGTCAAGTGATAGTCTGTGACCGATGCAGTGAATAATAAAAAGTTACATTTAACATCACACATTAGTGTAAATATTGTATAAATTCCTTCCAAATATATCTTAATTAGCAAGAATTTTAATCCCAATCTGTGATTTTGATTCCAAAAAACAATCACAAAATCCTTGATGGACTGAACAGTTTGAAAAGATGTTCAAAATTATTTAATTTTAACACTTATTGAATGCTGGAATTGCTATTTATTGATATTTTTGCAAGTGAATGGGTTTTATCAATACATTCTGGCACAACCCTTCTAAGAACACTCAGATTTTTGATATGACTCAGAATGAAAATAATTTTGATACCCCTGGTTTAGATTATATAATATGACAACAGTCCCTAACAGTCCTGTCAGCCACTGTGTCGGACTTCCTTTAATCTTTATCAACTGTCATGTAATTTGTTGCTTTCTAGCTTTCAAAAAGGCAGGTAGTGATCTTACCAGTGGCATTTGAAATGAAAAGCTGTTGTTTTTTTTTTTTTTCCTAGCCTGGTTCCACGGGGACCCCAGGAAAATCATCTCTCCAACTGACAGCCAGGGTCAGTTTTGTGGCCAGACGGACACCTCAAATTCGTGAGTTACAATACATTTGCCTTCAAAAACTGGCATTCCAGTGAAATAATTATGATGTCCATGTTGACTGTCAACTTCTCATTGTTATCTTTACGCTCCAAATAGGCTTTGTCTACAGCACAGTACACAAGAGATGATTTGTGATTAATCCTGACAAGTCTTAATACACAGAGCACAGCATGTGTTTGTTCGTCTGTGTATGTGTGCCTAAAGACCTGCTTATAAATTGTCACTCTGCAATAGACTTTTATATCTCTAATCTAAATCCCCTCTTTGTTTGTGTCTTCTTTGTTTGCAGAAATAAAAACATATTATTCTACTTCAATATGCTGAAATGTGCCAGTCCTGCAGTTTTAATTAACCTCCAGTGCCCTACAACTCAGGTATGAGACTGTCCGGTAGAGCATTGTACAAAGCAAAGCATTTTTCTCAATCTTTCCTTCAAAACAGGTGAAGTTTATCCTCAAGAGATGTGTTTTCTCCCTCAGCTCTGTGTCTCCAAGTGCCCTGATAGATTTGCCACACTATCGGAAGTTTCGGTTAACAACAGCTGGGAATATTACAGGCAATTCTGCAAGCCTGGGTTTGTGTTTGGAAGTAAGGTAGGAAATAGTGACTGATGTGTGTTATATTCTTCCCACAAACTGATTTATAGTTGAAACCAAACAATTTATTTTCCACCTAAAGTCTGTTTCTGTAGGCTTTTTCAGCTTCAACATTAATCTTTTTTAATATGATTTAGGTTGTTAACGTTCCATGTCTGCAGTTATGTACTAAATAACTTTTGCTCATGCTCTCGACTGACAGCAGCTCAGTGCTAATGACGTCCGCGTGACGCTGTGTAAGGTGTTGTGTGGGAGCAAAAGACACCGCACTCGTACTGTTTGGAACTGAATCATCATTTCCCTTCCCAAATCATTTCAAGTGTGAATACTGTTCAATTCTGTCAGAACTGAACTTCAGGTTTCACTCAGGATAAATTATGATGGCAAAACCTGTTGGTCTTCTTAGTGTTTAATTGGTGGTGTGGAAAGTTTCTGTACAGCATCCAAAGAGATTATGTTTAACAATGAGCCCTTGAAAGTTATACTATCAATAATTTTACTTAAATCTCTCTTTTAAACAACTGATTGGTCGATGACTGTTACGTATTTTGAGACGTGTAAAACATTGTCCCGTCTGTTACTCTTTCAGTCAGTTGCAGAGGTTATTCGAGATGAAGATTGTCCTCTAATGCTTGTGCCAAGCAAACCAAGTAAGTGAAGAAATGAGTACTTGTCTGGCGTCCCAGCCACATTGCCTACAAAAACATTGGAGTTTGTCTGAATCACTTCACAACAGACTTTTTTGAAAACTACTGACAAGACACGGCACGACTAGCCAACAGACTTCCACCGAAAGAAAGTTTTGTGTATTTGCAAATATGCAAATTAAACATGGATACCTCTCAGAAGCTGCTTGCTGTATCCTTGATGGCCTGACTCGGGGTCAAAGATGAGCGATTGTACAGTTGTATGTCTTTTTGCAGCCGTTTTCACGTCAGCACAGCATGGTGATGGCTTGGTCATCACCATGCTGTCTGCATAACAGCGGTGTAGCTCTAAAACAAGTCATTTTCAAAGGAGCTCAAAATAGGCAGAACCAAGCAGGCGAAATCTCATCTGAGAATACTTTTCTACAAAACATGTAACATTTTGCTTTCTTTTATGTTGTTCTATTGTCTTCTGGGATGTTCGTGTTATTTTCTACTAAAAAATAAACTTCTTGATTGAATGAAAGTAATTTTAAAACTAAATCTTCCAGGAATATGACAGGTTTTGGGCATAACAGCAAACACAAACGTTTAATGTTTCCTTTCCTAATTTCCTTCAGTACTACAGCGGTGCTTTCCTGAGTTCAAGTCAAAGGAGGGATTATTAACTGTTGCAAATCAGACCACCTTCAAAGACCACCACAACAACACGTGGACTGTCAACGATCTCAGAGATGCTGCTATGTAAGATCTGCTTCCTGCCAGCCTGATTCTTTGCCTTTGTCTTTCAGAAAACTAGATTATAGTTTAAGGTTAAATTTCACTTTTGTTCATAAAATTTGCTAAATGTTATGGGGGGTTGTTTTGTAGGTTTGAGTCTACACAAAGTAACTTAAATTCACTACCCCTCTGTGTTTGTGAACTCACTCTGATTACTCTCTGTCACACTCTGCTTGGTCATTAAGTTAAAAATAAAAATTCTTATTTTTCTGAAGGTTTTTTTTTTGTTATTTTTATATCCAGGGCTACGCTTATCAAATAATGGAAAAGGGTGTAGTGCCTCCTGCTGGTCATTCTTTGCAACTCTTCTAGATTCAAAAATCTTCTATGTACTATGTGTTTACTTTTGATGTTATTAAACACCAAAAGCGTTTTAGTTCTAAAAGTTACTATAATATTCACTGAAATCTAAGTAAGTGATATCACAAACATCTGAAACCAGGTATGCACAGTACATGCGCTATAAAAATGACATAATTTTTATAATAATTTAAAACGACTTTTGTTTGTTTGGGGTTTTTTTTCAAAATCAAAAGTTTTCATACATTTTCCCAGTATTTAGTTTTCACTCGGACGTTTGTTTTCATCTTGGGGGCATGCTGCATATTTCCGATCAAAATATCTAAAATCTGTGGGAGACTATTCTTCTTGACTGTGGCCGTATCTTTCTGTGAATAGTTATTTTAACTGGGCTTTCAATTGTTTCGTTGGCCTTTTCCAAATAGGTTAAAGTCAAGGCAGTCTGAGTGTATGTCAACTTCTCCTGATTAAAAAAAAAAAATCTCTAAACCATTCTACATAGTAATTTATATACAACAAACACTAGTAAACTAGTAATATATAGGTTACAAACCTGGACTTTATGTGTTTATTGTCTCCTCTTTCTCTCTCTCATACATTGTTACTTCTCAACAGGGGAGTAGCCAGTCTGCTGAATGCCAAAGAAATTGGGATAAAGATCTTGGAGGATTATGCAAATTCCTGGGTATGGATATTAATGTAAGTACAGTGGTATGTATGTGACAGTATCTTGTAAAAAGTACTTACTGTTCACTTGTCAAACAGTGACCCATCTATATACGGTGACTTGCAAAAGTATGCGTGTACTGTGCTTTGGACAGGCGAAGATGTAATCCCATCTGAAAAGGCTGCCAGAGATGACTGGCAGCCTCTGGCGTAGTAGTGTTTACTTTTTCTCATGCCACCCTGTCTCTGTGTTGCCACAGAGGCCTGGGAATGACCATGGTGTTCAGTCTGAGCTTCATCCTTCTGATGCGCTACATTGCTTGTGTGATACTGTGGCTCATGATTTGTGGTATCATCATTGCAGCTGGCTATGGTGAGTGTGCACAACTCGAAAGCATCTTAAAAGTTTTACTTCTAGTTCTGCTCTTATGATAAATGGACTTACGATGGCTTCATTTTTTTTTGTTGTTGTAATTTTCAGGTGGCTGGCGGTGTTACAAAGAGTACGTTCTTCTGTTAGAAAAAACAGATACAAATGTTGCCATCTCTGATATTGGCTTCCAGACAGATCTCAGCATTTACCTTGAGATGAGCCAGACGTGGCTCGTTTTGAGTACGTTACAAACAACTCCCGTACTTGGCGGCACATGCGTTAGTACCGAAGGTGGTAATGAAGACCAGATGAAAGTGTCTGTTTTGTTGTTTGTGTTTTAGTGATCCTGCTTATTTTGATTGTGGTTGTCATCGTTCTTATGCTGATTTTCCTGAGAAAGAATCTAAGCATCGCTTTTGCACTGATGAAGGAAGGAAGCAGGTGAGTGTGACTATAAGCTTTAACCATTAAACTGTATATGTCTGCCTTATTTCATACAATGTTTGATCTTGCTTCTAGGGCCATCTTTTACATCATATGTACTCTCTTCTACCCGATCATCACCTTTTTTCTTCTGGCCATCTGTATAGCCTACTCTGCTGTCACAGCAGTGTATCCTTCATTTTGCGTGTTATATGTACACGTGAAATTAATTAACTTTTCAAATATATTCAAACTTTTTCAGATGACCCTGTTATTTTGCTTTGTGTGGTAGTTATAATTTAGTTGAGCGTTATTGGGTTTGCTGCCTTATCTGGTGTTCCCTCAGCTTCTTGGCCTCTTCAGGTAACGCCGTCTACAAGGTGACATCCCCTGATAAGTGCATTCATAGAAACCTCACGTGCAGTCCAAAGGTTAGACCCACACACTCACACGCATCAGATTAGCAGTGTGAGAAAGGAATTGTTTGTGCCAATAGGTTTTACAATGCCTTTCTACCTTGCAATAGTTTTTATTTAAAAGGATTCCTACGCAACTTGGTCAGACAATGTTTAGTAAATACATGATTGCTGCAGATGCATAGTGATGCTATTCAAAAAAATCATGTTCTGAGCGTCTCACTAAATGCCAAATTCTCATCTGTTTCTATGTTTTAGACCTTCAATCAGACCAATATAGCCAAAGAGTGCCCTGGAGCACAGTGCATGTTTGCATTCTATGGTGGAGAGACTGTATACCACAACTACATCATCCTCCTCCATGTCTGTAACTTGTTTGTGTTCCTCTGGCTGGTCAACTTTGTCCTGGCCTTGGGAAAGTGCACTCTGGCAGGGGCGTTCGCCTCCTACTACTGGGCCAAGAGGAAGCCGAAAGACATCCCTACCTGCCCTGTTTTCGCTTCGTTCAGCCGAGCCATGCGGTAGGTTTCAGACGCACTTTAAAGTAAGCCAATAACATTGTGTATAAATCTCTATTTATATGCTTGTGTACTGGGGTAAAGAGTTGCAAATGTAAAATAAAAATCTCAAAAGTGGGAAAAGATTATTGGTTTAGGATTTCTGCTGCTTACAAAACAGTGATATTTTACTGTCAGTAAAACATGGAATGAAATGAATCGTCTCATGAGAAGCTGCTTGGTTTTGATCATTTCTGTTCCATTGTTAAAATGAATCACAGCTAAATGTTGTTTTGTTTTCTTTCTGCACAGTTACCACACGGGCTCTCTAGCCTTTGGTTCTCTACTCCTCGCTATGGTGCAGATGATCCGAATTGTTCTAGAGAACCTACATCTCAAATTGAAACGCAAGTTTGAACTCTTTAACAAACTGGCATTCTTACTCTGAATAAAATGAACAGTTATTTCAAATAAAGTGATGATGTTGGCTTCCCAGGTTCTCAAAGTTGTATGAGTCGGTTCCTGCTTCACTGCCTCAAGTGCTGCTTCTGGTGCCTGGAAAGATTCATCAAGTTTCTTAACACAAATGCATACATTATGGTAGGTCATTTCCATGAGTACTATTTGTTCATTTGTGGGGGTTATAGCTGTTGTTTGGCCATGCATGCACCCTTGTGCCTAACTAACGACATACTTTGTCACCAACAGATAGCAATATACGGGCACAACTTTTGCAAATCTTCCAGAGACGCGTTTGATCTCTTGATGAGGAATATTTTGCGGTGTGTACCTGTGTTAGCTTTCTATTTGTTCCAGCTCTCTAAAAGCCATTTTACTTGTCAACAAATACAGTGGCTTGCAAAACTATTTTGCACACCGGACTTTTCTTTTATTTGTAAAAAAAAAATTTTTTTGAATTGTGTATAATTTTCTCTCTACATCACCTTTGTATGCCACTTTGTTTTGGTCTTTCACATAACATTCATTTCCAATGAAATATATTTATGTTTGTGGCTGTGATGTGACAAAACGTGGAAAAATTCAAGGCGTCTGAATACTTTTTCAAGCCACTGTAAGTGTCACAGTTTCTTTCAAGTTGTATCTTTTTTTTATTTTCAGGCATCTTAAGTTAAAAAAAATAAAATATTGGAAACTATATTGATTTCACGATAATGTAAAGACACCAATTAAATATTCAAGAGAGTGCGCAACTTTTGCAGTTATTTTCATCCTCACTAATGTAATGGTGCTTAGAATGAAAAGTCCTCTCCATTGCTTTGATATCTTTGTTCTTACTTTTCTTCTGAAGGGTGGTTGTCTTAGATAACCTCATCACCTTTCTACTGTTCATAGGAAAACTGGTCATTTCAGGAGGAATTGGTAAGTTTTCCACTCATTTGACTTCCGTAAATAGTAGCATGTCAAAATCTGCTTCAAATTCATGTTCTATCTGGGTTCTTTTAAAAACGTTGTTTCACTCTCAGGTAATTTTATCCAGTTCAGTTTGACACTTTTAATCAAACATAAATCGCATTTATTTTGGCCCAAATCAAGTGCGTCTTCATAAAATGCCTTGCAAAACGTATCTGTGCATCTTGAATTTTTTAGTTCAAATTGTAGAAAAAGCAAACTTCAGCATAATTGTCAGCTGGATTTTACGTGGTAAACCAGCACAAAAAAGTTCACAACTTTAAATGGAAGGAAAATGTCCCTTGCTTTCTCTTTTTTTTTTCGTACAGAAAAAGAAAATGAAATGAATTGTATTGTATTGTATTATGGTATTGATTTCGCTTGACAATATTATGACTGAGGTTCTCCCTTGTTCTGGTACACCTTTTCTTGTCACATTTCTTCTTTCCACTCAATTTTCTGACAATATGATTGGATACAGAACAAACAGCTTCTTCAGCAATGAGCTTTTAGGGGATTACCATCCTTGTGAAGGGTGTTGATAATTGTCCTCAGCAAATACAAGTAAGCCAGTCAGAGTTGAAGGAAAGAAGACCTGACAGCAAAAAGACTTAATCAAGACTGAGGCAGAAGTTCACAGCTAAACTCAATTGGGAACGTGTAGTAAAACTTGAAAGTTGTTGTTCGCAGAGGCTTTCCGTCTTATCTGACTGAGCTTTTTAACACATTCTGTAGACTTTATTATTTAGAAATAAAATATGATATACACTTGGACAAATGTACATGTTTGTTTTTTTTCAGGGGTCCTTGCATTCCTCTTCTTCTCCAAAAGAATACCAATTGTTCAAGATATGGTACCTCAACTAAACTTCAATTGGGTCCCCCTTCTGGTAAGAAGTTGAAATGTCATTGTAATGCAAATGAATGCAGTTTCAATCCCACTGATTCAAGCCATTGGCTTAGAATGAGTCATTTTTCTAAATTTAACTTGGCAAAAGGAATTATTTGCATGAATATTAGCTGAAACTTAAAAATAACACTACATTTCATTCAGCATGTGTATATGAATTATAGAATGACTGAATGTAGTGTGAAGTGTTCTGGGGCCCTTTGGACTCGATAAAACCCTAAACAAGTAGAGGTCATTTCATTAGCATATTGTATCCCAACAAAAGTGTCAGCAGGGTAGTGTTAATGTGGCGCTCTGATGATATCCCATTGGCTCCTGTAAGGTTCTGACAGCACATCAACCTAGAACACCCATAACTTCCTTATTAGTTGTTTAGATGTTATCTAATTGTAGAATTGACTCTCTTCGTAGAGACAGTTTTCAGTAAACTACCGTCTTGCTCCTTGTGTTTGTGTTTACATGCAGAGCAGTTGGTTGAAGAGTTAGGCTAAGGCTACAATATTTAGTCTCTGTTTTGTTAGTTAGCAAATTTGGTTAGTAATGTATTATACAGAAAAAAAGCTGAAGAAAAAAACTGGAATTGGGTAACATCAAGTGGACACAAGAAGTCGAAGCAATCAATACAGTCCCTCTTAGCAAATCATTGTAAAGTATATAAAAACTCTTATATAATATAAACAAATTATGTAATCAAAATATTGTGCATAACATGTGACAGTTTTGCAAGCTGTGAACACATTAAACTTGTGATTTAAATCATTGGCTGCACAATACATGATAGTGTTTCTGATATAACGACAACGGGCAAGGAGAGCTGAATTTAGTTCGGAACTCACTATTCAATGAGGGCCCCATTCTGACCGACTCTGACCCATTCTGTTGTTTGTGCATAACAGCAAAAGACTAAACATCTTTTGATTTTCTTTTTTTCAGACGCTGATAATTGGGTCGTTCATGATCACAAGTGGCTTTTTTAATGTTTATGCCATGTGTGTGGACACGCTGTTCCTATGCTTTTGTAAGTATGCAGTATTTTTATAAACTTCAGGCATGTCAGCTGTAGATGTATGTGTGGGGATGCGGGAGATCCTCTTAAATGACTAAAAGGCATTCCTAGTCATTCACTGTTCCACCTTTGCCTATTCTGCTTTTATTTACTTTCTCCACTAAGCTTTTACCTTCCTTTCTCCTTCTATCTCTCTTGCTCCATTCACCTGCCTCTGCTGTTTTCCTTCTGTGCTGCGATACGGTCTCAGGTGAGGACCTGGAGAGGAATGATGGCTCTTCTTCCAGGCCCTACTACGTATCTCCAGGCCTGCACAAGATCCTCCGCAAAGGAGAGGAGCGTGCTAAATCGAATGCTTCCTCCTGAGCGACGTGCAGGCGTTTCTTTCCTGAACTTTTGATTCTGACTCACTTCTCCATATCTGCTTTGTTGTGTGGAGGTTCTGCAAGTTCTCGAGGGCTAAACATCTAAACTGGACGCAGGGACGACCTGAACATGAAAGGGACACGTAAACAGTTCAGGTCCCAAAGCACAGAGGACCGAAAACAAAACCCTTGGCTTCACTTCCTCTCATGAGCCAGTTCAGATACTTGCCTTTTTGTCTTCTATGCTTTCCTTCATGTTTCTCTGTATTTTCTGCTGACCTCTGCCTTACTTTGAGGATGCACATCAATATACAGGATGGATGCACAAGCGGAGACACATTGTTTTGTTTTGTTTTTTTGGGTTTTTTTACCCAAACAAACATGGGGGACCTTAAATTGTACAGATGCCACTGATGGACTATGATGTAAAGCATCACCCTGAACAGTGTTGGACTTCTGGGGCACTTTCTTATCGCACTTTGGTCTTTTGGTGTGAAATCATGATCTGTTTGATTCACCTACAGTAAAGGAATCGTGTGTTTAATTTACTGCCTGCAGCATGATTATTTTGCTGTTGTTTCCCACATTTTTTTATTTTTTATTTTTTGGTGATTTTCATCCTTGATAATTGTAAACACAAATCCGAATATGATTTGAACACTACACCCAGCTAAACTCTCATTTTCAGTTCACCACACAATCATTTCATTTCAGCTAATACCCCCCTTGTATGTACTGTAACACAAAGACTTTGTGGGAGGTTAAGACTTTAACATAAATTTTATGGTTATTGCTTAAAATCTGGACAGAGCCTGAGTATCTTCAGGACATGTGATTGCAGCCGCTAGTTTATGTGCCTAGTTGTCAAAAAACGGAATAAAAAAATGTTCCTCCTGTAATTTTAGACTTAACACCAGGGGTTTTTTGGGATAAAGTTTATAAAAGGATTTCAAAGCCATTTTTGGTAGTCTTTTTATTTGTATTATTATTATTATTATTATTGGATGTTCAGATGTTGTGCTGTTTTAATATTCAGTATAATACACACGTCTGTCTGGAGGTTAATCTGTGTTTCGGTTTTGTACAGAACTTCTCTTTTTTTTTTTTTTTCCTTTTTTTTTTTTTTTTTACTTAATGAAACAGACGAAAATGTGATCATTTCTTTTTGAATAAACATAAATGGATGACGTATCACCATGTAGAGGTTTTAATTTTTAAAGTGTTACATTATCACAAATGTCTTTAATATTGTCTCGCCGCAGTGTGTGATCTGGAGGTGAACAACGGCACGCCAAGCAGGCCCTACCACATGACCCCAAACCTGATGAAGATCTTCCAGAAAAGAATGATTGTAGCAGTGCTGGAAAGACCGTCGACCCCGTTGCGCGTAGTTACAAGAAGAAGAAGATGAGGCGGTGAACTGTCAAATGTCAGTATAACTGACATGAGCTTCTCTTAAAAAATAATAATAATAATTTGATTCAGACTTTGCAAGTTTACACCAAGTCTAAACCCTTTAAATAGGCAGCTGTCTTTGGCCGTCTGCTGTCAAATTATTATTACTAATCCTATTATTTACAGTTGCAGTCAAGTTTCACTGAAGGTTTCTTGTGGAACAACAAATTTCTTTATTGGGACTGCAGTAACCTCAGCTTTTGTTGCGCTTTAAGCTCCTGTAGTTTCCTGTTTTTGCCATGTGAGGGAGCCAGTAATCTTTACATGCCATATTCTGTATGTACTGCTGGTGAACGATAAATGCACTGCTGACCTTATAGCTCAAAATATGTCATAATATTCTCCTAAGAATGTGTGAGGTAACTTTTTTATGAATGGCATTGTTTACATTTTTGATGATTGTTTTATCTTGTCCTATTCTATTGCTTTTTTTTTTTCCTGGTGCTGATATATAGGTATGCAAATGTGTGAACTGGAGAAAAATACATCAGAGTTAATGAATGTTAACTATTATGGGCTGTAGAAGATGCTAGAAATGATTAAAGATTGCACAAAGGCTTATTTTTTTACGAGGAGACATGACTTTTCTCAGCTGGCTGACATCCTTACCAAACTGATGCCACTTTAAAAAATCAGCTGAATGCTGTAAGGCACTTGCAGTACAACCGACCCTTTTTTATTGCGACTGCAGTAAAGTATATCTAAAACTGTGAATATTTTACACAACTTTTCAAAGTCTGATACTATTCTTTCACTGCGTCCTAAAAGGAGCTGCTGACTTACTCATGTAGGAGTTCTGAGCCCAGCTCAAAGCGGTTTCCTCCCATCTATGTGCTGGATGTAGTTGGAAGTTCATTTGTTTAACTGTGGTTGATTGTAAAACCCAGTAAGAGGCATCTTTTTATGTCTATAACCTTTGAGACTAATTCTAGAAAAGAGAATAAGATGTAAAGTTTTATGTCCGTTATTTTTTGGAAAAACTTTGAATAAATGAGCATCTTAGCTGTCCTCTGAGTCTCAAAACACTCTATTCTGCTTAATTTCTTTCTTATCGAGGGTGGACTTATGCATCTGTTATTTAAATGATTTTAATCTCTGACTCTTTAAAGTCAACTCACGTTTGTGAGTCTTTGCCTTGAGTGTGTGTCACACATGAGAGCCTGCCCTCCTGGTACCTCAGAGTGACAGCGCTGCCAGACTTTACACACCCACGGCACCCGTTTGAGCTGAACACGCCGGGACATGAAGCCGTTCAGTAAAAGCACAACAACAGTTCTTGTGGATGAGGAGCAGGACAAACGAAGCATGTAGCGTCTCAGTGGGGCATGCCGCGCATGTGACATGTTGTCATTTCGGTGTTGCGCTGAACAGCGGCTGCACTCCCACAGTTGAATCGTACGTCTCTCTTTGTTGTTGTGCATGTAGCTGGGACTTGGTCTCGTTCCCACCGGGGGGGGGAATACTTCAGCTCTGATAAGTGTTGTAAAACTTTGTTTTTATATGCCCTCCGCTCCCTCCCACGTCTGAAAATAAGATTCTTTTGGTCAACCACAGACTGCAAGTAGATACAAGTACATCCTCCCTGCTGGCAAAATTGGACTCCGTTTTCTTTCAAAATCTCTTCAAAAGTAAAAAATTGTGAAGATGCAGAGCTCTGAGGTGTCTGATGTGAAGAGTTTAAATGTATGTAATGTGCAGAATTGAAATTCTAGAATTGCATGTGAAAATGTTCTTGTAGGATTCATAAGCTAATATGTTTTGTAAAACAATAAAATGTGCTGTGCAGAGATGTCAACACAATTTGTAGGTTTTCAATCATTTCCTTGAGGTTTATGAAATTAGTTCTTTATTCTTGAAACAGAAACTTCACATACAATAAATTAAAATTGCAACATTTATACAAAACAAATTCAGGTTCACCTTCATATGGAGTTTAGAGTCTTTTGCCTTTCACATGGAGTAGCACAGTCAGACATTGTCACCAACAACATAAACAAATATACAGCCATGTGTCACAGCTCTATGAGGTACACTGAAAACTTTGCATTTCCACATTATACAGTACACAGAGGACTGTAAGTCATGGTCTTCAACAGTGTTTGGGTTTTTTTTTTAATACCGACATGGAAGGATGAATTTCTTGAAGTTTAAATGAAGTGATGTAATGAACATCAAATCAGATTTACCTTGAGCATCAAAATACTGCAGCTGGTTATGGAGAAGAGACGCTGGTGAGGTCTGAAGCTGTGTGTGTGTGTGTGTGTGTGTGTGTGTGTGTGAGAGAGAGAGAGGGAGCAGCTAGGCGTGAGACACAGGCAACGAGGTCATGGCGTGGGCAGGCAGCAGTGGCTGAAACATGGAGGGAGGAGAGTGTACTGCAAACAGAAAACGGAGTCTTGAGTTATTACTACCGTCACATCATTAAGGTGCAGGTTTGTTTGTGAAGTAATAAAAACACAATCATGACATTTCACACCTGTTTTAATCTACAGTTTTTGGGCAAAAGTATTTATATATCTATAATAACACAACATCAACAATTTGTTTAATTTGCTTGAGTGATTTAATTCAAAAAAAGGGAAAAACGTCTTTCAGTTTCATTACACACAGTGAAATTGCTCATTCTTGTTGTTTTGATAATTGTGGCATACAGCTGATGAAAACTCAGGTTTCCATATCAGACTAGTAAATGTTTGGTCATGGCGAACACAATCATGGAGACAACTGCTGACATGCCAGCTGTCAGTTACACTATCACATGTGTGGCAAGCCACAAGGGTCATTTCTATAAAAGCTAGTTGCTAACAGAGGGCTGTATCCAAGCATAATACTGTAAAGTTGAGAGAGGGGGAAAAAAAACAAAGCAATAGGCACAACAGAGAGGACTACAATTGCGAAAGATTTGTGGAGCAAAGCCCACAAAAGTTAAAGAATGAACAGACAAGAGAGGAAGTAGTGTTGCTCAAGGACCTTGAATCCACTTTTAGATACAATGAAAGTTTTACATTTAATTTAGATCCCAATGTTTGGAGGAACAAAGACGAGCCACAGAATCAAAGTCTCTTGTGAGCCACTTTGATGTTTCCATAATCAGTTGTGAGCCGAGTCACCTTCTAGCCTCACTGTGCTTCATTAAGTGAAATGCAAGTCGACTTTGGAAGTTTTAGACGATTTTATGTTTACCTCTGCTGACGAGCTTTAATAGATAGCTTTGATAGCACATTTATAGCTTTAATTCCTTTTTCTGCAGGACTTAGATCTTGCCCACACTGCTAAAGTAGCGATGCATGCTATGACTGTGCTCGGCTGGCCAGCAAACCGGCTTGATCTGAAGTCCAGGGAGAATCTATGGAGTATCTTCAGGAGGAAAATCAGAGACACCAACATGCCAGACGAGCCGAGTGCCGCTATTAAAGCAACCTGGCCGTCCAGAGCACAAACTCATCGTCTCCATGTCGCCAAGGACTGACGCAGTAATTCATGGGGAAGTACTGAGTGTATAGACTGTTCAGTTGGCCAGCTGTAAAATTAAAGCCTATGTTATAGCTGAGAAATAAAATAATGTTTTAATAGTAACTGTAAGCCATAATTATCAAAATTAACATTGACATCTAATCTGATATTTATCTATTTATCTATTTATTTATTTATTTATTTATATTAGATGTGTCTCCCTTTCCACCATGTTTAGCATTTTTATTTACCTAAGATTAAGCTTGCATTTTTCCTTTTTATAAGCCTTCCTGTTTTCTCAGTTTTCACAACCAGAAATAAAACAGAGGTGTACATTTTAGTACAAATAGAATAGTATAATATCAAATTTTGTTTTTGTAAAACTACAATCCAACTCATCAATCATTATTATTATAATTATTATTATAATTATTATTAGTAGTAGTAGTAGTAGCAGTAGTAGTAGTAGTAGTAGTAGTAGTAGTAGTAGTAGTAGTAGTAGTAGGAATGGGACTAGTGTTGCTAACACTAGCAATACTAACAATTGATTATATTTTTTTCTTAAGATAGCTCCCTTATTTGACTATTGAGTACCATTAATGAGAGATACTTAAAATATTTATCAGTAATAAATACATAAATCACCTTTGGCCATGATCATACAAGAGAAAAACACATATAAAGGGCCCTAGTAAAAAAAAATAAAATAAAAAATTATTTTTTCGTCAAACGTTTAAAGTGCTGTTATTGTTTTTCTTGTTTGTTTGGTTTAAAAAAAAAAAAAAAAAAAAAAAAAAGCCTTGTTCTCACTGTCAATGAAGGAGTGTAGCGCTGAGAGCATTGAGCCTTCTGGGCCACCGTAGGCTGTGTACTGCAGCTCTTCGGGGGTCGGGGCGGGCTGGGACAGGCGGCCGGTCTGCAGGGAGGCCATGGGGGTGCTCGAGGTGTGATTGGGGCTCACGTGCTTTTTGTGGCGAGCTCGACAGTTCTGGAACCAGACCTGCATTACAAATCACATTGATAATAAAAATAACAACTGCATTATAGCCAGAAATAGGACAACTGTATCGTCTCAAATGACAAAGACCAGCATCCCGGGCATCTCACTGTAGGAACCACCAGACAAGCTCACAAAAACACAACAATAATTTTGGGAGAAAAAAAATCACAAAAATGTCTATGTAGAAAGGAAGATTCAACACAAAAAAATATGACTGAGATATGCCTGACCTAAAAGGCAGAAGAGATTTAAATAATCTTAGTCAGCATACAGCTGGAGAACATATAGTTTTCAGAGAGTAACGCTAACCAAGCAGCTATGCAAATATAAATCCACTCGACACACAATGCACCGTCACCACGCTCAAAACCCACGTATGTTTCTACCAACCAATATCTCGCAATCACGCGTGACGTGTTTTGTCTTTGTGCACCGACCTGTATGACTCTTCGACTGAGCCCAGTCTGCTCTGCCAGCTTCTGCAGAGTTTGAGCATCAGGGTTGTTGTCCTGCGCGAACTGAGCCTGCATCACCTGCATGTAAAAACAAGCAGAGGAAAGTCACTTCTTGTGTGGCCCCACAGAGCTGTGCTGCTGTGTTTGGCAGAAGCCTCTTCAGCTGACTCCACTTGTCTTAAATGCATTGCAAACAGGAGGAAATTGATCAAAGAATTACTGTTAAGTTTATATTAGGTGAGAAATAGATGTAGTGTGTGGTAACTTGTTGCATTACATAAACGTTTTGAACTCTTGGTTCATTCATAATAAATGGAAATGTCCAGAGTGAAAGCCGGCTAACGGTACTAGACGGTATGTTAGTTTATCGTTTGCTTGAAGATTACTGTTGTTTTTAAGAATCGATACTGAAAACAATTATTAATACCTGTCTTCGGTCATTCTGTTCGTATGCTCCTCTTTTAACTTTTATACAGGACCTAATGTTTTTTTCTCTGCACTGACTGGGTCAATACCAGTTTTAAGTTCTCTTTTAAGACTGACCTGCTGACAATTCTTTTTTTATTATTATTTCTGACATCTATAAAGGGCCAAACTGTTATTGGATGTGAACGTTTTGAATTAAACAGAAAAAGAAGACATTACAATGGCATAAGCATCAAAGCATATGTCTCATCTGAAATATATAGGTGAAATTCAAAAAAACGGGCATCAAAATTAAAACCAGGGTGAGTGAGGTTAGGTTTTGGTTTTAATGCATTTAAAGAATAAGATAAAAAAAATATTTATTTTAGATTTGATTTGGTAATTAAAGGAATCATTTCGGATTCCGATCCCTTGACCAATATTTTCGTGCCTCTCTAATGTAGACATTTGTCAGTCAGAAGCTTCGACTCATAAAATGTAAAACAGTCAATTGAATAAAAATAAAAGGGGTCTGATGCAGGCATCCCACTTTAGCCATAGTTGTAAGAAGAAGCAAACTTTATTATTTTTAACTAGGCTGAAGATATCAGTTTGTTCATTTTTCTCAACACACTAAAAGAGCGAACCTAAAATGTCGCTGTTATAGCAACAGGGGAGGAAAAAGCTACTTAAATATTACCTGAGCGAATCTTTTTAATGAATTTGTTCAGAAAATAAAATACTAAATCTAAAATTATATATATATATTATTATTAAGCTATTTATTATTTGTTGTAATCTTACAAACCTGCAGCTGGTCGGCTGTGAAGCTGGTTCGAGCTCTCTTGGATGGTTTCGGCTGATTGATTTCTTGTTCCGTTGGCACGGCTCCCTCCATATTAACACTGTTTCCTGCAGCAGAAGGCTCTCATCAAGACCGTCCAAATACTATCTATTACCCAATTACATTAAACAACTTTTTTCTTCTTTCTTTTTTATTTTTATTTTTATTTTTATTTTTTACCTTGGTGGATACAAAAATTAGGAAATTTAGCAGAGCTTTCCCTTTTGGTTGGGAGCATCGCGCTCCGCTGCGGCCCGCTCACCTTTTTCCACGGCTCTCTTGAGGTTGTCCAGCATGCAGTCGTAATGGACCCTGCAGAGCACTTTGCCCTCTACCAGGGCGAACTCCTCCCCGGTGGAGAGCTGCCTCTTGCAGGAGAAGCAGGCGAAGCAGGCCAGGTGATAGACGTTGCCCTTGGCCCTGCGGACCCAGTCTGTGGAGTGGATGTTCCTGCCGCAGCACGCGCACCAGGTGCCGTATCGTCTGCAAAAGAAGAGCTCGAGACACTCAACTCCAAATAACACCACAGTTTTGTTTTTTTTTGTTTTTTTGTGTGTGTGTGACAGTTTTCTGACTTTATTTATATATATATATATATTTTCTGCAAAATAACACGATATGATAATAAGAGTCGAATTCTGCATCTTTAGAGGACATTTATTTATGTTTTTATTTTATTCTAATAGTTTTAATTATGAACACATTCGTTTAGATTTTTGATTTATTAAAAATGCAAACAAATTATTATTATTATTATTATTATTATTATTATTATTATTATTATTATTATTATTATTATTATTATTATTATTATTATTGTTGTTGTTGTTATACAAAGACAAGTTACGGTGCAAATTATCTATGCTACATGCAATACAGGTGGAATTTCTGTCAATGTTTTTTTTTTTTTTTTCAATAATTAGGATTTTACACAACTGTAGAATGACATCTACAACATTTCAAAAGGTGAGCGCGCTTACCTGAAGTAATCCAGTTTGCAGAAAACCTCCTTCTCCTTGATGTAGCAGCTCGCGTGGCTGCCAAGCGAGGTCTGGCACACGCTGCAGGAGAGACAGCGCACATGCCAGCACAAGTCGTTAACCTAAAGCAAAGATGCGATGAATTAGGAGGAGACGGGCTGTCTGAATCTGTAGATAAACGCCGCCGCAAAACAGCAAAAACAATGGGGGAACGCAAAGACGGATATGAAACCTCGAGAAAAGTTTCTGTATTTGTTTGTTTCTTTCACCTTCAATAAATATTTGTCCGCTATCTCCTCGTTGCAGTTGGCGCACACACTTCTGCCCAGCAGAGGCGCAGAGGCCATCGCCGGCGGAGATGAAGTGTCTTCATCCAAAACTTCCACTGGCGCGCCCTGAGGGAGATCGTCACAACACCGGTTAGAGAATTACGCACACAGGAACGCTGCGGCTGCAGCCCAACCAGCTCCTAAAAACTTTCACATTTATTTTAGATTGTATATCTCTTCTTCCTTTTGCTCGAGGCCGTGACCAAACTCTTAACTCTAAACGTGCACGTGTTTTATCACCCTGAATCGGAGTGCGTCTTCCAGCCTACCATCATGTCCCTCCCGTCCTCGGCGCACTTGTCCGGCAGCTCCCCGTCTCCCTTGCAGTCCTCACACATGACGAGAAGCTGCGCGACAAGAGGAGGATGTCGGCGTGTGAGCCTTAAATGCCCCCCGCACCTTCCCATAAATATCACCTTTCACCATGACAACGCGCGCGGCGATTATGGAAAACCACAATGACATTTGGGAGAGAAAGATAGCTACTTACAAAAAACACACAACCCTTGAGCCGGCACTTGTCGCCCGTGCATTTATGTTCTTGAGTTTCAGAATTTGTGATTCGGCAATAATAACAATGATGATAATAATAAAAATAATCTTAAAAAAAAAAAAAAAAGAGCTGCAGGTTAAGCCAACCAACAGACCCGTTTCACGCGTCAATCAGGAAACCAGCGCGAAGTCTGGCAGAAAAAAAAGGGAGGACTGATTTTTTTAATAACAGCAATTAAAAGGAGCTTAAGTTCGCCACAAACGTTCTACTCGGAGCAACCAAAAGGTGAAGAGGTCTCATTAACTACTTGAGTTTTAATTGCAGAATTCAAGGAAGGGGTAATTTTCCTTGACATTTCTTCAAATTGTGAAAATACCGAGCTGTCAGCTACAGTGGAAGGCCGGGCTTCATAATGACACACCAGAGCTCACTCGGGATTAATTGGGCAGAGCAATTTCCACTAATATTTATTCCGCGACGCCGGGCTGCAGCGAAGCAGAGGGAGAGAAGTAAGTCCTGCGCTCACCTCGCCGTTGGACAGCAGAGATCCGCTCTCGCTGTCGTTCACGGCGCAGCATTCCACTTTGACTTCACTTTTCCAGCGCATGTCTGCGTCCAGCAGGGAAAAAAAAGAAAAGAAAAGAAAAAAGTCCCGCTTCCCAAAGATAGGAGCGTTCTCTTCCTTATTTATTTCTCTTTCTTTTTTTTCCTTTCTTTTTTCTTTTCCTCTTTGCGTCTTTCTTTCTTTATTCTTTACTCTCTTCCTTTCTTTCCTTTGTTTCTTTCTTCCCTTCTTTCCCTCTCCTGCTGGTCTCCTGTGTGTTTCAGTCTGTCACTCAGTCTGCTCCGAGCAGTCTGTGGAGGGCGGATCATAATTCATATTTGCTCCTGGCCGCGCCTCCATTTCGGAAATAAGCTCCTTGTGTGGTTTTTTTTTTTCATATTTCCATGGAAGGAGCAAAAAAAGACCGACTCCAAAGTCCAGTCCTCTGGACCGGGTTTTCATCTCGGAACCGATCCCTTCAAGTCTGACTAAAGCCCCTGTTTCTGCTGAAGGGAAGCTTGCCCACAGCATGATGCTGCCGCCACCATGTTTTATGGTATGGATGGTGTTCTCGGTCTTTGTTTTCCATCACCCAATATATTTTGTGTGCAGATCAAAAAATTCATTTTTATCCTCCCCTGAGCAGATCCTCTTCTTCCACGTGCCAGCTGTTCCAGGGAACACTGAACAGCAGCTATTGATGCAGCGATAGGTGCATCAAAAGATTCCCCCAGCTGAGCTGTGACTCTTTACAGCTCATCCACAGTTACCGAGAGTCTCTTGGCTTGGCTGCATGCCTGACTTGTCATGTCTCGAGGGGTTGTGTTATTCTTTTTTTTTTTCCACTTTCAGATAAATTGAACGTGGCCCAGAATGCATCCACATTGGCCTCAGCATCTTTCTGCTGTATTCCTGGGCATTCCTTATATTAGTTGCTCTTGTTGTTCTCTAAACCACTGATAGTTAGTGGCACTAGATTTTATTTCCGGGAGATCAAAATAGAGGGGGCCAAATATAAAGCCACAACATGTCCCCCCCCCCCATGTTCGTCTATGTAATGTAATGTTTTCTCTCCAATGCACAACCTCGTGCTACAGTTTTAGTTAAATATCATTCGTGCATCTACCACAGCAAAAGGTTTGAGGTACCTTTGAACACTTACGCAATAACATTCCTAGACGCTGAATGTTACGATGCTGTAAGATTCTGAGGTGGTTTTGTATTTATTTCAAAGAATTTCACAGTAAGTTATACATTGCTATGATCACAGGCTAATTGTCACAGTGAGACGAATGGAAAACATATAATGATCAAATAACTGGTATAGTCATAAACATTAAGTTACTCACAGTAGTTCATTTGTTTCAACAACATGCTTTCAATGAGGCTTTTCTTTCTTCTGATGTACTAAAATTATCCAAGTACTGTGAAATGTTCAAAAGACTGGGTTCTTTAACATGTTTTTTTTTTCTTTTATGTCTGCATCAAACGCTAAACAGCATCATTAAAGACTATTTTGCAGTATTATGGCTGTCACTTAGAATAGTGACTGACACATATTGGACTGATGGATATTAAGAGTTTTTTTGGATATTGAATCATTATGGTTTTGGGAGTAAAAATGTTTTTGATTTGATTTCTTGCAAAGTCTACAGCATCAGAGTTGTAGATTACAGATAAGTTTGGTTGAAGAGACACAAAGACAACGTTGCCTCCCATTAATTTAACGTCAAATTGGGGCTTAAACGTGAAAAGGGGTGACATCTGAATGTGGATTTTAAAAAAATGGTTTAAGCTGATTAAAATAGCCAAATCTTAAACGCCAACATCTGCGATAAGACTAATTTTATGTATGCAGCTTCACCTTTTTGCAGGTTTCTTTTTAAGTATTTAGATCAATTTGTCTCTCGATTTTGTCTGATCACACAAAATCCCAACAACATGCATTGAAGTTTGTGGCTATAAAATCCTGTGATATAAAAAAAAAGGTCATACTGGAATCAGTCATTTTGCCAAAACACTGTATTTAATACTCCTGATCCCTCTTGAAATCCTTATGTCTGTGGAACTGTGGCTGTACCTCCAAATACTATTTTTAAAATGTATTTCTGTTCTCAAGAACATCGACTGCATCATTAACAATTAATCATCTTTGCCCTTTCTGTGTATTTGCCAGAACATATGAAAACATGAAATAACAAAAGAAAGCAAAATAAAAAATAAAAAAAAAGAAATCTCTCAAGAGCTTACTTTAAGTGATCTGCTACCATTCATTAGCCTATTGCCCCAGTCAGTAATCAGTGGTTAAAACCCGATCACCGTCATTAAACACCAAACACCCTGAGGTCATAATTAGCTCAGTCCCTCTGAGTATTTAGATGTTAGATGGTTTGAGAGACGGAGGAACTTCTCCATCCCTGTTGGCGGTGAACGTGAAAGTGTGTAACGAAAGCGTTCTCAGCGGGGCGGGGCTTGTTTGCAATTTGCCTTTTAGTTCAAAATAGTTGGATCACCTGCTTCGGGGGTTGTATGCAAATCATATGGATGTTCATTCAGGATCCATCCGGAGACAGAAGACAGCGTATTGTTTGCAGTCGGAGCTGATTTACAGAAATCAAAAGGATGGCACCCTCTTTGGTTTCTCGTTTAGGTTTTTATTTTCTTATTCACCTATTTAACTCTTCTCAAACCCGTCGTCTGATTGATTACTTTCCCTACAGCCACTACTCACAGTCAGGCAGAAGTGAGGGGGGATATTTCCCCCCCTCTGTCCACAGCTGCTTTGTTGTGGCTGGATAACAGTCGGACCTGCAGCAGCATGAGCCCAGATTGTATCGCACCATCTCACCGGGATAAAGGAGTTAGCGTGCCTCCATCCGAATGTGTCCTGTTCCACCCAGTGGAGATGAATACTCTCCATCTGATAACATTGCTCAAGCACAGCCCACTGCAGAACGCCTCCAACCACTGAGTCGTCCACTCCGGAGGAAGCTCCGACCGCTGCGGGACAAAAATCAAAACTCCAAGCGGCAGCTCACAGTTCTCAGCTCTGAGGGATGAAAGTCCACCAGAGCGAATGGGGGTCTCTAACGTTTCGAGGGCTTATCTCGGAGGCAGGTCAAAGTCTTTCTCACTTCAATTCGCCATGAGCTGATACGAGTGCAGATGTTGGAAGAGATTGGCAATCGTACTGTGTAACAGTTTAGTCTTTTGACTTTTTGAGTCCTGCTTGGCTGGCCCTTCAGACGGGTTGCGTGACGTGGATCAGACAAAAACAACATCTCATCCATCAACATGAGAGCTAACTTGTTTGACCGCCTCGCTGTTTTACGTCTAACGTTGAGAGAATGTGGAGCATACAGTTTACGGCCTATTAGTGCTCCGTCGTTGCTTCTGTGAGGCGGAGAACAAGCCACTGATTCTAGACGTCAAAGATAACATAAATATATTCAGTTGAACTTTTATTTTGTCGTGGAGGATGCATGAGTCGGGTTCAATTCCTGCTTCATAATTCAGCTAATTCAAATCAGATTTATAAAAAAATATATATAGATTTATAAAAAAAAATATATTAAAAAATCTGAAATTGTAAGAGACCATTTCAAATCACTTGAACTCTTGTTTGTGAAGGAAGAAACAAAAAGACTACTCTCAAAGTCCAACTTGTTAACCATTTAAAAATAGAGGGCAGTAACTACTTCTATTGTCACTCATATGCCATTTTTGCAGATACCAATTTTTGCCCTTCTTTATGATAGTCTAGATTCTCCATTATTTTTTGAGTAAAGGACCCAAAATGGGGTTTCATAAATCCTAGATAAATCAGACCACATCTCTTAGAAATTTCAAATGCATCAAACAGCTTTCGCAGTAAGGTTTAGATTTCTTTGTCCAAAAATATATTTTTGATGTTCCAGCCAATAATTCTTTCTCCAGCAGTGATGTATGTTCATGACAAATATAAAAAGAAAAAGGAAAAAAAGGGACTTAAAAATTACATAATGCATTACACCAAACAAGAAAAGTTTTATCTATATTTAATTTTAAAATGTATTATTAATTCTTGTAACCTTTCCAATTCTTTTAAATATCAAGAAGTGTTTTCATTGTACCCTATTTGACATGAAAATTCTTCTTACATTTATGATCCATCTGTGAAGAATGTGAACTAATTATGTATAATATTGATTTATTATGTTTAAGCACATAGAAGCAATAAAAGTGTTATGTTATGACTAATTTATTGTATCCACTTAGATTCTTTAATGGAAAAACCAAAACAAAAAAATTTTGTTTCGCTTTGCTTTCTTCCCAGATTTTACCAAACGTTGCCCTATATCATCAGGAGGTATGAAGACTTTTGGACTTAACTGCGTCCCCTACAAGCTTTTTGCTACGTTTACACTCCGCAAACTTTAAACTTTTCTCTGTTTTTGTTTCTCGTCTAACTTGTTGTGAACAGTGCTGCTGGCATCCAAATCTGGATTGTTTAAACTTTCTGATTTAATATTTTTCATTGGATCGACGATGTGTCATAATATAAGACTTAATTATAATGTTTGTTTTATATTTCAACCTAGCGGCGGTGAGCCACACATGCCGGTTTTGACTGATTTATGATATTGTCTCATAAAAACTCAGCATTATTAAATGAAAGAATGTGACTAGTTTAGTTCAGCAAAGTGGGAAAAAAACTCTGCCACTTCCACGTGGACCTTTGCTTTCTTCTGGGGCTGCACCCACTCATTTTTCTTCATTGAAATCAGCCGGATTTGAGGTGGTTTACAATTGACCCAACGAGTTTAGCGTGACCTTTTCTCCTTGCTGTAAATGGGCACTCATTGAATCTAAAGGGAGGAGGTGGGAAGCTGCATGAGGAGGTGGGAGTGGGGTTAGTGACGGGTGGAGGGACGGGGCGGAAGGGGAGCGGGGAGGGGGCTTGGGTGGAAATCACAGCAGTGAAAATGGCAGTGAGGTGAAAGAGGACCCTGATTGCATTGGGACAGCATGCGAGACAGAGCAGCATGCTCAGCCCAATCAGAGCGGCATAAGGAAAAAGTGCTCTTATCAACGAGTAATGGCCCACTTGACAATCACACAGGCACAAAACTGCTCTATTTAACGCTGATTGCAAAAACTGCTACCCCCCCTCCCTCCTGCCTCCCCAATCTGAGAACGACAGGACTCCCCCCCGCCCCTTGATATCGCCCCACCACACAGCCGAGACCTTTTCCTGAATGGAATTTATAATCACCCCTCCTCCATTTCCACACTAATTGTTATTTTAAGACTTGCATTGCGCGTGTGTGTGTGTGTTTGTGTGGGCGTGGGCGTGCGTGCGTGTGTCAGGTATTTAGTGCTGGTGAAAACATCTGCCTTGATTGCTGTTTACTGTCAGGAATGAAGGTGCATCTATCTCGACTCCATCAGCCTGCGTCTTGCCTACCTGGCAGGTCTCCAGTACGTCGTGTGAGGGGTCTGCAGCGGTGCACTTCTGGACACGCGGAGGCTATTGTTGAGGCGGCGCAAAGTAGCCTGTGCTTCAGTATCACTCTGTGCATTTCAATATTGTCCAAAAACAATTTAGACCTTTAACAAGCACTGCTAAGCAGTTGTTAATCATTGGCATATTGTTTCAAAAAGAAATCAACCTGCAGCCAGTCTGCTTTTTAAAAAAATAAAATAAAAAATTTAAAATAAAAATCACAAAAGCCACAGAAGCATTTGTACCAAGAAGATAATTATTGATTTCCAAAGTCATGCTGATTTCTTGTCTCAGACAGGGGCAACACTTTTAAAATTGATTTTCTGTGGAAGTTTCAGCAAAGTCATAATTTAATTTGTAAAGGTCCATTTCAGTTGTTCTGTTTCATGTTTAAATTCCTGTGTTGAGAAACAGCTTTTGGTTGTATTCTTTATGGTGCAACCCTTATGTACTTTCTTCTTTTAGCCACATATTCCTTTACAATTTACAGAAAACGTCACCCTTACTAAAAGGGACTAACTTATTTTGGAGCTGATCTCATTAAATAACGTGGCAGCATCTACAGTATATGCAAATCTTCATTTCTGTACCATATTCATATTTATTTAATTATTTTAGGAAGTCATTTTTGTGGGTATGCATTTCTAATTCCACAAGTATTATTTTAATTTTAATTTTTACTTTTCAAATGTGTCCTGTGTGGCACTCAGAATCATTTTTTGAGTGTCGAGGTGAGGCCCAACATTTGATTTACTTTTACAAGTGGAGCATTACAGCTTTTGTCATGACACTCCACTCGATACTTTATTAGAAATTCCTTTCTAATAAAGCAATTTCTGGGTTTATTTCAAATGTAATGGACTCAGAGATGGAACAGACAGGAAAAAAGAGAAGGAAAGGTTGGGAAAATGTTTAAAAGGAAAGAAGGAGACAGGAGTAAAATAGAAAAAGAACCAGAGAGAGAATGCAAGTCACAATTTTGAAGTCTGCCTCTCGATCTGCAGAAAGAGAAAACAAAACAGAGAAACAACTATGCATAATACTAATAATTATAACAGCATGGAAAGTATACAATATGACATATTACAAGATGTACCCAGTGGCAACTGCAGCCCAACTGAGAGTGTATCTGACAAACACTTGAATCTGAGACGTCAACGATGTCAACACAAAATACATTTTTGCCACACTGAATATACTCATCATGTTAATTTATTTCACTGGTATTTTTATACTAAGTAAACATTTGGGGCTAAAAGTATTGATTACTCTAGCAGATTTGAATTTCTAATTATTTTTAATTTAGTTAAGACGTCTGTTTTTGATTGAAAATAACATAGGTATCTCTAAGTAGATAGGATAATATCTAAGGTGTATCACTTTGAAATATAAATAATTTATGTTTCTGTTTACACTTACAAATGTCATGTTGAAAAATATTAATATTTGTCACAATAATCCGTGGAAAGGGTGGCATTGTTTGTCATTATAGAAATCACACATTTCCTAACTGTTCACAAGCTCTTTGCATCTTTCAGTTGTTCTCCATTTGTTGATTTTTGTCCTATGTTGACAGTGGATTCAGCCAATTTCTGAAATGATCTAACTTTTTGACTGTATGAAATTAAATAAAGTAAGACTATTAAAATCTATGTCCGCAAAGATGGTAAGGAAGAAAGTCGACTTTTTTATATTTACTTCTCCACAAGGGGGCAACAGAGGATCTGTAGTCGTGACTCTTCTTGTCCAGCCAGGTTTGGATGCGTCACAAAATAAATGCTGCTCTGATGTTACTGAGGGGATCAGTGCCGGCATATTTCCCGTATTAGGTAACAGTAAATCACTGCAAAGCGAGGTAAAAGTGTACTTAAATGCGACCATGTGGAAATCCTTTATTATTCTTGTGTTCAAATTGAAGGGAGTTCTAAGTCCAATTTATCAAACAAACTCACACATAAAATACAAAATGCAGCAGCAAGTAAGAAACAAATCTCCAGGGATGCCAAAGTTTCAGTAAAGTAACGATAAAATCCTTTCAGTTCTGTATTCATTTACCTTCCATTTAAGCTCTAATCATCCTCTGTTTGGTATTAAATCAGAACAAACCTGTCTGACAAGCAAAATAATTTCAATGTGCACAACACTGCAGCAATAACAGATTTTGAAGATTCTGTTTGAAGGTGGAAACAAAACTGCTTTGACACGAGTCCTGCACTGACATGGCCTGAATGGTCACTCAGGGAGGAAGAGGTCAGAAGTCCAGAAGCAACATAAAAGGTCAGGGTTTTTTTGGCCAACATGTACCAAGATGGAGGCCTACAAGCCTGATTGTAGGCCTCCATGTTGTTCAGTTACACCAGTTCTGTTCACCCAAAGCCACCAATCTATTGTGAGACCATTGTGTAAAGAAACTCGACTGTTTAGCCCAAGTAATCACCCAATACTAATGAGATGTTTTCTCATTAGTATTGGGTAATTCTGAATATTTAAAAAGTTAAAAAGGAATAAAGAAATATAATTTTGGTGTTTTTTACAGACCTAAAGCAGATCTACTTTACTGCTTTAATGAGATTTAAAAAAAAAATGCTGCATGGTTCTTATGCATCTAAACGCATAACAACCTTATTGCACAAGTGATGCTAATGATAATGCATTGCGCTATTATTGTGCATTTTTATTGATTTAAAGGCTATTTAATCTCAGTCCATTTTTATCTTCAAATTTTCATAATAAAATAACACAAATCATTTATTTATTGTGTCTTAACACGTACTCTTTAAAAATTTAAATTTATGACACCAGAAAACCAGCTAGGCCTATGTTGCTCTTATACACAAACTAGTATTATTGAGTTTGTCTGTCAGTCGGACGCCGAAACTGGAAACCAGTCTGGTCACGTGATCTCCCATGGCAACCGGTGAGCGTAGTTAGTTGCTCGGTGGTGAGCGGTGCAGCTCCGGTGGTGCTCCGTATCTTTGCTCATAAATCTACCGCTGCTCTTTCTAACTAACACCGCTCTGACCTGACGCTGTTCCAGGACTTCTTCTAGCGGGAGGCAGAGCAACATATCTCAACCTTTAAACTTTTGATACTGCGGGACTTTATTTTTTAAAAGAGACTACGAGCTGAAAACCATGAAACACTTCGCCGCAGGGTAGGAGCAGTTTAATTTTTCATATTCAGCACTGTAGGGAGTCTCAGGCGTAAGATTAAACTGTAGTGTGACCACCCTTAGCATGATTAGTTGCTCTGCGGCCTCTTGTTTCTATTTCTGCTTTACTTAGTAGAAACAAAAAACATCATAACTTCATTTTGCTGTAAAGGCTGTGAAAGAATCAACGGTTTAGTAAACATTTAGGAAATGAATTTGGCAAAAGTACAACAACAATGATAATAATAACTTGTCTTATAAGTTAATAAATTTTTTGATAGTTAAAAGTTCTAAATATAGTTTTTGTTTCAAACATCTCAAACTTTGTTTCTTCAAAGTTGTATTCTTTCAACAGAATAAAGGATAATTTGCAGATTTTAAAAAATTTGCTCAATATTTTTGTCTTCAAACAAGATGTTATTGCAGTAATTCACTGTGCAGTGATATTTTGATTATGGTAAATTTATTCCCATATATTCCTAATTGATACAGTGTTTTAAAACACATACGTAGAAAAAAATGAATATGATGTTTTTAATGAAATTTCCAATTATACACTTAATAGTACAGTCATCAGTTCCTATGTAATGAACCAACCTATGATTTATACTTTTATTTTTCTTATGTGAATCATTATCTAGTGAGTTAGGACTTTCTGTTTTCCTATTGTGTAAAAATGACTAGACAAATAGGTCAATTTCTCTTGGTCTTCAAAATGGGAAAGACAAAGGAACATGTCAAAGTAAGCAGATGTGCACCGAGTCCAGAAATGTGTACAAGAAAATAGGTACTGATATATCAACAGTCAGGGTAATTATTTACAAGCTTAAAACAGTTGAAGTTCTGTTAAATAGTTCCGTGACATGTCTCCATAACAACCCTGTGGTAGAAAGCATGCCCAAAAAAATGCTTTTTTTGGCCCTCCTACTATCACAAATATCATGTTGGTAGCATGGGAGTTTGCTGAAATTCTACTTCACCTGGAACAATGGGCAATTTCCAAGTCTCCTGTTAAGTATGGTCAGGTTTATGTGGTTTCCTGGGCCTGTTTTCTTTTCTAAAGGCTAGTGCATTTCATTGTGGATTTTAACATATCACCTGATTTTACCAGTTTTAATAAAGTTCTGTTGTTGGGAAAGGCACAAACTCTCCTATGTGTTCAGGCTGCTGTTGTAACTAAAACAATTTAAACAACAATTTTCATTTTCAGGCCTTTGGTGTATTACTCAATGAAATCACACTGATCAACAGATTGCAATTTATGCTGGAATAGACACTTTGACAGATTGAAATAGATCCTCTTTCCAAAACAAAACTTTTATTGTTAGCAGGGCGGCTAGTGCCTTATGTAAAGCGGATATTATGAGGGAGACCAGATGCACGCTTAACAAGTCGCCAGTACATCACAGACCAACACAGAGGCACACAGGACAAACAACCAGAGTCAGCTAAGGTGGTTTAAAAAGACCAATTAGCCTGACGGTCATGTTTTATGACTGTAGGAGGAAGTCAGATTACCTTGAAAGAACCCACACATACACACTCCATGCAGAAAAATGCAAATCAGGAATTATCCCTACGACCTTCTGACTATAAAATTACATTGACTATATCACATTATTGTGTCTGTGAAAAACAGTATTTAAAAGGACTTTGGCTCATTTCACAGTAAAGTAGCTTTAACGTTCTCGTCAAATCTAACAAAACACAATTTAGTTCGGTCCAGTTCACTAAGGTATATTTGTGTTTACGTAATTCAGCTTCTTTTTAAGATCATGTTGCTCTGAGGCCATATGTCCACTCATATGAAACCCACCAAGTCAAGTGTGTGACTGGAATTACGCTCAACAAGTCCTGACAAGCAAAACACAGTGAACCAGAAATAACAGTTCCTTCAATATCAACGCATACGCGCTGTCTAAATTTAACATTTGTGTTTTTTTAAAGTCTGAGTTGGTTCTCAGAGCCTGGGTTTCAGGCAGAAAGCTGTTCCCAGCGGTGAATGGTACCAAAGGCAGACTTAAGCCAGGTGCACAAAGAGCAGGGCGCCAAGGTCAAGTGTGCCAAATCCTTCAATTTATGTGTGTAATCAAACACCTGTAAGCGACCCTACGGTTGTAAGATCCTGCTCTGTTGCACACAAATGCTGGTGGAAATCAAATCTTCTCGGGAAGGGAAGAAAAAGAGGTACCATCCTTCCTCCCTCCTTTCAGATTTGCTGCCCTGTGGAAGAGCTGATTTCTTGTTAATGAGGACAGGAGGACAACAGCCAGTAAACAAACACAGAGCGGTGCACAAGTAAAGCATTTGATTAGCTGTAATCAAGACGAGGCTTAATGTCTGAGGCTCCCTCGTTAAGCCTGACTGTGCTCAGACTCTCGTTGGTTTGGTTTTTGTCTGTGCAGGGTTTTGCCAGCCTACAACAGCCTCACTGACAAACATCTTGCAGATTACTTCAGCAGCACTCGAATCAGAAAACACCTGCTGAAGGCAGGACTGGTACGTCTCTGTGCATTTTTAGGCTTGCGATAAGTTGAAGGGCTCGTATTGTCTGTCTGAGAGCACTCTTGTGATTAGATCACCAGGAGTGGGCGAATTGTTCCAGAAAAGGATTATAAACTTAAACTGATCCAGACAGCCAACCAGAACCATGTCCGAGAGTGCCTGGCCCAAGCCATTTTCCAAAAGGTGCTGGAGAGAGAGGTGAGAAAAATGGGAGGAAATCAGGAAAAAAGATAATCATCTCATTTGTAAATCTTTTCATTCAGTAAGCAATGCTAATTGTTCTTGCCGCTCGGCCACGCAGCACTACCACCAACTCGAGATCAAAAAGAGACAGACGGACTTTGAGAGGAAGCAGCGAGTGCAAAGGTTTAAGGTACGTCATTTACATTTAAACAGCTGTCCTGTTTTCCCAAATTTGACTCTTTTCAAATATAAATGTCTGAAGACTCTCAAAAGCATCCGTCCATTTTAGAAATAGAAAGTGAAATACTTTAGTGATGAAGATGAAACCATTTTGGTTGGCGCTTTTTATATGCAGTAATAAATGTTCTTGTTTGGAAGGTGGAGCGTTGTAAAAAGTATGAGGAAGAGATGATCCGCGCTCTGACTCCATCCCCCCCCACGGGATCCAAGTCCGTCTGGACACAGTTCCCAGCTCCACTGGGGAAACACTTTGAATCCTCTGACTTCGTGAGTTAAAACATGCGGGTGCACCAGCACAGAATCCTCAGTAAGAGGACGTCCAACATTTTGCAGACATTGGAGATTTCTTATATTTTACAGCAGTTGCTAAATCACGCAAAATCTAATAATGTGAAATGCTTTTACAAATCAAGATATATTTTTGTAAGCTTTAGTCCATTTTATGATAAATCAGTGGAACCCATTTAGGGTTTTTTTTGGTAGATTAAATTGTTTGCTTATCTCTGAATCCTTCAAAAAGAATTTATTTTATTTTACAATAAAGAATGGAATAATAAATATATTGTTTAAAATAACTTAATCAGATATTTATATACTTGTGATGTGAAGTAGTAGCACTTTTATTTAGCAATAAAAAAGACGTATCAGTCGAGAAAGCAGACAAATGAACAAGATGATCGGCTGAGCTGTAGATCTTTAACATTTTAATCACTTCTTCTTTCTTCCAGAATTTCTCTCAAACATAAAAAGGATTTCCTCCTTTTCTAGCTGACATGTTAGAATCAACACTGATACTTAAGTCTGGATGTCAGCATTTGTTTGCTCTGTTTGCAGACTTGTGTTCTGTGTGAAGCTGAGCATTAGCCGTGTGCTGTCTTTTAAAACCTTAAAAGTCACGAGGCCTGATGCCAGAACAAACAGCAGCAGTAATCCTGTCATTGATCTGCGCGCTTACCGTATGAAATCCTCCTCTCCTCAAGTCTGTAAACATCTCACAGCTCAGCAGGTTGAGCCTTGTCTGAAGTGCAGCAGAGCTGATATCTGTGGGAAAATGAAAAGATGCAGAACTAAACAGCATTATAACTACATAATTCCCGCCACCTTCATTTACTGTTAATTTGTAGGGATCCCATTTCAGGAACTCGATTGAATTATCAGATCAAAATTAAACATTAAATTTGAGACAATCAAATTTGTACAGTGCCTTGCAAAAAGTATTCATACCCAGGGGTACTTTTCACATCATCTTACAACTACAAGCTACATCTATGGTATAACGTAATTTAGGGTGATTTTATGTAATAGATCAAGTGGAAGGAAAATCTGGCATGGTTTTCAAAAGTTTTAACTAATTAAATCCTGATGTTGAGCTACATCTGAATTCACTGTTCAAACATCTAACCAATCTAAAAAAAAAAAAAGAAAATCCAGGGGTAAGGAATTGCCTTCAGAAGTAACAGAGTTAGTAAAAAGTGTGTCCACCTGTATTTAATTTGTTCTCAGTATAAATCCAGCTGTTCCACATAAACTGATAAAACCACGAGGAAAGCATTAATCACAGAAGAAACCAGCTGACGCCTAAAGTGCAGCACTAATGCACAGGAAAATATTTCTATTTAAAAAAAAATGACAATTTTGTCTCATTAAGATCCCAATCATGCTCAATTTTGTGTTGGTTTGTCACAAAAATAAATCCTCTAGAATGCTTCAAATATTTTGGCTGTACCGTGATGAAAAGCCAAAAACAAATTCAGTGGGAATGCTTTTGTAAGGCACAGTAAAGAAACTGGAATGTATTTGGTAGCTCAAGTATTCAGTGACTGTGGTATAACTGATGCAAACTCTGTGGCTGAATTAGTCAAGCTTTTCTCGACCGAACACGGCTCCTGGAAAGATGCAGAGGCCGGTGCGCCTAAAGCCCATGCAGAGGAGAAGCTACACATCTTTACCCAGATACGTCTCACCGTACCAAAAAAGTCTGTCCCTTCTGGAGAGCCAGCCGTTCAACTGCCTTGTGAGTGTCTAATCTGCATTGAAACCAGCCAGTTGTTATCAGCACCTACTGAGACCTCCATGACTTCTTACTCAGACGACCTTCAAGTCCCGCAGACGTCTTACCCCAAAAGACAACTACCCTGGTCTCGACCGCTTCTGTCTCCCAGTCACCAAAAACTTTATAATACCATCGCCCCCATCGATGCCCCCAAAAGTCACCCCCAGCAGCACCATCAGAAGCCGCAGACTGCGCCCCTCCACTTCTTCCAGTGGAGTTGAGGTCAGTGCTTTCTGCTGAGTTAACTTAATAGATCACTAGTCCATCCAATCAACAATATGCATTTCATGCCAGCCTGTATCGTCAAATATTGTTTTACTTGTTACGTATGGCCATGGATTTGTTGACCATTAGTTTGTGGTTCAGGAATGCATGGCTCCGATAATGATTTGGTAAATTGATCAAAGTATCATCAAAGTCAGGATAAGAATGGAAAGAGAAAATAAACTTTACTTAATGTTTGGTATTTCTACACATTGTTTCTTGCCATATTGTCATAAAGTTGTGCCCATCCAGCCATTTTGACAAAATGACATAAGCCTTCCACCTCTTATTCTCTTCAGGTAAATCCTCGGCTAAAGGCCTCAGTTCACGAGACCCGAGTGCGTGTGACCATGGTGTACTTTGGCAAAATGGTACATCTCTCTGACCACCCATCCGTTATAAGGGATGAAATCAAAGTGCTTCAGCAGCACTGTGGAGGAGAAAACCTGTGTTTGTACCAGGGAAAACTCTGCGAGGGAGGTTAGTGTTTGCAGAGCGAGACAAAATATACTAATATATCACCTACTTTATGATTCTCTTCTTTGTTCTTTGATCTTTCCTCCCCTTAGATGTTTTCCAGTTCCTTTCAAGGCGCCACAGAGGTTTTCCCTTCAGCTTGACCTTCTACCAGAACGGGATGCTAGTGGAGCGGCTAAGCTCCTGCTGCGAATATAAACACAGTAAAGGCTCCCGAATCGGAGGAAGGCATGGACTCTTTGGCTTCTGTAGCGTGGAGGGGGCATCTCCTTGTTACAAGTGAGAGTTTTAGATTTGACTTGTGCAGTACAAATGAAAAAAAGAAAGAGATTGTTATATCAAAGATTCCCATGTCAGTAATTCCCACTACATCCTATAGAGTAAGGAAGGTGCAAGTAGGACACAGGTCAGTATTTAACTGCTACCAAATGTCTTTGTTTTTGGGGGATTGTTTTTAGGTGCATCGTAGCAATGAGCACGAACAGACAGCCCCTTCCTCCTCCAAAGAAAGTCAAAGGAGATCTGTCACAAAAACAATCAGCCGCTAGCCTCAAAGATGAACCTCGGAAGGAATCAAGTGCAAGTGAGGAGGAAGCTGCGTCAGACCAGGAGAACGAGAGCAGTCAAACACCTGAAATGGACACGACAGTCAGAAAACAGTCAGCCACTAGCCTTAAAGACGAAAATGAGATGGAGGCAGACACAACTGAGGACAGAGCTGTCTCACAACAGGAGTATGAGAGCTGTCAATCTCCTAAAATGGACACAACAGTCAGAAAAAAGTCAGCCACGAGCCTTAAAGGTAAAAATGAGATGGAGGCAGACACAACTGAGGACAGAGCTGTCTCACAACAGGAGTTTGAGAGCTGTCAATCTCCTGAAATGGACACAACAGTCAGAAAACAGTCAGCATCTGTGGAGAGCAACATCATAAATGGTGAAATACCTAAAACAATTGAGTAAAAACTAAACAATGGCTGGCTCCAGATACATGTGGTGTATTTTTCTGATCCTCAGATTATGAAGAAGACTTTGAAGCAGATAATGAAAGTTCTATGGAAGAAACAACACCACAAGAAAGGAAATCCCGGGATGAGGAGACAGAGGCCTGTGAGGTTGAGGAAGAGGAGGACTATGGCGGTAGGGGAACCTCCTCGCTTGACATTATAAATCCAAATGATCCTTTAACTTTGTCACATTTGCGGCACCAAAACAAACTCAATATTGTACTTGATAAACCAGCTAAAAGTCCATAGTCTTAGTGTGAATGTAAAGTGATTTATGGTTTTCAACATTTTCCACAAATGAAAATCCTACAAGACAACTCAATAGTTTATTGAATCATCTCTTGCTGATGGTGTGTTAGAGTTCATCCGAGCAGATCATTGTCTTCCACCCGTTTCTTGTGTCCCTTGCACTGCAAACATAACTTCTTATACCTTCTTGTAGAGTGAGTGACTAATACAGAAACAACAGACTCTTTCACCTTAACTGTGAATCTCTGCATCTCCTCCAGAGTTACAATGGCTACTCCTCTCACTGAATCTCTCTTATTAATGATCTTCAGTAATGGTCTCTAACGAACATCTGAGGGCAAACAGCTAAATTTATGCTAAGATTAAGTGACACGAAGGTTGATTTTTATTTGCAAAAGAAATAATTTGTGTTGGTCTATCACATAAAACCCCAATAAATCCCATGGAATTAGCTTTAAGTAAAAAAATACAGAAAAAATAAGAGGTATTACAACATGTATAGGGCACTGCTTCCATATTAAATTAGAAAGCACTTTTATTGGCTGTTTTCATGTGTTCAGAGAAAATCATCACCATATTTTGGTATTCATGTTTACATTTGGGGTTTGAAGCAGAGAAATTAAAACACTCCATCTTTTTTTTTTTTTGCTCAGAAGAGAACAGGTCTCTTTCAGTCTCCGTCATGTCAGATAGATATAAGGAGGAGACTGGTGTTGAAACCACAGTACCCTCAGAAGATGAGGAGAAAGAAGATGATACTAAAGAGGAAAACAGAGCAGAAGCTGCTTCTCCTGTAAGTAAAAAAGTCAGATGGATAAACGAAGAAACCTCTCCCGGCATAGTCAAGTCCGCTTCGGTCAATAACTCAGAGTTACTGGACAGTGCCATGGACAGCACAGGGATTGAAATTGCTGACCCCATCGTCCTCCCGGGCAATGATAATGACCTGAGCTGTGACCCCTCAGAAGACAAATATGTAGAGGATTCTGAATATGAGATAAAAACTGAGGATGAACTAGACAGGGGTGAGTGCAACAAACAAGATGGAACTGAAGATATTTGAACTAAATAAAAAGATTAGCTTCATCTTGTGTGCTGTTTTTTGTTGTTGTTATAGCATCATTCTTGTTAGTGTTTTTGACTAAAAACTGCTATATTTTGTTTATTTTCTTAAATCAGCAGTACTTAGGGAACATCATCTATTGAGTGCATAAAAAAACATTGCTCAAAGCTCAGGAAACAAAAAGAAGAGCTCTTATAAGAGGTGAAATTGCAATCAGAAAGGAGGAAGGAAGCAGTCATTTAGAGGAAAATGCATATATTTGCATGTGGCATAATCTTTCAGTATGCTTAAAATATGCAGCTGTGAAGAGCTGCTCTATATTCATGCGGTGCGTACCTAAACAAATCAAGCAGCTTTTTACTCTCTGTAAATATTTCACACATGCATTCTGCAAAAATAGGATGTATAAGTAAATAAAGCTGTCTTCACTGTTCTTATATGGCAAGCCTTTTAAACACCGTAAGCCAAACTTAAGAGACTTTCTTTTTGGCATAATTTCAAGGTGCCTCAAAATTTTAAAACAGAATGAGTGTTTTGATTTACTTGTGGATTTGTGTCTGCATGTGCAAGTTCCAACATTTTTTTTTGCATGCTGTGTAGGTTTCTTGTGTTTGCCAAGAGTGATTAAATAATTGTTTTCATAGCTGGGTATGGTGTTCTTGAGTTCTACTCTGGCTTTCTCTATATGTGCTCAAGCATTAATATATTCTGATTAGTCACATGCACCTTGTCTCCTTGCCCTTCCTAAGCCAAATCTGTGCAGGAGAAGCTGGCAGAAGCCATCCTGAAAGAGTCTCAGAGTAGCTCTGAGCCTGAATTGAGCGACACTAGTACCGAGGAAGAGGAGGTGTCTGGGAATAAAGCCCCTGACAAAGAAAAGAAAGGTACCAAACTTTGAACTCTTTTAATAAACTGTCCTGAGAAAAAGTTTGATTTGTCTCTGCAATTGAAAATGGGATTGATTTGAACTGAATTTTGTACTTATTGGGATTAAACTTTACTCGATGTGAATTGGACCAACTTATTTTGAAAAGTATGTGAAAATGACAATTGATGCAATTCGGTGTTAGACATTGTACATTTCAAATGTAATCACAACCATTGATCTTTTTCATGTCTGTCAATCACAAACTTTATTGTATTTTATTTGGGATTTATGCAAACCAATACCAGGTAGGCCATACCTGAGAAGTGGAAGAAAGAGAAAATGTGATATTTAAAATCTGGAAATTACCTGCACTGTAAACACCCATCCTTCACTGCAAAGAGAGACGTGCCGATCTGAACGAGGCGGCTGTTGACGTTAATGCAATATTTGTAACCAACTCAGATTGAATGGCTTTGTTCAATTCCTCCCCTATCGTTGCTAAAACTACAGGCAGACTACAAGTCTAACACAGCACAGAACATGAACAGAAAATCAATTCTCCTTTTGTTTCCTGATTGGGCTGTTGAAAAATGTCTATCACATAAAATACAAATACAGTACATTAAAGTCTGTGGGATTAAAATGCCAAAATGCAAAACTGGAGGTACGGATATTTTTGCAAGTCATTTTAAATAAACTCAATTAGATTGCATTTAATTGAATGTCCTAAGTAGCTTTTTCTGTTTTCAGAACATCTGAAGACTCTGGAAGAAGAGACGAATTGTGAAGAAAATGTTACCAATGAAGTTGTAGAGGAACAAAAAGTGTTTACAGAAGCAGAAGAAGAGGAGGACAAGATATGGGACCATGGTGACAACACTCAAGAAGAGAGAGTCGGTGAGGTTGGGGAGGATGGAAAGCCCACAGAAGATGAAGCCAGAACACAGGGGCATAAATCAGAGGAACCAGGTGAAGCCCACCTCCCTGTAGACGGAGAGGTGGCACAAGACGACAAGATGGAGGATCCCTTTGAAAGAAGTGATGTTGAGGCTTCCCATAATGATGAAGAAAATGTGGAAAAAGGTTCAGCGAAACCTGACAGTCAGCATGATGAGTCAGGGCAAAGGGCAAAAAGCAGAGAAGAGGATGAGTCATCAGTATTAGAGCCAAGTGAGGAGGTCGATGAGCCAGCAGTGCCAGATATTGCTGAGTCGGAGGCCATAAGTGAAACGATGGAGACAAAAGCAGAATCGTCAGAGGAACAAGAGGCCCTCGGCTGTGAAGAGGCACCTGAAACCGGCACAGACAAGATGCAGACAGACAGCGAGGAAGCTCAAGTCACAGCGGAGAATTCAAGCAGATCACCAGAGGAGTGTGGGGACTCCACAGCTGAGAAAACAGTAGACAAGCATGTGGAAGTTGTGAAAACCTGGAGCATTAATGATGAAATTTGTGTAGAAACAAAACAGCAATTGTCAAGAGCTGAAGAAGGAAAGGATGACAGTCAAGAGGAAAACTGTGGGATAAGAGACGAATCTGTGGAAGAACATGAAACAACAGACAGGCAAAGCCTTACGCATTTAGAGGAAATAACAGAATCTGAAAATAAAACAGAAGAAATTAGTAATGAAAGCAAGTTTGAGGAAAGAAATGAGCAAACTAAAAACCCACCAGAGGGGACCGAATGTGAAGAAATTCAAGATGAGGAGAATAAAGATGAAATTAGAGAGACTGAGAAAGATGGTAAAGATGAAGAAGATGAGTGTAAAATCAGCTGGGATGAACCTGAAGCCAAGACAGAGGATAAAGGTCAAGCTAGCGAAGAAGGGAGTGAGACAAAGAAAGTTTTACGAGAAAAAGATGATGAAGCAGGAATGTCGGAAAATGGTGAGAAGGAAAAAGTTGAAGGGAATAAAAGCAATGAAGAATATGAAGATATAACCAAGGACAGTGTAGCAGAGGAAAGGGAAACATCTGAGATCACAGAAGTACCTGAGAAACGTCCAGATACTGACGTGGATACAGAAAAAATGGAAACAAGTTCTGAAAAGATCGCTGATTCAGAGAAAGTCAGTGAAAGTAAAGCAGCAGAAGGGACTGAAACGCATCAGCCAACTCTGGCTATTGCAGAAGCCGAGACTGGTGAAAGAGGAGAAATAGACACTGAAAATGGAGAGAGTTCTTTCGCAGTTGAGCGAGAACCTCAGGAGGATGAGGAAAATGCAGTAACATCTGACGAGAAAAGACAAATGGATGAGCCAGATGAAGAAATTGAGAGCACAGAGGTAAAAGAAGCAGTTATGGAGTCTGGAGACAATGCCAAAAAACAAGAGGACAGCTTGACTGATCAGGCCCCAGAGACTGGTGTACCGGAAAGCGATGCCAAGGAAGCGGATGGCAGCATGGTGAAGCATGATGAAGCTGCTAGCAGGGTCTCAGAGCCAGAGACATTTGGAGCAGAAATACAAGAAGAGAGAAATGCCAAGGAGGAAGTAGATGAAGTTGAAAATGAGAACAAGGTGTACAATTTGATCCTAAACAACGCTGAGAGCGATATCGGTGAGGTGTCTCCTTTAAGCGAAATCTCTTCTGCTGCTGAAGTGCAGGAAACAGCTAAGCAAAAAGATGAAGCGACATCTAGGTCTATAACTGACAAACCACTAGAAAGCAGAGAGAATGGAGAGGAGACAGAGGAGGTAAGCAAGGCATCAGAGGAAGGAACAAGTGTGCTGCTCAAACCTCTAGCTCCAAACACAGAGGGAGAAGATGTTGTCGGTGAAGGAACCCCAGAGGCTTTATCAAGAGATGACAATACGGATATGGTCACAAACTGGATACAAATGCACCAAACATCAAAGTTTTTCGAGACATTTGTTGAGCCTTTAGAAGATCTGAGGAATGAGGTCCCAGATGCACAGGTATCCAACCCAGATGGTGAAGAAAAAGAATCTGCCGAGGCACTTAAAGCAGAGATCCCAACAAAGATGGGAAGGATCTCAGAGGATGGAGACATAGAGGACTCAAGAAATGAAACTCAAACTAAAGCTATTGAAGGTGAACTACAAGGCAGTGAGGAGGCTGGTAAGAAAAGCCCTGAAACAAATAAAGATTACAAAGAAAGTCAAGAGGGAAACACACCTTTTACAACTGAAGTGGAAACCTTCTCAAGTTCTCTCAAAGCTGAAAGCAATTTTGAGAATCAAAGTCGTGGAAATGTGAACAGTGGTCCAGGCCTGATTGTGAAACAAACAGCCACAGACTCTTCATCCAAACCAGAACAATCAAACTCCCTGAACGGACAGGGCGACACAGACGACACATTGAACAACATCAGCAGAGACGAGCATCACATAACGAAGCTCACGACATCTCACACAGCTGATGGGAGCAGGGAAGAGTCCCACGATGAAGATGTCCAAACTAAAATGTTAGAGCGACGCTTCAGTGGAGAGACAAGAGACATGCAAATCATCGAAGACATCAAACACACCCTGAGCAAAGAGCGCCTGAGCACTTTCTCATTGTTTGGACACACTTCTTATCCTTTACTGACCACTTCAGGGTCTGATGGTGGACAGTAACGATAATGTGATATTTTTAATCGCTAATTTGAGAAAATCTTGTCTAACTGATGATCCATAGATAATCAATTACAGCAAACAAGAGCAAATACGACAAAGGTTTGGGTTTGACAGAATTCCTCAAGTGTCTCTTACTGCCTGTGTGGTTTTTGGAATAAGTTCTTAGACAGCCATCGCACCCGAATAACCAGAAAGAACATGCTGTACCTTGTATTTTGACTGCTGGTTGCAATGTTTACAGTAGACCCACTTCTTCCTACTGTTAGTCACAATGTGGCGGTATCAAGTACAGCCGCTATCATCTATTACCTGTAAACGGATCCACCTCGACTCCTGCTTGCGGATGATTGAATAATTCATAGCTGTCAGACTCCCGCATCTTTAGCCGACCTCTGATGCACTTTACATTTCCAACCAAGTGGCTATGAGCAGGCCAGCTTTCATCAGGGGTCTGTAATTCAAACTGGTAATGGCCATTTCAGTCAACAGTCTGACATGATTACCTAGTGACATTATCAGCAACAGGAGACCGATAATGATGATTAGCTTGGTGGTGATGAAGTGAAATGTCAAAAAGATCCTTGCTGCTAATACTTGGAATAAGTTCTTAACTGTATATATTTTTTTTTTAGATAGAGCTAATATTTTTATTGTCTCATGTTTGGGTGTAGGTGTGTGCAGCTTCAGCATTTTATGTGATATCTATCCCTGGTGTACAGCTTGTGTGAATAGGCCAACATGAAAATAAATTTAATGAGAATTGAAAGTGGCTGCTACTTTTTTTTATTGACAAAAACCAAACTGTTTACAATATTCCAGCATTTGTTCTAAATCATATGCAAAGACATAAAACTAAAACACCGCACATATAAAAGAGAAACAAACTTTAAATTTGCAATAAACCAGCAAAAAATCCCATCTTCTGCACGCCTCCGCAACATTATCTACAGTGATTTCACAAAACCCAGAAAATGATCAACAGCTCAGCTATTGTCTTCAAAGCTGCCGCTGCTGCTGAAGGACGAGCGGAACCTCATGGTGCTCATGGGATCAGAAACATACCCTGAGAAACACAAGAACAAAACAACAGTCAGGCTGTTGTGAGCTTCTTAAGTAATGGGCTACTGTTATTTTACACTGGTACATAAAAAGTATATGTATTTCTTTTTTTTTTTGTTAAAGCAGAACCAATAAATCAGAAATATATAGTTAATTCAAATACATCATAGAGTACATATATAATAATCCACAGCTGAAATGCTTGTCTATAGGTTAAAGGGCAAGTGTCATAATTGAGAGCCAGAAACCTAAAAACCTTGAAAGAATAGATATAGCTATATCACAATAGGCCTTTCTATCATTTTTCAAAGCAGTAATGTTAAAGACATTATAAAACAAACTTTTCGTACACAAACTGACCCTGTAGAGCCGCATTTGTTATACAGCATCTAATGTGAAAACTTCTCAAAAGCTATGTTACTGTACTGCAGTTAAAACCTGCCTAAGAAAGAAAAAGAATGATTATATTATTGCGGTATAGAAAAGTGAGACTTTCAGCTGCTTCTATTCACCTCTCCAAAATCTAAAATATATTAAATCTACAAAAACTTCTAGAAACTTTGCTATTTCTACTTTCATTGAAGTTGTGTTGCTAATTGATACCCAAGTTCAATATTATTTACGTGTCATTATCCCTTTTCCAAAAGTTTTGATCTGCTGGCTCATACTCACTTTCTTTTTTTACTGTTTTGCACTTTTTCCTTTTTTTATTGACAACAAGGAAAATCATTTAATTACTGTAAGCTCTAAAACCCAAAATCAACCGAGAAGCAAAAGTTTGAAAAAAAATTATATCTGTTCGTCATACTTTTTGTCCTGTGTGCAGCCCATTTATTCAAGGAAATACCTATAGATTGCATTTCATGTGCTGCGCAAACCAACCATTTCGATCAATGGGAGAGAACTGCATGTTCCTCCTGATTTCCTCCAGTGAAAGTCCACCAGAAGCTCTGCGGCGCTCACTGAAAATGACAAAATGATGAACCTCAGCTCTTTGTCTGTCAATCAGCTGCAAAACAATACACGTCCTGAAATAAAGACCGAGTAAAGAGGACAGATGAGATGGGGAAAGATGAGACATTCAGCATGTACTGCTTTCCCTTTCTGGGAGAGCACCATCATGAAAGATTTAAAAGATTTGACCATGCAATGAAACTGCATTTTTTTTTGTCATTTATCAGTTTTGTTATTTCAAAATCTAAAATATATTAAATCTACAAAAAGATCAAACTGACTGTGGTCGGAAATTTGCACTGCTTTTGTGTACAAGTCAGTAACATGACAAATAATCTCACCTTTTTTTTTTTTTACTGAGTTAAAATACCTTTACCAGTTTCCCTTTTTATGTGCATAGCTTTAAAACTGGGCATTCATTAGAAACCTGATCCAATACTAAATGCCACACATATTTTCCTTTGCTTGTTGGTTTCATTTGTTTCCTCTTTGGTCACCAAGTAACTCCATTGTTCACTGCTGCATTACACAACTGCCCTAGTCACTGGGACAACACTTTTACAACTGTTTGAACAGACTGAGGGTTTTTTTTTCCCCCACAAACCAGACGTCTTCCAGATATCTTCTCCCTCGGGAGAAAATATTGTTTGTACATTTTTAAGCCAAAAGGATTCACTTTGGAAGTCTCCTGCAGAAACACTACCGTGAAAGCTTTTGGAGTATTTTGTTGATTTGAATTATGGATGTCTTTTATTTATTTAGAGATACTGAGAAAATGTATTCTGAGTGGCCCTTGTGTTGCAAACCCCTTAATCTTTAGTTGTCTAAGAAGGTCCTTGATCTGTTCTACCTCTGAGTCCAGAAGGCGTAGGCACGGGTGTTGAGAGCGTACTCCAGCTCAAAACGAGAGCGCAGGGCAGCCACGTGACTTCGACCGGGTCCTCCTCGGCTCAGCAGACAGTCAGAGGAGGAAGAGGGCGAAAGGGAGCCGCTGCTGTTGCTGGAGGCCGGAGACATCAACTGTGACACACCACAGAAGATTGCGTTGCTTTAGTGGATCTCTAAATTGTACAATTGTGCATGCCCTTCTTTATAAAGTTATCTTATAGTGATGTAAAAACATGAGACCAGGATAAAATATTTCAGTGTTTCAACCTGTGACCTATGTCCTGTACATTTTTAAGAAAAAAACAAATCATTCTGCTTGGTAAACGTTGGGGGGGAAAAAGCATGTGCGCTGACCCTTAAACGAGTAATTTATTCAGTTTCAGCATTCAGTCCTGTTGTGTACACAGCTGCAATCTATTGTGAATCTGATTAACCTGAGGTTGCTCTGGTTGGATTTCCCAGCAATTTACTCTCAGAAAATTTATCTTTGGATATTCATAAGGATAAAATCTATATTTTTTGTTGTTACACACCTCTATGTTGCTCAGACATTCCTCCAAGTTGGAAACCACTTCAGAGAATTCAGGCCTGTCCTGAAATAAGAGAGAAACAAACTGTATTTTGTTTTTCTCCTAGGGCATCAATCTTACCCCAAAGCAAAGTCACAGGTGTGTGTGGGCTTGTCTTCCCACTTTTATTATTAAATAAGTCCACCCACATGTGAAGCAGAGTTGAACTTTGGCTCTAAAAGTGATGCTTTAGATCTCCTGTCTCGGTGTAAAAGAACAAACACCGCCCCCTGGGACCGGCTGGGGTTATGCGCCCTGCGTGGTCGCCACAGCCTGTATGCAGTTCAGCAAATAAAACTAAGGAAAATAAAGGTAAACACTGGAACCATATTCGTACAATCATATCGGACATGAAAAATTGCGTTTTTAAGAACAATTTTTTTCAATTTAAGCAAAATTCAATAACTGTGTTCTCATACACTTGGGCTGTGACACGGCAATCTCAAAGGCAGGTAAGTAGGTGATTTACTGGGCCACCTTAATTGGCACACAGGAAAAATGTCTGTCACAAAGGGAAATACGGCGGCAGCACCTTTCAGGCATGAAATAATGTGTCTTAATGAGGCAAAGTGGAAAACTGTCCCAGATAATTACGAGCATCACAGCACAGTGGGAGGACCCTGCCAGTCCCATTTGTTCCCAGATGTAAACACCGGGGTAATGGTGTATCATCTGGGGACAAGACTCTATCACTCGTTAAGTGCTGCATGTGCATTAAGGACCAGATGACTCTGCATTGTTTTACTCAGTAGCTTTACCACAGTTTAAGAGATTAATGGAATTATTCTATTTTACTGTTTAACATAACAAAGTGTAAATGCTGAGCAGTTCAAAACATAGATGGAAAGTGTTTTTTTGTACAAGATTAGGGCGGAATCTTGTAATTCTGATAATTAGAGATAAACTCAGTGGGAAGTGAAATCAAAGTAAGTACAGTACTTCTGGGCAGAAGTTCCAGCCTCTCATGAGAAGAGCAGAGATGGGTTTGGGGATCGAGTAGCCAATAGGAGGCCGGATGTGATGGTAAGCCATGTCTGCAGCAGCAGCAGCTGAGGGTAAGAGGAACATTTGACACTTAGATGTAAAATCAGACAATTTCTGCTGATACCTATTACAATGCATTTCTGCTGTAAACCTTTCAATGACGCAGGAATCTAACTGAATTTTTTTTTATTTTATTTCTGCTTTATATTATGATTAAACACAAACATGGCACTTTGAACACGAGACGTTATGAGACGAACATGAGACGTCACCTGGCTTCAGGTGTGCAAAAGGGATTTCTCCAGTGAGCAGCTCCCACAGGCAGAGGGCGTAGCTGAACATGTCTGCCTTCACTGAGTAGCGGGTGCACTGGGTGAACACTTCAGGAGCCATCCATCGCAGGTTCTGCACACCCAGAGGACAGCAGGTAGAACGATTCTTTATTCTCGGTTTGCAGAGTAGAGAAGAATATAAATGATGCGTTTTGAAACATCGAGTCAGGTCAAACACATACATCCACACAGGTGAAATATGGGTCAATTACTGTGATAAACACAGAGTCCTAGTGAGGGGCAAGTAGTTGGAGACAACAGGCGGCTCCCCGGAGATGCAACACACTTAACATCAAACTGCAGGCAAAGCACTATGTAGCACTGAGTCAGCACATCCAGACAAATTCTGCATGATGGCACTTTTCTTTTTTAGCTGCTGGGTAATTGATGGCAGGTGCCAGCAGAATCTCTGGCTTGGGCTTCCACAAAATAACAGCACCGAGTTTTATTTCCGCTTAAAGTGGATAGCTTTGCAGGAGAACTATCTGACTGGAGAGGGAGGGGAATTGGGATGAAAGGAGCAAATACCACTGACCCCTGGCTGCTTGGTCAGGTTATCTTCATCGACCGATTGTAAAAATCTTGATTCTGTAAAGGAAGAGATAGAAGGTCAGAGGCAAAACAAATAACTCCGTTGTTCACACAAATCAGTATGATGTCTGTCATAAATAAGTAGCTCTTTTTTGTTATTTTTCTCATAATACAAACTTATTTTTGGAAAGAGATTCATGTTACATGTTGTGCAGTGCAAAATATGTTTTCTTTCATTATTTATTAGACAAAGAAGAAGTTAAAATGGACAAGACGACTGTAAAAAGCTAAGCACACCCATCATAGTTAGTTGGGGAAGTATCAGATGCTGCTGTTCAGGTGCACTAATTAACCGATCAAGAGGATGTTCTCTGCTTTTTTATTTGGTCATTCATCCACCTTTTCTAACATTCACTGGTGTGTAAAGTTCTTATTGGAGTTGTCCTAACGTATCCATCCTGGTTCCATTCACCTTTCTTTTTAAATTCAAATAGAAGACAATCTGACCTCCAAAATCAGCCACCACTGCATGTCCATCCTCATAGAGCAGGATATTGTGACTGGAAGGAAGACATGCCATTTGTGACATCAGTAGCTATTTTAGGACCAAAAATGGTATCCCGCCGCACGCGTTAGTGTGAAAACCAACCTGTTGAGGTCCCGGTGGATGATGGGCTGGGTGAGGTTGTGCAGGTACTCCATGCCCTTGGCCACGTCGATGGCAATGATGAGCTTGGACTGCAGGTCGATGAGCCTGTCCATTGACACATCATTAAAGCAGCAACCACTTAGTGCCGGATCAATGGCCTCTGCCAATCACACACAGCACTTTACACAGATCAATAGGACAGTCTATAAAGACAGCACCTGGCCACACAGTTAGCGGAACACTTCATCTGGATCAATGATGATCTCGGCTGAGGGGCAGAGTTTGGTGGACTGATGCGAACAAGGCTGATAATGTGACCCGAACCTGTCACCCACATTGTACAAACATGTGCTTATCCCACAACACCGAATAATTACCGTCTGCAGTTTGACCTGTTTTTACATCAAAATTATCACCTGGCATATACTGATCTATTACAAAATTGGATTTATAACCTTAATTTAATGCACTGAGCTTCTCCACAACTTCCATTTAGTTGGAAAAGATACATTTGTTTGCAGGTGTCAACACATAAATTGATTTGGAAATCAATGTAACACAGTAGAACTGCTCTAGTTTACTTCTTACACTGAAGTGTCCTTACTGGTCCAGAATATAAACCCCAGTTTGCATCTAGTAACATGGTGATGGTTACACAGAAAATATAGAGACATGATGATGATTGCTTGTAACAACACGACTGTAAAACAGAAGAAGGCCCCAACACATTGTCCTTAAATGACAGGACTCTGAATTGTGCTGAAGGTCTGAGGTAAACAGAGAGAAAAGGAATGGAGAGAGTACAGTGCCCTGTGGTGCTCCTGTACAGCTGGTTAGACACACAGTCCTTCAGTCTCACAAACTGTGATCTGTTTGTCAGGTATTCATTGGTCCAGGTGGTTGTCGAGGCCTCCACCTGTGTATTCTGGCGTTTCTGACATAATAAACCTGCTGAATTGCTTTAAATGAACTGTAGAAATCAAAGAATATGTCTTCCTCAAAGCGCTTTGACATATCTGTTGTTTAGGATTCTAGGTTCTTTTCCATCTATCATTCGATGACAAATTAGGGTAACCTTATGAATGGGAACTGAAGGTATGTTAATCAACATTTTTAAATACTTAGGATATTATTAGCGGTCAGTTCTTCATAGCCATTTTTATTCTGTGAACATTTGTGAAGTACGACTCATTGCTTAATTCACTTTTATTTATGATTTCTGTTGATCGCCATTTAAAGTAACAGGCTCAGTACCGATAATAATAAAAACCACTTAACACACCTCTTGAAAATGTTATTTAAAGCAAAACAAAAATGGACAAACAGATTCAAACGGCCCTACACTTTTAAATGGGAGTTAAACTTCCATTTTCCGAACTTATTGCAGCAGCTATCTGTGCTATAGTGCTAACATTAGCTTTAACACTGAAAATTCTACATGAAGATTTGGATTCAGCTGCCTTCTTCTAATATTTTCCAATATTAGAGTGCCAGACAAAATCAATGTTAGAATCTGAGTTTCTTACTGTGGCTGCTGTGGAGGCTTGCAGCCCTCCTCTTACAATGCTCCTCATCTACAGTACAGACCAAACGTTTGGACACGACTGTGTGTCCAAACGTTTGGCCTGTACTGTATGTCCTACCATCCTTTTTGTTGTGTCGTGCTTTTAGTTCTTACAATTAAATTTGCACTTATTTGTGATCGTGCTGCATTTTTTTTTTTTCTTGGTTTTGTTTTCAGGGTCAATTTGTATCTTCCTCTGAAGTTTTTATAGCTTGTGTTTCTTTTTTTATTAGTTTTACTTTACTGTCAAGATCAACCATCCATTCAGGTTGTAACTATTTGTAGTTGTTTTACTGACCATGTTGACAAGGAATAATAATTAGTGGTTTTGTTAAATGCCAGAGGATAAATCAGTGCACTATGATCTGATATATGTTTGTGCATTTATGATGTACATGTCCTCACCTCTTCTGCTCATGCAGCAGGGAGAACAACGAGCCTCCAGAGACGTACTGGGTAACGATGGCGAACTGACTGGGGTCATCCAGGCACGCTCCCACAAACTGGATGATACAGGGGTGATTGAGGCGACAGAGGATGGAAACCTCTCTGCAGAACATGTCCACATCAGACTTTGAGCAGTACGTGTTGGCTCTGTACCTGTTAAAAACAACCGCAGAAAGAAGAAGAAATCCAACTACTCCTCACATTTCTGTTGGATACCAAATCCCCTCCCCGATCTGAGTGGGACGAAAAATACCGTTTTATGGCGACAATTTTGTTTCTGCATTTGCCTCTGTAGACTTTCCCAAAGGAGCCTGCGAATGTAACGCATACGCTCATCAATAGCATTATCAGATTTTCAAGCACATTAGCTGACAGGAAAAACAAAGACGAATGGACCTACCCGATCCGATAATTTCATTAAACTCCAGCTCAGACAGCTGAAGGTGGAAGTGAGATGGGAGGCTGGCCCGGAGCACAAGCACTTCAGCTTTTTCTGGAAGAACAATAAAAAAAAAGAATCACTAACTCTACTCGGAAGAAAATGCTTTATTTCAATTATCTGTCGCAGTTACAGGCTACCTAAAACCTCCCAATGATTTAGGATTTATTTAAACAAAATCTTATACCAAATAATCTTAGATTGGATCTTATCCTTATGGTTACATCAGAAAGCCTGTTACCTGTCAAGGTAAATATTAATACATGTCAAAAAGCTTAACCTTGGCGGTACTATTACAATTACTAATTTGACTATAATTTTAAGCAGTAAACAACCAGAGATTGATCTCTAATGTAGTAAAATAGAAAAAAGGGCCCTGCAGATGATAGTGAAGGGAGCTGGAAATGTTATTAGCTTATTCTAAACATCTGTTCAGGAGGCTCTGCTCTTCAGACTCTGTGTCATATTTGCTGTTATTACACATGCTGCTTTAGTTAATTTTTTAAGTGCTTTTTAAAAAATAAGTTTGTTTTGATTTTTTACTCTGGTTAACTTGTCTCATAGAAACACAGTCTCATTTTGTTGTAAACCTATTCTTTTAAGTGGGATTGACAACATTTAATTTTACCCGGTATGATAATTCACAAGAAAGCCTGTCTCGTGTGTGCAGGGGTGTGTGCATGTGTGTGTGTTAGCATCTGAGCCCATTCCCTGGGCAACAGACACGGTGTGTGCAGCCCTCTGAGATGACAGGCTGATGTGCTTCGTTCCAGCTCACTACCTTTAGTCATGCTTTTGATTTTTCCAAGCGGAGATGGCACTGACACATAGGAGCCGTCTGGAAGAAAAATGTACAAAATCAGGCATTTTTTGGGGGAGATTATTTAGGATTGCATTACAGCGGACAATTAACAGGGTTAATTCTCACCCCCTCCTGGCTGGGAGTATTCATTACAAGGGGAATCATCTGGACGTTTGTAGTGTTTAAGTAAGGTGACGATGGCATCGTGACCTGTGACAAGACAATCACTGGCTTTTAGTTGAATAAGTACTTTGTGGAATCACAGTTCCCCATAATCACAGATGCACATAAAAAACATCTGTTAACTCTTCAGGTCCTGAAACAAATTCTCAGCTGGATTTACCTCATTGTTGCTCTGGTTTTATGTTTGGTGTCATTTTTTTCTGCTGGAAGGTCACACATAAACACAGTAAACACAGTGATGTTCATTGTATGTTTTCACATCAGTGTATTTGTCATCACCTTTTGCTATATTTGTACTGTGCTCCCTATGTGACTTATATCAAACTGCTAAGGGACATGGTTGGTTCAGAAATAGTTTCCATCTTGTTATTCCTCCATATTTGTCAGATTTGTGCACAACTGACAATTTTTCTGTTGACAGATTCTCCCACGTTAGCTGTTGATGTCTGCAATTTCTCCAGAATTACCATGGGCATTTATGGTAACTCTACTTGACTACTTCTGTCCACAGTTTCAGTTTAGTTGGGGCACAAAGTCTTGGGAGATCTGTACTTGTGTCAGACTCTTTTCCATCTTCACACCATTTGTAACCTAGCCCTGCTTTAAATGTGTCCACAACTTCATCTCTGAGCTGTGTTTATATACAGATTGACTCTATTTAGCTCATTCATGCAATGCAACAGATTTTGCTGTATTTTTATTCTGTAGTATCCAGAGGGGATGAATACGAAATCTTGCCACATTTCAGACATATTTGTTTGAAATTTTGAACATATCTTCTGTCCACTTTACAATTATGCAACAACTTTGTGTTTGTCTATCATTCATAAAATGAATGCATTCAAGAAAAAAAATTCTACAAGCTTGAGCATCATGAATTCTTGTTAAAGCTTTTACAAACACATACCTTTTTCGTAAGCCCACATCAGGCAAGTCTGCTCGTCTTTCTCCCCGCTGGACCTGCTGGGATCACAGGCCACGAGGTTCATGTCGGCCCCGTTGTCCAGCAGAAACTGTACCAGGCGGATGTGGCCATGGAAACAGGCACTGTGAAGAGCTAAATACGTGGATGTGAGTTTGGATTTTGTTGCTGAACTAAAGAGAGTCGCGTCAGTTTGAGCGCAACAGAGAGATCACCTGTGTGGCCATCTCTGCCCTGATGATTGATGCTCATGGCGTTCTGGCCCAGCAGGAATTTGACCATCTCCAGGTCTTTGCCGTAAGTACAAGCACTGCGTTATAAAGCAGAAATTTATTACCACCTCGCAGCCTGCTCAGCGGGCGATACATGACCTAGCTCTGCTCGGCTGTACCTGTGAAGTGGCGTCTCACTGAAAATGTTCTCCTTTAAGAAACTTTCCGTACCAGAAAGCTGTATCATCTCCTTCACCGCACTAAATTTGCCATTGTAGCAAGCCCTGGTTAAACACATTCACACAAAGAAATCGAGTCGACAACAGCAAACTGTTGCGAGACTCAGATCTGTGGAGCATTCGTTTACAGGTGCAGCGGTGTGTCCCCGTAGATGTTGACAGAATGGGGCTGAACTTCGCCGCTGCCTTCGAGAAGAAAATGAACGATCTCATGGTGACCAAAACGGGCGCAGAAGTGGAGAGGAACGTGTTCTTCATTGTCTCGGGCATTTACTGGTTAACAGACAGCAAACAGTGGGAGAAGCTCAACAATCGTCCCTGCTTGAGCATGTTTGTAAATGAGCCCCAAGTGGTTTGCTGAAGGATGCTTTTGCTTTTGCTGCACAGCATAGCTAAAAATAAATGACTCTGACTTGCCATGCTTAATTTGCAGATTAGTTTGGATTCTTTGGTCTCACCATTAGCTTTGCTACCGTCTCCCACCAGCAGGTTTATGATGCCAAGAAAGCCTTTGGCCGCCGCCAGGTGCAGCGGCCGGTCCCCCACCTCACCGCTGGCGTCCACATCTGCCCCAAACTTCAGCAGCAGCTTTCCAACCTGGAACGAAAGCAGAGTCCATACGGGGAATCAGGAGAGCAAACTATTTGTTCCAGTTCACATTCTGCAAAGGAATGCAAGACAAAAACCTGCTCGTGGCCATAGTAGGAGGCAATATGTAGCGGAGTGAAAAACACAGCGTCCTGAACGTTGACAAAAGCTCCATGCTGTAGGAGTATGTCAGCAGCCTACATGAGAACATAGCAATGAATCAAAATAAAATCATCCATCCATCCATTTTCTATAAACCCTTTGTCCATAATGGGGTCGGGAGGGTTGCTGGTGTCTATCTCCAGCTAACGTTCCGGGCGAGAGGCAGGGTACACCCTGGACAGGTCGCCAGTCTGTCACAGGGCAACACAGAGACATACAAGACAAACAACCACTCACACACTCACACCTAGGGAGAATTTAGAGAGTCCAATTAACCTGACAGTCATGTTTTTGGACTGTGGGAGGAAGCCGGAGAACCCGGAGAGAACCCACGCATGCACAGGGAGAACATGAAAACTCCATGCAGAAAGACCCCGGGCCGGGAATCGAACCCAGGACCTTCTTACTGCAAGGCAACAGCTCTACCAACTGCGCCACTGTGCAGCCCCAAAATAAGTTCATTCATACAGATATAAGGCAACTAACTTAACATTGTGGAAGCCCAAAGAAAGTAACTGTGTTTTCAAAGACATCTAAACATTACTGGAGCCCAACTGGATTTAAAAACCATTGACACTTCTTTTACCTTTTCCACTCTCCCCTCTATTCTCTGAAATCCTAATGGTTCACTTTATTAGCAGTAAATGATGGGACTAGAAACAAATTCAACAACTCTTCCTAAGGTTTTTGTTTTTTAAATATTTTAGAGAATATTGAAAAATTCAAGATGTACGAATACTTCTGAAATTCCCTATCTCAATATTATGAAATACTGTAGCTAAGTCAATAAAGTTAGATAGTGAAGTCATAATTATGAGATAGTATCTTAGTATGATGAGACACAAGTTAGTTTTTTTCCCGTTAGAGTGGCTGAAAAGGGCTTCCATAGGTTAAAGATATGCTGATAGGAGTCTGTCTTTGTTCCAGCTTCTGGCTGCAGAATTGTGTCACTGGTTTCAGTGAAAGCAACAAACTGTGGCACTTACAGCACCTCAGTAATAATGAGCAAACAGAGAAGGATAGATTGAGGATAGTGACTCTTCGTCTCACCTCATGATGCCCAGCCAATGTAGCAACATGCAGAGCTGTGAGGGCCCCGTATCCCACCTGCTGCACGTCTGACCCGCCATGCAGGAGTTCAGTCACCAGCTCAGCGTTGTCCTGCAGCACAGAAACACACCAAGACCCTGCATAATGTCTTGCACTCCTAAGGTTATTGTCAAATATATCCACTTTGAAGCAGCTGCCACGTCTTTTTTAAGCGCTTAAGCTCCACCATGTGGCAAGCCTTTAAAAAGGTTTCAAATACATAAAAATAAGGCAAAGGGCACAAGCTGCCTCACCTTGTAAGCAGCCAGGTGGAGTGCAGTGAAGCCATTCCTGGTGAGTCTGGAAGGACGCAGGCCTTTGAGTATCAGGGTACGCATGTGAGCTTTATTTCCTGGGTACGCAGGGATAAAAACACGCACTAATTAATGGATACTTACGTCAATAAAGTCTTACAGAACGGAGTAAAGAAATGTAATCGACCCTATTCTGCGTTTTATTTCTCCACCTGTCTTTAATTGTTGCTGCATTTTACAGAACGGTCAACTGCACACAATAAGGTCAGTGGGCGCCACAGTAATCCTTCCATCCACTGTCACATTTAGCAGAGGCGTTATAAATAGACTCCAGTAGTCGTGCATACCTCCACACACACAGCAGAGATGCAGCAGCGACAGCCCCTTCTCCGTTCGGTAGTTCACGTTCACCTTCTGGAAAGCCTCGTCGGAGCTGCGTCGCAGACAACCGCAATCCCAAAATCATAACTCAACAGAGCACAAAGTGAGACTGGTGTCCAACAAAGCTGCAGATTTTGTCAGGTTCAATTTTATTTTGTATGAAAGGATGGGAATGTTGGTCACCTGAAAGCAAGGTGGAGGTCTGCCAGAGCACTTTCTGGAAGCTGGAAGTCGTCGTCCAGCTTCTCAATGATCACAGAGTACGACTCGCTCACTTTCTTCTTCCACTCATCTTCGCACCATATTTGTCACAAACATGATCATCTTTTCACGTCACTTTCGTAACATAAATTTATCAAAGTGCAAACAACTTTAAATAAGAGGTTATGCCAGCAATGTAACACACGAAAAAGGCTTCTGCAGCTCCTCTGTTTCTCCGATGAACAGTGATGAGAGCTCAAAATAAAACAAAAGCGTAGCAAGTCCTGTACATCCAAAGATTACATTTTAAGAAAGGCCTTACCTGTGCATGTCTGAGATGGTCTGGATTTGTAGTTTCCCATTGAACTGTTTTGTTTTTTTTTCTTAAATGTGCCGTGTAGGTTTTTTTCTCTCTTTTTATTGTGAACTCCAGTGAGAGAAGAACACAATCTCACACTCTGGCACAATTGCCCCGGTCCAGATAAAGACGGATCATAGCTGAGAGCTAAAAATAAACACTTCTGAGAGGAAGGCCTCACAACTATGACAACCGATCTCCCTTCACTTTGTTTGTTAACGGACTGTATTTAACAAAGCATGTGATCGGTGAGTAGTAGCGTCAAAAACAGCATGATAAACAGGGGAGAAGGACACAGGACAATATGTGTGACAGAAAAATTTGGATTTTATTCATTTTTATTATAGGTTTGGATTTCATTTGTTGTTGGTTTGTATTGTTATTATTTTTTATCCCCTCCAGGGATCTATTGTCCCTTATATGACAGTAGTCTGACAGGAAAGGGGGAAGACATGCGGCAAATTTCGGTGGGGTCTGGGAATCGAACCTGCGACGGCTGCGTCGAAGGACTCAGGGCGTCCAAATGTGGGTTGCGCTATCCCTACGCCACACAGGCTTGGATTTATAATAGTATTATGACTTGGTTCTACTGAAAAGCTCAAAGAATAACATCAACTAACAGATGTTACTGCAGTGTAATGAAGCAACTAGTGGGGATATACTATTACAATTTCTTTTTTTTAAATATCCCTTTCTGTGCCATTTGATGATCACAGCAATTTTGGCATTTCAAAAAGGGGGAATAATTAACAGAACATTTCAAATACGCTGGCAAATGTTGCAGCAGCACCAGATGGTGCAATAATAGTAATGTGTTATGACCATTAAAATTCATGATGGCAAGGCGAAAATATCCTCAACCAAAACTTGTTTGTCACAATTACAATTGTGAATTGTTCCAATTTAATAAATGTAAATCCACACAAAAAAGAACGAAGCAAAGCATGATTCACTTAAAGTGGTTTTACGGAAATTGTTCTTTTAAACGGAAACAAAGTTACAAAATGTCAAAACATTCACTTTCACCAACAAAGTGAAACATTTCAGTATGTGTAACAACAGTTGTTTAAATGCTGAGTTTCCTCTGTTTGATGTCATGATGTAGCCTCCTCTTGAGCTTCAGCATTTCCTCCAGGTTCTTGCACTGTAAACAGTCCTGCATCGACATCAGAGCTGTGTCTCTGGGAGGGGGGCTTGTGGAGCCACTCAGGACGGCCTGCAGCATTCTGAGAGACGCGGAGAAGGAGCTTTCCTGCTCAGAGCAAACAGGAAACAGGCAAGCGTTCCACAAGCTACAGCTCGATGCGTCTCCTGAGAACTCGAGGTGTTCATTCTCCATCCCCCAGTGGGACAGGCACTTTGCAAGGTTAAGTCCAAAAAACTCTAGTTCCTCCACATGTGCAGGAGAAGCCACACTTTGCTTTAAGTTGTCTTTAATACCAAAGAACACGGTAACAAACCTGATTTGTTTCTGGTGGGTAACGCATAATGTGTGCATGAAAGCCCCAGCTGGCACAGAGAGTCCTGGACTGACCCAGCAGCCGCTGATGATGGACCCCCCACCCACGGAGACCCCTGTTTCCAGTCTGGAGTACTCCACCACTGACCCAGCCTCCACAGAGCAGCTGGGATCAAGGACACTGTACATGATGCAGCAACCAGAGAAGTTTTCAGTGGCATTTACACTGAAGGCAGATGACAGGAGACCCAGCTCGCCCCTGAACGCCTCGTCCTCCGTCAGGTGGAAGAGGTACTCTGAGGTGGTCCCGATGTGATAAAACTTAGAGTTGTTGAGGAGAATGACATTGAGGGGCATCCCTTTAAGTAAATGGAAGATCTTTTGTCGGATTTCAACCAGACTACTCTCCTCTTTGGTGACATTAGCTGTGTTTTTGGTGTACTCTATTGTGGCTTTTGGCCCCAGAGCTTGAAGAAAGTCCCCGTATGCGTCGATCTCACAGTTCAATGGACCCAACTCATTCAGCAGGTTCAGAAGTGACTTGGCACTCTTAAAGTCCATGTAATAGGTGCTGTCTGTGTAGACAAACTCACTGTCAGACATGGAAAACAGGCCATTCTGATTCGTGCAAACAGCTCCTCTATCCCGCATCTCATCGATGCTTGGCTTGTGCAGAAAACACAGACAGGAGGAATTCTCCATTTCCTGATATGAGGAATGTTCACTCGGATCCAACACAAACACGCCATGGGTGGTTCCCACAGAAAGTGGGGAGGGATGGGCTAAAGCTGTAAAGCCTGGTTTATCAAAGCTGACTCTCTCCTCCTCTGGTATGCTGTAGAGCTCGATGTCATCTGCACAGGTCACCAAGAAGCCGGGCTTCATTTGTGATGGGAAATCCACATACATGGCCAGTTTGAGCTCCAGCATCTGGTAGATGGGGTTCCCCAGTGGTAAAGGCATGAAGATCTTTCCCAGAGCGCTGGCACTGGGCATTCGCTGGCTGAAGCCACCTGAAGGTACAACATGTGGAAATGGCAAATGTTGGTGGGTTTTTTTCTTTATTTTAATTCAATTCGACATTTATTAAAATATTTTTAAATTATTTTCTTTCAATAAAGACTATATTCAGTGTTTAATTTTGTAATGTTATAGGAACAGAAATTGTGCATACAATGGAGTTGTTTGCGAAAACAAGTTTTGAACTATCCACTATTAAAAAAATATGACTGTAAAGAAATTGTACTGTACTGTTGTGATTAAAACAAATTTTCCTTCCTCATCTGTCACTGCAAGCTTTGGCAACTGTGCTACAGCCATCTACATCATATATGGGCAAATAGCAGAGTGAGACTCTATTCATTTGGCCAATTATATGATTGGTGTGTAGATTGTGAATCTGATTAAAGACAGACATTATCATTGCAAAGACAAATGACAACATATTTGATATATTGCACATCTCTAGTTCAGTCTTGTCTTTGTTAATTAGCTTTATTATTATTAATAATAAATCACTTAAAAGTGGCTCTAAAAATCCCCCAAACCACATTATTTGTATGGTTGTCCAACTACAATAAATCTGATTCAACTGAATGCGTAAATGGGACCTTTCAAACAATTAAATCATTTTCTAGGAACACTTATGAGAATCCTAAATACATGTTTGTAATAATCCCGATAATATCTCAATGTATCTTTCAAAATTTCAGGGGGAAAAAAATTAAATTTTTCCCTTCTTCTTTAAAAGAAATTCTTAAACCTAACATATCCTTCAAGAAAGGTGTACACAAAAATTCCCTACAACCGAACCAACACATTTTGCATAATTAGTTTTATTTTAGTTAGAAACATATAGGTAACCTGCGTGGATCAGGATGATTCTCATGTTGCTCAGAGCTTTTCCATAGATGTCATTCAGCTGCTGAAGAGCATACAGAGTGGAGCCTCCATTTCCTGCAAAACAACACTACTTTAAACATTAGCCTAACAGAAGCGAAAAGAGTGCAACCAAATAAGGCTGACAGCGGTTCACTGACCTATTTTGCACCCAGGGGGATCTGAGAAGACCTTGTACTGAGCTCCGACGGGAAGCTCTTTCCTCACAACCTTCTCTCTGATCTGCAGCTCGTAAGCTTCTTTCTGGCTCCCGTCCACAGCAGTCACAGCCACGACATCCCAAAACTCTCCCGGTAAAACCTCTCGGCCTTCAGGAATGCCAAAATGTTACTTTTACTGAGCTCCAGTCGAAGTAAGATGAATGAAAAATAAAGCTCACCACGCAGCGAGTTCAGTTTCCTGAGCTTTTCTCTTGTTGCGGCTTGTAGTTTCCTGCTGCAGGCTTGGCTCATGCTGGCGCTTCTACTGTAATTTAAATACAGTCAGTACAGAACCGAATATGTTGCTTTTAGTTTGAAATCACGGGACTTTATTCTGTTTATGTCAGTCCTTTTCTGTTTTTCCGGATTTGGTCACGTGGTTAGTTGTGTTTACAGCGCATGCGTGCGGCCAATTCTCCGCCAAAACAATAAAAAATATTTTTGATGATATTTAAACAGACGGTTTGCACAAATTGCACAGTTTCACGGAGCCTTGGATATATATAAATTGACTGCAGTCATTCCCAAGTCTTGCTAACAATAGAAAAGAAAAATAAATGTATAAAAAAATCTTTGTAATTGACATAGTTTTATTTCTTGACTTTTACATCTTTTCTACCATTTTTCCCTTCCAAACAACAAAATCCTTGGGTACAGAACTCTGTAATTTTCCAAAGTTTTTATAAATGCCATTGGCTGCTTTTTCCCCCCTTGTTTATTGTCCACTACTTGTCCCTGATCATGACAAAATGCATAAAAATGATCTGTCAGATGAGCAAAATGCCTAAAGATCTTACTTAAAGTAAACTTTTTAATACCTCATCTGTTTTGTGTTACCCCAAATCTAGTTTATCTCATAAGCTTTGAAGGTTTTTAATAAAGCCCGAGTGTTTTATAGGTCAAGATCAAGCAAAAATTAATTTTTCTTAAAATAAATGTAATAATAAAAAACAAATGAACAAAAGCCCCTTGCTTGTCTCTTTAGAAATTAAAGTTAAAAATATTATGGATGTCTCAAAAATTAAAAAGGAACAAGCTCTTTGGTAGAGAATTGCTTATTACTTGTTTGTTCTGACATGAAAGGAAAAGGCAGAACCAGAAAACTATAATAACATTTTTAACATCAGATTACCAGTCACAGCACAATTTTTCTGCCTTCAGCATTTGCTGCGATCCTGACCACTGCCTTTAATATTAATATTGTTAGGCTAGTTTTCCTGTCTCCCGATTTACCGACACAAAGTGGACTCCATCCCTAATTCCAACAAATTAGCTCCCTCCAACAACAAACACAATAATGAGTGAATCCACTTTGCTCTGGGTGCAGCCTTTGTAAACTGATTTGCACTTTTAGCTCTATTGATTAGGAATAAACATCATTTTAGCTTGCTGCACACTGCTTGAATGCTATCAAGGTTTCCAGCTAAAATTCCTTAATTGCTTGAAGTGATATTAGATAAAATAAAGAATGAAAAAAAACTAGATGATTTAAAATAACTTTGTTAGTTTTTTTGATATGTACATGCTGTTTAGTGTAATAAACTTGCTCTTGTCTGTAACTATGTTCAGGATTAGTGTGTGAAAACAGAAATGAGTAATGGAAAAAAAATGCTTTTGTTTGCCTAATGCACCATTTTAAAGTTTAATTGAAAAAAATATTTCTCGATTTCTGAGCAACAATAGGTAAATGGCCTGTATTTGTATAGCACTTTATCTAGTCCAGAGGAATTTACATTACATTCAGACATTCATACGGTAGCGTTTCTGAATAATGTACATCATGAGAAAACTTTGAGTTCAAGTATATGAAACCACAAGAGGCTTCTTTTGGTTTCACATACCTCAGTGTCCAGCGGAAACTGAGGCTTTTTTTGAGGAAAGTGTTAGTTGGAAAACATAAGTTCAGGAGTGGTGTGCTGTTTCTGGACAGATTTAGCTCCTGTAATCATCAACAGAATTGGATTTGCCTGTGTTCACACTGTACTGAGAATTACACCCATTTCCTAGGTAGGTGGATTTCCATTCGACAAAAACTAGTTTATATTCCTCTCCTGGACCTGTGAAACTATATCAGAAGCTTTAATATAAAATGGTTTAAGAAAGTTAGGAATGCAAAGTTAAAGGGTGGTGCAAATTATATCAGAGAATGTATTTAACAGCTTTAAAAGGTTTATTGATTAAAGTAACTCAACACATTTTATCCTCAAAGCTTATGTCTCTACAATAAAATTAGTTCAAGTGCAATTTGTTGTCTCAAATGAAAACAGCAAAGTTATACACCAAAACCACTTGTAAACTTCCTGTCATTAAATTAAAATATATTAACATACAAAGTGACAAAGTAATCACACCTGACCTTAACTAAAACAAATTCTTTACAGTGTTAAGTCACAGTGAAAGAACCATCCGACAACACGACTGGACTGCTATAAACTGATGGCTCACAAAATATAAATCATATATCTAGAAATCTAAATTGCACGTTTTCAAAAAATAATGCTAAAAAATGACTACAGGCATAAAATCATTTGTGCGCTTTTGCTTTGTACTTGTCTATGCAAAGTACAAACTAGCAGTCCTTCATAATCTGAGAATGCCTTATTTTGACATATTTAAGCCCAGCAACTCCAAAGCTGTGTTAAATCAGGATTAGAGCTGTGAAACATCACTACTCTGTCCTGATAACACCCCTTCTTTGCTTATGGGAGAGGGGTTTTAAATCAAAATGAAGAAGGTGGCAGAGCATCCAGGCTATCTTTGTTGGCTTCCAGGAACTGACTGCAAGCGGAAAACGTGCTGTAGAAGCTGGAGGAGAGGCCAGCCACATCTGTCGAGATGTAGGGGAGGACACCTGGTGTGGCCTGGTTGTAGTAGGTGAACTGAAACAAAAACGGCTGATCAATTTTGATACCTGCAGCAATGTGCTGTAAGCGTTAGAGCTTGTGCCGCAGACATTGGGCTAACCTTGGTGACTGAACTGGACTCCTCCCAGATTGTGAAGCCAGCACAGAGCACCTCTCCTCTGGAGAAATCCTCTGTAGGCGGGTGATTGGGCAAAGTGACAGAACGCAGAGCGATCAGGTACGGGTCCCTGAGAGAGACAAAATGGAATTCTATGAAGAAGTTATATACAGCACAAAAAAGGTACAATGCTATGAAGGAACAAATTAGGTTAGAATTCAACAAAACAGTTATTAATTACTCAAATGAGCGGACAAACTACTTTTTTTTTTTTTTGTCAGCATAACTTCTCTATACCAGAGGCATGAACCCTACTTAGTCAAGAAGACTGTTCTGTGTTTGATCTCCTGTATAGATTAATCGGCTCATGGGATCTGTCCAGTAACTGTTTAAATTATTTAAACATTTGGTGCAAATGAACCATTTAAAAATGAATTCACAAAATGCTAGCAAAATTATACTTAGCTCTGTATATTTTTGCATGGAATTTGACCTGTTCACATCAATATACATTGAAAAAAAAAACAAAAAAAAAACGTAAAATAGTAAAAGGAGCAATGACATTCTTTAGAAACTGAAATATGAGAAATAAGATCTAAAATGCTAAATAAAATGAGTCCATCATTTAATTAATTTCAACATTTATAATTCACAAACAGCAATTTAGGGCAGGGTTTCTCAACCGTGGGGCAACTGTGCAGCATGTTTTAGGAGTCCCCCTGCTGCCACACGTATGACTTAAATAACTGGGTGATTAAACAGGCTTCTCCTCATCATGCCGTCTGTGGCATGATGAGGAGGTGATGCACTCATTGACTCAGGTGTATTGAAGCAGAGACAGATCCAAAAGATGCAGGACAATGGGCCCTGAGGACCAGGGTTTATCACATGCTAATGTAGAATGTCCTTCCTAGTATTTTTTCCTGTCTCGTAATATTGTAACATTTTGAATAAGTAACAAAGTAAGAAAGAGAAAGTTATTATCAAAAAAAAAAAAAAAAAAGTAATTTTAGGGCAACATATTGAATATAAATTGTTACAGGTTTATTTACTTGTTTTACTAAAAAAAACGTGTAACAAAATTGTGGTATAAATATCAGCCAACCTTATTAAATCATTTTCAAGCTGGAAACAGAGAACACAAAATGACATGTTATTTTGCAGCACCTGGAGTCACATGGCTTCCTTCTAGATGCAAGCAAGATAAAGTCTTTTCCTTTGCCCCCTTTGCTGACAGAGGGAGTAACCACACGATAAAGAGTGTCATCCTCATCTGCCTGGCTGATCACCTCACACTCCCTGTGGTTGAAACATTGACCAAAAAAATTAATTAGAAACATATTAAAATTTCTCAGGCTTTTGAGTATTTGACAATAATGTCACAAGTAAGCGTTCATCTGGAAGTTACTGTTTTCTTAATAAAAAAAATAAAAATCCTGTGCAAAAACCGAAACTCTTCACTGCTGGTGGCTGAGATTAGACAGATACTGGGACAATCTAATCTTCATCTGCTGTATTTAAAGCACCATGTTTGAAATGTGTGTATGTTACTGACTCATAATGTCGGTCCCATTCTTTCCTCCTCCTCAGGTCCGACAACAGGTGGAACACCTGCTCTGCTGGGACGCTGACGTACATCTCCACCTTGACACAAAGCATGTGGTTTTCCTCCAATGTGTATAGTCTCACCTATCAATAAGTACAGACAGAAGTTGTTCAAGGTATCAACATGTACAGTGCCAGTGAGAAATTTTCGATACACTCCAAGCTTGCCATTTTAGTTTTGGGCTTTTGATGATGCCCTTTGACCATTCTTTTCCCAGGGTACAGTGACTTCATAATACACTACTTTAGTGCATTTTTTGGGGGGTCAGGTTTATTCAAAGATGTTGTAGAAGAAATATGTGTATTTTATAGCAACAAGCAATTTTGCATTTAAAATATATAATTAATAGCATCAACATTCTGCTGTATCTGACCATTTCCTATTTCTAAATAATAGAAGGCAGAATGTAAGTTGGAAAGCTAATCCTAACTTTGCTAACTATACACTGATCTATATACTATGCTAAGATCACACTGACCTTATTTTTCTCTGAAGTTAAGACCCAGTTGTTCCGGGTATCCATGAGCTTCAGGGCTGATACGTTGTTGTAGCTCAGGTACATCTGAAAAACCAAACGTTTGAGTGAACTCCTGAGCTTAAGCACCATATCTGGTGGGCTTTGACTGCTTCTCTAAGATACCTGGTTACTTGGATCCCAGGGCACAGACAGAGGCACTTGGGTTTGCTTGCAAGAGATGATATATTTTCTGTAAACAATTAAAGGCACAACTCAAAGAATAAATCTGACCAGCATAAACACTTATTCGGGTGAGTCCATCACGTTTTGTTACTAAATTGAAGAAACACGAATTATGCTGGAAGCAGAGTGTTTAGCAGCCGAACAATGAGCTTTTTATTCTTAGTAAACTCTCTACCAAAGTCTGCTCAGCTGTGATATGCAACCAAGCCAAGTCATTTTCTTATGAAAAATACTGCAAACAAGGAGCTTTGTCACGCCATATTCACACAGCACTTCGGTCGCACCATGATCTTTACAGAGAACTGGTGCTGCATAAGCAAACTGAATTGATTTGAAGATTATATATATATATATATATATATATATATATATATATATATATATATATATATATATATATATATATATATATATATATATATATATCAAGAGTTTAAGATTCAGTAAACTAAGATCTACCTCAAACCAAATTCACACTAAAGTGCAAGTCCTAATAATGACTACAGTCTCATTATACCAAACGTCAACTGAGCACAACTGTAATAAGTTTGTTTTGTTGCACATGTTGCAATAGTTAGTACACATACCAACTGAACTTCTTCACATTTCGCCACATATCAGACATAATTTGATACGGACATGAACGCTAAATAATCCTAGAAGAACACTTGTTAGAGGATGTAAAAGGACAGTGGCAGAGGTTCACCTAACATCAAGACAGCCGTATTTATGCAGTCAGAGCAACAATAGGTTGACTTAGAGAAAAGCATATTCATGAGTTAGAACGTCCTAGTGAAAGTCCAAACTTGAACGGAATTAAAAAATTTTTCAAAGATGCTTTCCATTCAATCCAACTGAGCTATTTAGCAAAGAAAAATAGGCAAGCATTTTCAGCCTCTAGATTTGGGAAGCTGGTAGATATACCTCAAAGACTTGGAGCTGTAATTGGAGCAATACATTGTTTTGTACAGTATTGAGTCAGAAGCTGAATACAAATGATAATTACACATTTAAGGTATCTATAAAAAAATGCTTGAACACATTGCAACCTTCTCCTTCAATTTAATAAAAACACAGTGCAGTGTGTTGGTCTATCCAGGTTATAATACTACGATTGGTTGAATGAAGTTTGTGGTTGTAACATGAGAAAATGTGAACATTCAATTCAAGGCTCTGTAAATGTGACAAACCTGTCAAGGCGAATCTTCTTTCTTGCAATAGCTTCTTTATAACGTCTTCTTCCATCCTTAAAAACACATGAAACCCCAATTTAATGCAGACAAACGAATGTTGATTACGTTGCAGAGCGAGGTCTCCAAATGATATAATAAACTTTGTTAACATACCACAGGCTCAGGTTGTAGGTGCGGCAGCGTGCGGGGCTTCCTATCACTGTCCAGCACCTCAAAGGTCATAAAGGCACTATTGATATGGCGCAGAGGTTCTCCACCCTGATAGGCCTCTGCACAGACTCCCACCTCCATGCTACACAGCATCAGTAATAATTTATTTTTATTTTTTTCAGAGCTGCAAACACACTAAGTGTACATAAGTGCAGACTGAAATCAAAGGCACTACAAATGAACAGTGCTGACATCCCTCAGTTGATTCAGGAATTGTTTACTGAAACCTGTCAGGCAATGTGCAGACGCACCTGTGTTTGAAGGCGTTGTTAACAATAGCTTTCAGCACCAGCCGGTCGCCAATGTGTGACGGCCCACGAAAATGGAACATGTCTATGGTCCTCAGGGTTGGGTGGGCGTTACACAATCGGCTGGATCAAAACAAAAAATAGATGATATGGATGTGTATCTGTGCTCTATAGCACAGATACACATCAAATACACATCCACTCATGTATTTAAGGTCATGAGTGGGTTAATTACAATACTAAATTGGGAAAATGTAGCATAGCAAAAGCAGCATGGATCTCTAAAGATCTCAGAAAAATAAAGTGGTGATGCTCATAGGTCTCAAAAATAACACTTCAGCTAGATTTATATAAAACAGTCACACTGAATGTTGACAGAAATGTTCCTTTTCTTTGCTCCTCAAATCATAACATTGTGGCAACCTTTTTAAACTTAAATATACATATATATATATATTTTAAATCCAGTCATACAGATAACAAAGCATATTCTACAGCGTACGTACAAGAGTACAGACAGCCCTTCAATTTCTTTTGTATCGAACCAAAACCCAAAACTTCAATGCATTTCTTTGGAATTTTATGTGATAGAAAAATGACAGCGCACTCCATTATTGTAAGTTATAAAAGAAATTATGCATGTCTTTTAAAAAAGAATTTTCAAATAAAAATGTAAAAGCATGGCGTGCTTATGTATTTAAGAATCACATTTTATTGCAGTTACAGCTGTATGCATCTAGAGGGTATCTCTCTAGCAGCTTGGTACAGCGTGATTGCAAAAATAATTCAGATTCAGAAAGAATGGATGGAAAGCATCTCTGAACATCACGTCTTGCCTCAGGTTCCCAACTCTGTTTTCTTATGTATTCATATATTCATCCCAATACATGAATATATTTTGACCAAAGCCACTCCATTGTAGATCTGATTGTATGTTAACAGCTATGCTCCTGTTGTAAGGTGTTCAGTGTCAGACTGAAGCCTTCATCAGCCTCTAACAGGTTTCCTTCCAGAATCGCCTCCCTCTGATCAACTTCACTCATCCTCCTAAACATAATCCCCACAGCCTGATGCTGCCAAAGGCAGCGTGTTCAAAAGGTTTTGTACTCATCTGTATCTGGTTCCTTGGCCTTCATGATAGAGGATTGAATTGTTTGCATTTTATTTCAATATATCAGGACATAAAATGGCCTAAATACTAATAACGGCCACACCTTTTAAGATTTGTATTTGTAAGCAAAAAATGTATGCCTCCCTTTTTCCACAAAATTCTATTTTCTGATGGCTTCCTGTATAAATTTAACAAAATGCATCTAATTTGGCATTAAAATATAAAAAAATGTAAAATATTCTGAATAATTTTTGCAAGCCTCTCTAAAAGTGAAGCTCTTCAAAAGAAGAAAAAAAAAAAAAAAAACTGCATACCTTGCTGCAATTGTAGCCACATTCTCCATCCAGGCCATGATCTGGCCTCCAAAAGTGCTGACTTGATGGTTGGCATGGGGCGGAAGCACCAGCTCCACGCTCTCCACTCGCGTCTTCTCAGACAGCACGGCGTCGTCATACTCCTGACATTCCCCTGATGAAAGACCCAAAAAGACCCAGAAAGAAAAGGCTGCAATATTTCTGACCTTAGAGGACCGTGTGTTCTCAAAACCTTGTGTCCTTACCCAGCTGAGCTGTGCTGCTGCTCAGCAGGTCTGTGATAATCTCAGCATGGATGAGTCGCATCCTCCGCCGCTCTGCTGCCAGGCTGTACTCCATCTGCTCCATTTGTGTATAAGGAATCACCTGCTTGAGCTGTACCTGCGCACAGAAAACCAAAACGGCCAGAAGAAGATAAGCAAGCTCCACCAAAGCGATGGTGTGCCCGAGATTGTTTCAGTCCCCGCTCCGTTACCTTTCCAGCTTCAGTTCGTCTGGAAACAAACGTGGCAAAGGCGTGACAAATTTTCCACTGCCTGTCAGAGTAAAGATCTTCACAAGTCACCAGTATGCCCACCTGAAATTCACACATTTACTACATTTTTATGTACGAATATGTGCTGTTCAACTTAAGTATGACACCAGAGAGACGTCCACCAACCTCCATGCTAGATGTGAAGGCTCTGTTGACTTTGGCAATAATACTGACAACTTGCCCAACTCTGAAAGAGACAAACATGGACGCTTCTTTACAGTCAACATGATTATACTCAACACGGCATTTTCCCTCTCTACCCTCAGAAATTATTTTAAGTCAACAGTAAGAAAACTAGTTGTAAATTTGGGACGTTTGTCGTCATTGCTAAATATTAAGGAGTACGGGTGAAGCATATTTCATTTAAATTATTTTTTAAGAAAACAATTCAAAAGGTAGTTTGGTAAATAAATCCTAAACGAATGACACAAGTTGATCACTTTATGGTTGATAATACCTTACCCTATTGTGTGTTCGAAGTGGATGTCATCGACCGATGCAGTGACACAGGAGCAGCCTGCATGTCTCTCAGCTGGGAAAGGAGGGATTACACTAAATTAAGAATATTTTTTTTACTAGCTTTACTCATTCACTTAAATCTTTGAATACACCAGCAGCAGAACTTTTCAACTTCACCGAGTTTTATTTTATTGTCTATCAAAACTCACTGATGTACGGAAGCCATGTACAGATGGCTTGCTATCGCGCTTGGATAATAGAATTTATCATCTGTGAAGGTTTGTGGAAAAATAGGTACAACAAAAACCAGAAATACATGAAAAAATACATAATTGAATTTAGGAAATGACTTCAGACTTGTGTAGCGCTTTTCAGGACCCTTGAAGACACTTTACAATGAAATCAGCCATTCACATTCACAGACACATTCACACACTGGTGGCAAGCTGGTGGTAGTCACAGCTGCCCTCGGGCAGTCTGACAGAAGTGAGGCTGCTATATTGTGCCATTGGCCCTTCTGACCACCACCAGCAGGCAAGGTGGGTAAAGTGTCTTGCCCCAATAATTTCTCATTCCTCACCTGACAAACAGGCTGTGGAGTCCATCCACTTCAGCAGCTGTCCCACACTCAGCTCCCCGCAATGATTGGAGTGACAGGGCAGCACGATTTGACTCATCTGCACCTCCGTGGGGTTTCTATAAACTTCCCCGGTCTCTTGGATAAGTTGGGGTTCCAGCATGATGCCTCCATCTTTCCCCTCTGATGTCATAACTCACAACTACACAGACAGGAAGAGACAAAATAAATAATAAACATATTTTTACATGTAACATTTAAAAAAAACACAAAAAAAAACCAAAAAAAAAACATGTGTATCATTTTCTGCCAGATGTTTCCAGTTTCTGTGTGATAAAATGTAAAAAAAAATAAATAAAATAAAATAAAATCAAAAGAGAGAAAAGTTAAAGGAGTATGAAGTACTGTATTGAGAGTTTAAATGACAAAAGTAAAGCTATATCTACATTATAAGTGATGTAAACATGCACAACATGTTTATAAGTTGAGTAAACAACAAAAAAGTGCGAAGTCAGAAAGTTTTAATGTGATCTATTGCCACATCTGAGAATCACACATTCTTCAGTCAACTCAGGGCTTTTCATAATCTTCAGATAATCTGCAAATACGTTTTACTAAATGCGCAACATTTATAACCCTCCACTAAATCTGACCTGAGCTCGCTCTGAATTTCTATGTAATTACAACCAACTACACTCAGGGTGCAACTGTACACAGAGAATTGCTTTTTATTTCAAGCTGGGGCACGTCCTCTTTAGTCGTGCAGACAAACTATTTCAAGACCTGCAGATAAATGGGGCATTCAGGGAAGGCATTTGCTGGGATACTTCTAAACAGGGTCACACACACAATCACCTGTTCCCACTGCGTAGGCAATTCTGAATTAATTCCCACAGACATAACCTTCACTACAAACTTATAACGACGCTTCTTGAGCTATACATGCATTTCTAAGTTGACACTAAACATATGACTTATAATGAGAAAAACACAGAAAAGAGCTTACTCGATGTATTAAATTCAGCTGAAGTCCAATGAGAGCCAGCGGTGGTGCTGTTGGAGCTCATCGAACCGAACCGTGGATCTTCTTCTGGTCGCACAATCCTCCGAAACGGAGCCGAGGAGCACGCAAACAAGCCGCTTGAGTTTAATGAAGAAGTTTGGCCGCTGGAGGGAGGGGGAGAGGCAGAGACACCACCCCCCTACAGAGCTTACAGTGTGAACACTTTTTTAAGGTGGAACTGGAGTCCAAACGCCATGCTTTAATAGAGGTGATATTAACTCATTTAAAAGTATCAAACGTTATCTTTCAGGTATTCCTTTAGGACTTGACTTTAAATACTAATTCAAATGCAGCTCAAACTTTGAGACTATATTACATTTGCAACCGTGATGCAATTTGCTAATTATCCCGCAATGGAAACTGCGCAGACAACAAATCTGCATTTAAAATGTGATGCTGGCAACATGTTGCAAAACAAGATGGGGTGGAGGCACGCTTCCCACTGGGTTGCATCAGCTTCCAGCACTGCTTGGAAGCGTTTTGGAGTTGAAGGGACCAGATGGAAACTAAAGTCTTTACCTTCCTAGTTTCCTAAAAAAGCTGAATACCTCATCTTCTTTTCAATTTCAGCAACAATAGATGATGGGAATGTTTGACACTGCTTGAGAATAGTGACTGGTTGTTGGCAATTTGTTCCCTATTTCGCTCTCTGGAATTGTCTTTCTAAATTTAGCTCGCTTTGCCTAAAATGCCCAATGACTGCAGATGTTGCGACAAAACCCTTTGTTCAGCAATTTTGATTCCCTCACTCCTGCACCGTAGATTATAATGGATGATAATATTTCCTGTGATAACAGACCATATGTTCTCTTTGAAATTAAAGGATATATAAAATTTAGATTTTCAGTTTTTTGCACAAACCAAAAAGGTGGAATTTTCTTTGGGTCTTAGAAAATACAAAAAGCAAAGGAAAAACACATTCTTTCTCCTTTTTGAATAACACACAGTAGTGTTTTCTTGTCTGTTTAATAATGTTGATGGTTGTCATGGCTTTTCTCGGTTGTTTCTCTGAGTCAACTTCAATTGGATTGCCAGTTTTAACTAGAGAACCAAATATTGAAGCCATTCACTGTTTGTTCTGTAAAGTTTCTTTTAGACATTCTAAGCATAATCTGATATTCATTCATATTAGTCATGAGTCAGGTAATTGTATCAAATTATGTAGTTACAAATTGGACTTTAAACTGTGAAAATGTTTGACCAATCCCATTCCTACATTTTAAATTCATTTAATGAGATTTCTTTGGACTGTGTAGCTCATTGAGCAATAGCTGCTTCACTTAGTCTGTATGAAAATACTTTGGGTAACATTGAACAGTCGCTAAATATAAATAACATTATTATAAAGAGCAGAAGTTCCCAAAGTTTGGATCACAACTATGTAAGGCATCTTGAGGTCCTCTTCAAGAATTAACCTATAAGTGATGAAGAGAAAGGATGTACATACCAGTATTAGAAATGTTGTGAGAAAAATAAATTATCCAAAAACAACAAAAACAGGTTAGAAAACAATTAAAAGTGACATGTCTGGTACTTTATTTAATGTTGATGCTGCTATGATACTTTTGTACCACTTTTTAACTAGCTGTAAAAATGCTAGCATGCTCAACCAAGAGTCAGGGTCATGACCCCTTTACCTTTTCATTTTGTACATCAGAAGCTGAAAGTTTGGGAACTGCAAGATAATAATACAAATGTTGTATTGTGTTGGGAAATGGATTTTAATCTTGTTTGTATCTGGGTGTGTTTTTTCTTTTACCGAACATATGTTTATAACAATAACTTTTACATTTTGTGTAATCTCTACTTGACTGATCAAATAAAAGAAACTATATCCTGCTTCCTAGTTTACATATGTAACGACATTTGAAACACAGATATCTACTCTCGTACAAAATTAATAAAGCAGGCTAACAACAAACCAGAATAGTCAGTTTGTTGTTAATTATGGGGCAATTAATAAGGGAACAGTGAATTTGTTCCTTAAATCGAGCTCTTTTAAACTGAAGCTATCGACGTCAGAACTGTAAACAGAGAGCACAAAAAGGCGGGTCTTAATTAGATCTCTGGGTTCTCATTGGTTGCCTGTCCTGCCGCTCGCGGTGGCCCCGCCTCTTCCCCCGGACCAGGCTCGGTTGAGTCGTTGGATCGAGGAGGAGTGCGGTTGGCGGCCGCGATGGTCTGACAGATGAAATAGCGAAAAAAAGAAAGAGAAGGCGGGCGTCCTCCCACACAAAACAATGTTCCCAAAAGGCAAAGGCACCCCTGTGCCATCGGACAGCCAAGCACGAGAAAAGTAAGCCGAGAAACGTTTATTTATTCCGTATTTTTCCGCCCGCTAAGTTGCTTTGTGTTGTTTGCTGGGTATCGGCTAGCAAGAGGCGATTTCCTCCTACCGAGAATGGAATTGAATGAACCGCCTTGTCTGCTCGCCATTCCTCCTCCGAGCTGTGCTTCTTCTGCCTTTAGCTTTTTGCTGTTGTTCTCCGCACACCCACCGTAGACTCCAGGGGCGGTCTGGTTGGTGTTTAAAGCGAACTCTCTGAGACGTTTTTCGGGGTTGTCCGAAACGAGAGCACGGAAAATGAGAAAACAATAACATCGCGGCGCTACAGTGCATTGTTTTCTCTGTTGCGCTCTCTGCCTGGATAGGCTTCGCTTTTATTACCCTCAGCCCCATCAGTTCCACTAAGGCACAAGCTAATACACAGCATTTTCAGACTGCTTTTTATGCTTTAAATTATATAGTTTATTTACTAGCTAGGGAACATTAAATGCTTCAAACCTTAAACAGGCTTGGCTTGTTTTCCAGTCCCCATTTAATTTTTGGCTTGAGCTATTTGGCAGCCATTGTTCCCAGGGCCTGTAGTCGAATCAGCTCACCTACTCTTTATTTTACAGGAAGAATTAACCTTATGGCAATATGTTTGCAAGACCAAGCCACACATTATTATCATTTTTCAATTTTAAAATATATTCTATTTTCCTACACAGGTTGGCTCTATATGTATATGAATATTTGTTACACATAGGAGCACAGAAGTCTGCACAGACCTTTCTATCAGAGGTATGTGGAATTTGGGGTAAAAGTTCAAACCTGTTTTCAACACTTTGTTGAAATGCTTTTTTTAACAAAAAAAAAATAAAAATCAATCTTAACTGAAATCTGTTGATCGTTTGTAAAACCTGTCGTAGATCCGATGGGAGAAAAACATAACCCTTGGAGAGCCCCCTGGATTCCTACATTCCTGGTGGTGGTGAGTCTCATTTCGTTGTACTGTAGCTCAGTGTCCAAGGTTTGTTTGTGGTGTTTCAGTTGCTTCATGACCTCCTGCACCCCCTCCTCTCTTGTCTACAGTGTTTTCTGGGACTTGTATTGTGCTGCACCGGAGAGGAGAGAGACATGTGACCACTCCAGTGAAGCAAAGGCCTTCCATGACTATGTGAGTAGCAATCGCATGGAGCTCTTTTTAAAGTCGTAGAGACATTCCTTTTTTTTTTTTTTTTCCACCTTGAGGTTTATCAGTCAATTGGCCAGTTATCCCTTTCCTCCATTGATCTCAAGATCAAGTACTGAAAAATCTATATGTTGTTTCCCTCTTTTCAACAAATGCATCAAATCCACTCTTTGCCTATAAATAAATTACCTAACTTAATTTTCGTTGATGCAGGTTTTGTGAGCTTCAGAAAAACACAAAGGTTTTGACGTCTAAATTGGGAAAATTATTTTCTGTTGGATTGAAAGCAATTAATCCCCATTAATCAATCTGCAGCTATTTGTTTCACCAGAAAAAGTTAAAAATCAGCAGGTCAGAGACAAAGAAAACTGGTTACGGTTATCTATATTGGTTAATCTCCTTTGTTGATTTAATTATAAAGTAATATAAACATTTGCTGCTCAAGTTGGTGTTTTTTATTTATTTATTTTTTATCATCATTTTGGCAAAACGATTATCTCTCTCTTCCGATGTTCCTGTCCTAACAAAACATGAGTTCTTGAACATACAAAATACCTGGTCACTTGTGGGTAGTTTTGGTCTGTTTTAGGAATAAAAATATTTTCTTCATGCTGATGATTTAAAAAAAAAAATTTTTTAAAGTATGTTTTGCGTTTTCTTTTAGTGATTTCTTATCATTCCGCACAGTTGTGCTTCAAAACCTGATCAAATTGGACCTCTTTTTAAATCTGCCAGTGGGCAAACAACGAGCTTCATAGGTTTCTGGGAAAATGAAGCTGAAGTCAGCATTTCCTGAGTCAGACCTGTCGAGCGTTCCTCTAATCCCCGCCTCCGTTGTGGAAGGGGAAAAAGGTTTAGACACATTATTAGAATATTTCTGCACACAACTTCATTTTTGTTTTGGTAATAATCTTTGGCTGCCTGTTAGTGTGTCAGCTCAAGTACATGTTGAAACATAGTGCATGCAGAGTCATAATTCTAATGGATCTGAAAGAGCAGTAGTTGGCAGATCTGTGTGCTCCCTTTATGAGACGTCACTCACAATTTGTGCCTCATTTGGTTGTACATTGCTTCTCCTATTGCAATATTTTCATATTTGCATGATAAGGGTGTTTTGCATGTTGATAATTATGCTATTTTGGAGATGGGAATGGGCAGGGGTTGCTTTCATTTGCTGTGCTGTTTCCTGCTTTGAAACAGCACCAAAAAAAAAACATAAAAAAAAAAAAAAAATCTTGTTCCTATTAAAGAAAGCGTGGACTGCTTGTTTGCGGCTTCTGTTCTTTCTCTTCATCTTGTATTTTCCTTTTCTTTCTGGAAGGTTAAGCAGTAATTGCACACTAAGTAAATTAAGTAAGATCAGGATTTGTCAGAATGAGTGCTGAAAGAACATTTGAGGTTAAACGTTTCCAGCATAATTTAGGGTAACCCAGGACTGTGAGAGGATCTGTGGTCAGCAGAGGGTTAAAGCAGAGATGTCTTTACAGATTGGATTGTTGGGTGGGTGGGTTATCACTTCCAGTCATTCAGGAGAAGTTATTTACTTTGATAGCCAGCCATGGTTTTCCTCTTCGCACTATATGAGCACAATGCTTGTTTTCTTTCTTGTATTTTATGCTTTGACATTGACAAAAAAAAGGTGTTAAACTTTAGAAATGCACTGGTCACACTTTTCTGACTGACACCAACTTCTAATTGGTTTTATTTGTTTTACTCAGAAGAACTATAACATCGGAGAGAATAAATCTCACAGGTTATTTGTTGGAGACGCTACTTTTGAATGCAGCAGAAAATGAAGGAGTTACGAAGGATGTATCGCTAAACTTGAGATTTTTGTTTTCCTTTTTTTTTTAACTAAAAAAGTGCTTTAAAGTATGCACTTTTGTTTGATGTCTTAACGGTATCAAAATTCTGAGTTCTCAGTTTTAATGAATTAGATGAACAAAAGGACATGAACCATTTCTCTCTATTACTGATCAGAGAAACTGATTCTGATATCGGGTCAGATTAGTGTGTCTCTACTAAATCTTGTGGCACGGTGGAAAAGTCGTTAAGGTTATATATAATTTATTTTTGTAAAGTATCAACAATGTTTTAAACACACAGTGTAAATGAGACCCGCGTGTCCTCGACTGACCCAAATAAAAACACGAAATTTAACATGTTTTCACAAAGTACAACTTTTAGTGCAGATGTTTTTGTAAAGGATAAACATTTATGCTCAAGTCAATACAAATATTTAATTGTCGTGACGGTCGGTCACAGCTTGTTTCGTTGCACTGTTGCCAGAAAAATTACATTTGCGGTTTATTTTTAACCAACCTAAATTGGGGAAAATCACATCCAGCCAATAGTTTGGCCCTTGACAACTGCCACAGTTCCTTATTTGGCACATTGGGGAGAATAATTGCCCACTCCTGGTGTAAGACCTTTAAATTGCTTTGACTGAGACAATTTTCCTCTCCTGGAAAAGATTAGGCCAACGAAGCTGCGGTAAAACAGTGTAGAGCTGTGCGAATTCCTCTCAAACATCTTGTGGCTGCCCTCTGCTCCGATGTTGTCTCTTTGTGATTATTAGGGGTCAATCAAGTATGGGTCTCTGTGTGTGTGCGTGCTTGTGGACAGTAGTAGTCATTGGACCCTTGCCTTTGTCTCGGTGTGGGGGAGGTGAGTGCCTTTCTGTTAGCCAGCAGGGATCGTAAAGCCCCGGCATATTCACTCCGGGTCTGCCGAACGCTCCCCGAGGGCTCCGTCGCCATGGCGCAGCTGCTGATTGATGGCTGTCACCAAGCTGAGGGCAGATTGGAAAAAGGAAAAGGGAGTGGCATTGTGGCATATGCCCAGCATCCAGCACAGCGGAGGAGCCGAGGGAATAATAAAAAAAAAAAAACTGGGGGGAGGAGAGAGATGAGAATCAGAGGAGAGTGACTATAGAGGGAGAGAGAGCATCCAGTCAGGTTTTATGGTGTTGATTGATGGTTAAACATTTACAAGCTAAACATACGAGCTGGTTTCTTTTGAGCGCCGGTTCCAGTGGAAGAAGTGAGGCTTTTAAAGGCGTGCAGGCTGTTGGGTGGTCTCTACTACGGCTGAAACACCTACATCATTTCTCCTTTGTCCACTTAAAATGTTAGACTTTTCTTCTTTCTGCTTGTCTCTCTGTTTCCCCCATACAGCTTCTTGGTCATTCTCACTGTCCTCTTTCTTTTTTTCTTTTTTTTTTGTCCTCCAACAAGCTCGATTGCCAACCCTGATCTCTTTGTCGTTGGAAAAGAATCATGTCCACCATTGCTGCCCTTTTCTAACATCTTTCAGTGATCTAAGTATTTATTTGGCTGAGACGCCTTGAGAGCTTTGAAGTACACACATTTACATGTGCTGAATCATGACTAAGGGGGGAGGGTAGCCTCCTGGGTTGTTGCAAAGAAGGACCCAGACAAGGGGGCTGCGCCTCAGGCCACGGTGAGACATCTGCCTCTTTCTGATTCCAGAAAGTCTGTAGAGACGAAGCTCATTTAAACAGCGAGCAGCATTAGTTTGTTTGGGACAGTCCACCCAGCACAGCTGTGGGGTTTACAAGCATGTGATAAAGATCTAGCAAAAAATGCCTGGATCTCACCATGCACATTGCTTTTTTTTTTGTTTTGTTTTCTTTTGTCACTGTTGTATGCTCTTCGGCAGCAAGATTTTTCAACATTTGCATTATGTAATCATTTGGTAGACATGTTAAGGTTTCATCTTTACAGGAATTTACTGCTTTAGCGTACAGGAAGGTTTCTGTCGCCATGGCCAGCATGGGGGATGAATCCGTATAAATGAAGTCAGAAGTGAAATCAGCCTTTGTCTCCAGTTTTGTTTGGCTAGAACATTCAACACACTCTTTCCAGAAGAAAAAAAATTATAAATAGCTCTGCAGGTTTTTGAGCTGTGCAATAAATTGAATTGCTCTAGAAAGCTAAAAATATATTTGACCCACCGGATGGGCCTTAATGCTCAAACCTGATTTATACATTAAGTGGCTGAGATACTAGAGCTCACAGACTAATGACAGACTCAGTGTAGCGGTTTGAGTTAAAGAAAGGAGGCAGAAAATGTTGATTAATCTTCATCAGTATTCTCATAGCTCAGAGCTGAGCTGTGTATATATTTGCTTCATATTGTGCAACCCTTGTAATGACTGAAATTGACATAAGCAGTATAACAATTAGTCAAAATTCACTTGTTACCTTGACTAAATCAGGAGGAGTATGTTTGTTGTATTTAGGGAATGTCAGTATGTGGTCCAGATTTATTTCCACGGAGACAGTCATTGTTTAGGGGCTTTGAATGAGATTCTGTTTGCTCCGAGTCTTTTCACTCCTTTGCCAGTTGATTGCCCCCATTTTGTTTTCACACATTAACATTCATCACTTCCCACTTCCATTTTGTCCCCATAAATAAACCAATTTGTACACATTTAGCTTAATGTACCAGTTTGTCTAGGTAGTTACTGGTGTTTTAGTTGAATTATTATGGAGATAACCATAAAAAAAAAAATGCTCAGATTGACTATGTAGTTATTGGGATTGTATGTAGTTTTCTGAAAACATTTACATTACAAAACAGTTACATCTATGAAAGGATTTATAACAATAGACTTATGAATAATGAGAGGTTACGACCCCATTATTAACACTGGTTGATTATATTAATAAATTAAAATCATTTTTTTCTTGTGGCCAATGTTTATTTAAGTGAAGATTAATTTTCTTACTTCTTTTAAGTTTGCAAACAAATTGCATTAAAATAGTTTTTTACATCTATATTTTTCACAAAGTTGCACTTTATAGTGTATTCTCAATGGTCATAGGACTAAAACATAACATTAAATCAATACATTTGAGTTATAATGTATTGAAAATAGTTTCAATAAATTCAGTGACAAAGCATTCAAAAACATTTTATTCTTCAGGTGTGGAGTCGACCACCTGAAAAACAAAAAAAAAAACGAGATTCCAGATTTCTTTAGAAAATTGGTGGGAAAATATTCGATCCAAACAAAATCTCCAGTGGTTTTTGAAGTACAGAAATACTGATGCTTAAAACTAAATACTCTTTAATTATGGTGTTTATGTTTAAATCTAGTTTAACCATCATAAACCATCTTACTTGTAAATGCCTTATTTATTTTTGTAATGTAATTTGCTGGTTAAGTGCAGGTAACCAATTTAATCCATACATTAGCATACTGAACATGTAAGATAAGCAGAGTAATAAAAAAAGAGTCATTACACCAAGCTTTGGCAAAAATATGTGACAAAATAATTGGCTCTATTGAAATGCTACATTTTCCACTACAATCCTGTGACTCTTAATTCTTTGTTGTTGTTTTTTTTTTTTTTTTTTTAAAGTGTCTTGCATGAGATGCCTTTAGAAGACGATTATTATCTATTCACGGTACTGATCTTTAGATTGGAAGCGTCTTTCCCAGGTTTGCTTTAGCTTGTCTGCTTTTCTCACTTTCTGTGTTGGCAAAATGACTCAATTATTTTTAGTCGTGTCTTGTCACTGAAAAGCCGCAGCGGGGAATGGTGGGGTGGGGGAGGTCTGCTGTGGCTGCACAGAGAAGCGGAGCACACACACCCACTTAAACTTTGCAGAGCATGGGCAAAGCTGTACAAGGCTTAGGGAGGAAGATCTCAAAATGTTGTTCTGTCTTCACAAAAAAGCAAAACGATTTTGATGCTTTTAGACGCCTGTGTTGGGTGTCTTTGTGAACTAGTTAATGCTACCATCAGAATAGCAATAGCATGACAAAGATGCAGCTGAATTTCCTGCTGCTAAAGACATCATTAGCGTCAGTGTTTCACTACTTATGGCAAAAAATGATTATTATGTAATTTTTGTATTAATCTCCCACAGTGCCGTTCTGTTGGTACACCTGTCAGGCCTCGCAGGTTAGATAACCACATTACTGGATGGCTCTCTCCACGTCTGCTTAACGGGTGCAGTCCTAGCGTCATCCTTCGCTCTGACTGGTCTGAGCAGTTCTCGCCTTGTAAAACGGGTTGAGTTTTATATTTTATGGAAAAGCATTTTGTTCCATTCTCACCACGAAACAGTGTTTTTGTTGTGTAGGTTCCTCCTGCGTGGTGCAGACTTTGGCGTCAGGTCCAAAAGATATTTATCGATTAGTCAATGTGAAGACGATCTGCTTTACAGGTAGTGTTTCAAAATGTGCTGGTTGGATAGTATACCTGACAGAAACGGCAATGTTAAATCCTGACGTAATGGACACCAGGATGCCTGCATGTAAATATCATGTTCTGTTGATGTCAAGTTTGTAGGTCTGTGTGTTTACAAAGTGAATGTTTTCCACAAAGATAAACAACAAACCTCATGATTAAATGTTAGAGGGCACTGATTGCAGTATAATAAACCAATGTGAACATGCTAAATAGTTCTGTTAAGTTTTTTTTCTTTCTAATCCAGTTCAAGTTCAGAACATCATCTCAGCTTTGTGTTTAAATATTTCCACATGGATGTGAAGTATGAAATGAAACAATGTCACTTGTAGCTGCATACATTTTCAACACGGAATTGTCGGAAGCTGCAGAGATGGTAAAAAAACACGTCTGCATTTGCTGGAGATGGGCCAATCAGGCCTTTATGAGGCCTGATCATCCCATCTCTACAGGGTTTGTACAACTGCTGCTTTTAGAAGACGTCGTATGTCATAGCAAGTATGGTGGAAATTGCTCCGACCTGAATTTCGTGGCAATTTTAGATTTCTGGTTTTTGTTAGCGTTTGGTGTGTCATTCTGTATTTCAGGCTATTACAGTTTCTCCCTGAAAATTGAGGCGTTATTATGACTATGAGAGCAGAGGCAATGTCACACAGTGTGAGCGATAAAGCAGACAATCTATTTCACCAAATCCATGAAATAGGGTTTTGATATTTTTGAAACAAAGACAAAATTGTCATGGAGTTAACATCGTATTCATTTTTTCAGCATTATGTCGATTTGCTTGGCTAACAGTCTCTGTTCCTTACAAAATGTCAATCCTGACAGCAGCTCTAAAGGATAAAATGGCAACTTTGTTGTATTCTGTTTAGTAGGGTTTAGCTAAATAAACTGAGCTCTATCTCACTATTTTTGGAGTACTATTGCAATAACGGTAAAGTGACGATAAGTATTTACTACTGTTTTTTAGAAACAAACAACACATTATTTGTGTTTGTTTTTCACAAACACAAATAATGCTTTTGAAAAACATTTCCATTTGTAATGCGTTTCTTTAGGACCCCAGTCTCATAAAGAAGTGTGATTTGCATCCCTAAACTGCACAAGGTAACCATAGTTTCACATTTATTGGTATTCATTGATGCTTTCATTGAACAAGCAGTGGAGAAAATGGTGACACTATCAATGTCGACAACAGACAGTTTTGTGGGGTTTTAAGCCTCATTAATTGGCTTTATTGTGACAAAGATTAATTAAAATTATTATTAAGGAAATTTATCATAATAAACAATATGATAAATGCCCACCGCTCCTGTACAGCCTTCCTGTTATATATTGAAAATGTTGCTCTCTCTCATAGACAGAGTGACCTGCATAGAGGTCTTGACATGCCATTGCAAATATATACTTTTAAATAGCATTTCAACATCTTTATGCTTGCAATCGCGTCACATTAAAACCTCCAACTTATTCTGAAAACATCTAACTTTGAGTCTTCTTCCCTCTAACAACCCGGAAGGAGTTGTTGTCACGGTTACTCGGTACAATTGTGTGCATTCACTAGTTGGAAAAGATCAGATTTCTGTCACCAAATTTGCATCTCTTGATTTTCATTAAAAATAATCTTTGACTTGGGATCATAACTCAGTAAAAAAAAAAAAAACAACAACTTGCGTGTCTCCCGTCTCTGAGGGAACCGACATTTCCCTGTGGTCTCACTTCTCTCCTCACTGAGGTATTTCACAGGGGCCGCCTGAGCAGATATAATTAGGGAGGGTGCAGTCGATAAAAAGGAGAGTGTTGGCTATTGACCAGGGATGTCTGCAGGCCTGTGAGACGCTACAGCACAGCTCTGCCACCGTGGATGCTGATACACACGTTCTTGTCGGTTTTGTTGCCTGTTCGCCTCCCTCTACCCGCAACAGTCTGGGGTAAGATCAGCTTCAGTTGCTGTTCCCTGGAAGCTAAACCCCACACCTCAGAAGACATTAGCTCATCTCGGATTGCTTCTGCTGCAGAGAAGAAAAACTCAGTCAATTAGGAGTGTGTGACCAAAGCAAATGGCACATTAGTGAATTAGGGCTGCGGTTTGAGCAGGAAATAGGCCCAGCTTGCCCCTGCTGTGCAGCAGCACTTTGGAGCCTCTGACTCAGTGCATCCCTCTGATACTTATCTGATCGGGCTGGATCCCTATCAGCAGGACTCAGACCTCTATAAAGACCCCATCAATACCTTATTGAGGCTCTGAGACTGCAGCATGTCAGTTGGTTAAGCTCCTACAGGAAACAAATGAGGGTTTTCATTCACGTGTTCATATGAGGCTCATGAAAGCAGCAGTTTATGTAACCATGAGCTCACATTGCACAGAATAGTAAGCAGTTTCATTTCTGATGCTTGTCAGAGTGCTGCAGCAGCGCCCAGCCCCGTGATGGGGGGGATGCCTCCAGGCGAGGGCATGCCAGGGGGACCGATGCCACCGGGCTTTTTCCAAGTAAGTCCATCCCGACACTTAAACTGATTCAAACACATTTTCATTTACGCCAGAATTAAATAAGTAGATCTTCATCACGTCTCCGTCTTCCATGTTTTGATCCTGATATTTAGTGTGTGAATGTGTTACATTTACTCTGCTTTGCTTGGCAGACTTTTTATAAACGTGGATGTTCTGTCAGTCCGAACCCCTCCTGTGTTGTAAATAGGCGGGTGTGGTCCGGCCATTTCCCTCTAATGGAGAAATCGAAAGGTGCAGCACCTAGTGTAAATCGATAACTCTAGAGAATAAAGACTTTACAGGCACCTGTGTGGAACTGACTTGTTGGGGAAGCGATTCATCACTAATCCAATAGATTTCTCTCCTTTTTTTAAAATTAATTACAAGCGACAACGACGCAGTGAATCATCATCATCATCATTCCCCCCCCCCTCCCCCCCCTCTGGTTAATATCAGAAGTCATTTTGACAACCATAAATGAGCACACACACACTCCCACTAACCATAGCAAAAAGCAAATGAGGCAGCTCAATTAGCCTCTCTCATTCTGTCAGATCAGCAACATTAGTGCCAAAGTGCCAGTGTTTAGTGTTGCTATAAAGCTAATTGCATACAGCTTAATTGATGCTGTTAATTCAGGGAAATTAGCGCTGATAACATGCTGCATGCAGCAGGCTTCTTAATGCCTTGAGTGACAGGTGAAAGAGCCCACATCCTCTCCATCACTGTCTCTTTTCTCTCGTTCCGGGCTATCATTTGCTTGTTCTCCTCTGCTTTGTACATGAAAATGAGCACCATGTCTTTGTACTTTCTGGCACCACGCTTTGGTTCTGGCATTTCAGCTGTTCCCTTGCCCTGTTGTAACCTTGCTTCTCTCGATGCTCCTTCTTGGATTCTCCTTTTTGCTTTTTTGACTCACCCCCTTCTTCCCCTGTCTCTTTTCTGTCTCCCCCCTCCCTGCCTCATCATTCTGCGTGATGCTGCAGGGTCCACCTGGTCCCCAGGGCTCTCCTCACCCTCAGCCTCCTCCCCCTAACAGTATGATGGGACCACACAGTCAGGTAATGCTATCTTTCTTTCCTTCTTCATTTCTCTCTGTTCTTCCTTCTCTCTTGTTATTCTGTCTGCAATGATGTGAGAACACAGATTCTCGAAGGTGATGCTTCATGCACCAGCGTTTGCGCAAGTTTCCGATGCGTTAGCAGCTTTTACAGTTCACAGTTCATCAAAGGAAATTAGAGCAATGTTACCTGAATTTCATGTTTGGAATAAAGAAACCTTGTGTTTGTGTTGTAGTCCTTCATGTCGCCTCGTTTCGCTGGAGGCCCGAGAGGTCCCCCCATGAGGATGCCCAACCAGGTAGCGCACACACCTCTTTCACAGCAGTGTGGATCTCTGATCTAAGGGTGTTTTCACATCTGGTTGGTTGATAGACTCGGTTCGCCTGGGGACCAAAATTTCAATATTTGTTACATTTTCACCTGATGCAGTTAGGGTTCACACTGCACTGTGCCAAACCAACCAGACCGAAGGGTTTGGTTGCCTGTGGTGGCGCTACACCAAGAACTACTGAAGGAAATTACTTGAAAACATCTGAAGAAGACATGAGCATAACCTCCTTTTTCACAAAATATACATAAAAACTGAGTAGCGTCAAATTTTAGTGGTTGTATTTGCCTTTGGTAAAAGACTATGAACGCTGGACTCTTGCATTTGTTTTGGTTGAATTAACCCAGAATGCCCTGCGCTATAGTGCACTCTAAAAGCTTTTTGGAGCTTTTGGAGTGGTCTGCATGCATCCACATATACATTCAAACTGCGGTGGAGTTTGCTTAAATCAAACCGAGACAAAGGTTTTTTGAACAAAGCAGTATAGATTTTGCTATTTTGGTCCACATTAGTTTGATTACGTATTCACATATCCCCAAACGAACCGAACTTTCAAGGCAAACGAACAAGAGTTTGATTAAAGCAGACTAATCAGGGTTGGTGTGAACGCATCCTTCCTCATTCATTTCTGCATTCATGTTTTGCATATCCCATATTTAAACTGACCACTGTACACATTTTGCTATAAATTCATAATGTAGTTTTTGTCTTAATCCTCTAGCGAATAGACGAGAAAAGACAGATTCATTGTGAAAAGTTTGAAATGTCAAAGATTTTGACATGACAAATGGGAATCCTAGAAGTAGCTAGAAAAAAAAAAACAGGGTTTTTTGTTGCTTAACATATTTTAACTTAAAACCCCAGTTACACCATATTTGTGTTTTATTTCTCCCAGACCCCTGGCGGAGGACCTGGTCCTCATCCCATGTTGCCCAACATGGATCCTACACGACCACAAGGTACAGATTTGCACCACATCTACTATTCATATTTCTGTCTGGTTTACTAAAAGTCCCCTTTATTCCTCCAGGCCATCCTAATTTGGGGCCAATGCAGAGAATGAGTGGCCCTCGTGGCATGGGGCCCATAGGGCCCGGCCCTCAGGTAGGCTCTCACTTTGTGCAGAATACATTGCTCCTTTCTTCATGATCACGACGTCCTTTTTTGTCAGTTTCTGTGCAGACGCCAAGCCATAAGCGAATTCATTTTGTTGACATTAGTGGCCAGCTCTGTTACCACAGCAACCAAATTGCATCTAATGCTGTTTGAAATGAGATTTATTGTTAAGAGTTTGGATGTCTCTGCAGAACTTCGGCGGTGGGATGAGGCCTCCACACAACGCCATGGGTCCTGGTATGCCAGGAGTGAACATGTGAGAACTTTGGTCTTTTGAAAGATTTTTGCACAACTTTCTGCATAAGTTAAAATAAACAACCCAGATTTTTACCTTTTAGGGGCCAAGGGACAGGTCGACCATGGCCCAATCCTAACAATGCCAACACTGTGAGTATGACTGCACCACAAAACGCATGCATACGGTCAGAGAAATTATGTTTTGGATTGTTTTGTTTTGTTTTTTCCCCTCCTCTCTTCTGGTCTGGGATGTAATTGTGGTATTATGTGTCATAGTTTCCACAGACGGTTGGACAGCCAGCTGTAATGGCATTAGGATGATGGGATGATAAAAGATGACAGCTTGAGGTGTAGAAAGGGTTTGCTCTCTCTCTTTCTCTCTCTCTCAGTCTGAAATGTTTCTGTCTTTGGTTTCAGATGCCTTACTCATCACCCTCTCCTGGCGCATACGGGGTGAGGATGGACGCTTCAGTCTGGCACATTTACCAGAAATGGTTTTATTTCTTGAATAAATACCTGTAATGTGTCTGCATTTGTTTTTCCAAAGGGGGCATCTGGCGGTGGAGGTCCTCCTGGAACTCCCATCATGCCCAGCCCTGCAGGTTGGTGCTTCTCATATGAAATGCCAGCTTTCAGACATGTTCTCCTGCCACACATTTTCACGGGTGATGTCGTTTTATCCCCTTAGACTCAAACAACTCTGGTGACAACTTGTATACTATGATCAACACTGGACCAGGCAACCGAAATAATGTAAGAATATCCCTCTTCATTTCATCTAGTTAATGTGGTGGCTTTTATAATATACACCTTTTTACAGATAACCATTTAAAAAGCCAGACTTGTGAATGAAATGGGGACCATGCAGGAAAAAAAGTTTCCTATAAGAAGGATTTATGCTTTCTTGTGTTTTCAGGGTTCAAGTGTTTGAATAAAACTCCCTAGTTCCAGTTCTAGAACCAGTCCTGAAGGGACATGTCATTGACTCTCTTCTCTGAGATAGATTGCAATACATTTGTCTTCACATATCACATTATTTACCTCACTGTCTCTGCTAATAGACGTTTTAATGTGAACCGACTACTTTTAATTATTGTGTCAGACAATAATTAAAAGCGGTTCAGATCAGCTGATGCCTGATATGCAATGGCCTGCAGGAATCACACATGGATAATTTATTTAAACAAGATACTAAAATAGTGTTTCTGCAAGGTTATGACAAAGTTATGTTCAGCTTTTTCTGCAAGCCTTTCACAGAATACACTTTTTCCTAACTGTATGTTTTATTCTATTAAATGTCATTATTTACCATGCAGCAAAATGCATTCTGAATAAGTAGTTTACTAAAACTCACTGTTGTGATGAAGGTCAACCTATAACAAGCCTGAATTAACTGCATGCCAAGAAATGTAGATATAACTTTTGAAAGTGGTATTGCAATTGCTGAAAGCTGCCCAGTCAGATAAAAAGCAGAATTATGCTAGAAAGTGACTGGGCAAATTAAATTAAATAGATTGAAATATGTAGAAACACTGAGATATTGTCAGTGTTTTAACAGATTTTGAAATATTTTAAATTATAACTGTGAAACACTGATTCCATTTCCCTTCTGAATCAGTTTTAATTTTAAGTTGTAGTGGCTTTCTTTTAAATCAGACTTGTTGAAAACAAAACCCAACTCAGGAGTTTTATTAGGACTTGGACTGGTAGCTGGCCTTCTGTTCAAGTTTTTCTATTACACTTTTTCCCTCCACTTAACTTTCCTTCAGTAGCACCAAGAAGGGAAAAAAAAGGAACTCTCTAGTTCTGTTTTTGAGCTGCTCTGGTTTGGAGCTCTTTCTTCTTCTTGTGCTGGGCATTTGCGTCGTCACTGCTTTACAGCATTTAACTTTCCTGCTGCTCACCTAATGTTTAACTTTACAATAATTGTACTTGGCTTTGGAGCTTGTAGTTGAGTTGCATTAATATAGTTGCATTAATTGCCTGTGCTGTGGTGCTGGTGTAAGTGAATCATTGTCACTTTTTTACCCCCTCAGTTCCCTATGGGCCCGGGCTCTGATGGGCCCCTGGGAGCCATGGCTGGGATGGAACCACACCACATGAATGGATCACTAGGTATCACTACAAGCTATTAAAGATCAACACACACACGTTTTAATGCTTTGACGTCCTTAAATATCAAAACTCCACGTTTCTCTTTTCTTATCACGCTTGCTTTCTTGTGCAGGCTCTGGAGACATGGATGGAATGAACAAGGTGAATTGTGTGGCCATACTCTTCTGTTTGTTTTTTTTGTTTTCATTTTAGACCTTTATCTCTTTTAAAGTGGAATGCTGTCCTGTACATTTTAAGAAGAAAGAAAAGCAGACTGTGATCTTCTTGCTTCCAGAATTCCCCAAACAATTTAAGTGGCATTAGCAATCCTCCAGGGACCCCGCGGGATGACGGAGAGCTGAGTGGAAACTTCCTCCACTCCTTCCAGAGTGAGAACGTGAGTGGCTTTTCTTTTTTAGCCTCCTCACCAATGACCGTAGCAGTAAAGCTTCAGGGAACCCGTTGGCCCGAAAACCCGCGTCGTTATTCGTCCTTATGCTCTGCTTTGTTTCTTCCACAGTACTCTCCCACCATGACGATGAGTGTGTGACCCCCTCTCCTTCCACCTCCATCCCATCGCCCCCCCAACCCCCCACCCAGCATTATTTGCCATCATTCCAAGGATCTGAACTCGCAACCGAAACATGGCCAAAACACATCAACGCCAAAATCAGGGACAGGCGCCATTTTGGTTCCACACTAATGCCAGAATGCAAGCGACCACTGCTCCTTACTCAAAATGAAGGACGATTTTCTCCACCTATTACAGCCACATGTGACAGAAACCAGCTACTGAAATGCAAACATGACACGTTTTATGTTCCTTTTTGCAGAAGCTCCCCTTCCATGCCACCAAGTCCCATCAACCTTCCTCAGTGAACAGGAAAAAAAGAAAAAAGGTTGACGTTTACCTCTTGTACATTTCAATGATCGCTTCGTGGTGCAAAAATGTGCAGGAAAATATCCGCTTTTGTCATTTAAACACTGGAGAGTGTGCATATGCATTGTGAGCTTGGAACGTCTTTGTCTTGTCCTTTTTATTTTCTTATGTTTTTTTATTATATATATATATTTTGCCATGCATACCGTCTCACTATGTTGGGTGACATAGGATTCTGAATTTGCCTTCCCCCCCCATGTCCCCCAGCGGCCACCTTTAATAATAATAATGTACTATTCCCTTCTGAACCAATTCTTCTATTTAAAGAGATTTTAAGGGTAAAATGTGTGAGAGAAATGTGGCTTTTTCTTTTTCTCACATCCTATTGATCCAGTTTGATCCTTTTTCCGGCCTATTGTTGACAGCTAAACGGCTCCACTCTCTGAGCTGCTTCATTCAAACAGCTGGACTGCTGCGGCTGCTGTTTGCTGTCAGGGGAAGCCAGACTTTGGCATAGGAAGTGACTGCATGAGTGCTGAGGGTTTGTGTACAACATACTACCTAGTGCTGCTCTTCTCTATGTGGACACCTGCTTTAAGATGTGGTGTGTATCTCCTTACCTGCCTGTGCTTAACACTCTGTGCTCCTCATCGTCGTAGCCTTCCGTGTTTTTTTTTTTTGTTTTGTTTTTTTTTTGTCTGTTTTTGGTTTTGTTACTATAAAATGGCCCATTTGTTTATATCACTGGTCGTCCCCATTGCCCCTCCCCCTTTTAGCCCATCAACTTTTTTTTTTTTATATTTTGATTTTTTTTTTAAAAAGCCCCACTTTGACTACGTATATTGCCTCAGTTATTCAGTTAGTCAAAGCTTTCTCAACTGATTCTAGTAGGGGTCATTATAAAGTTAGCATCAGTCTTGTAAATGTGATAAGAAGTTTTTGTTTTATTTTTTAGTTCTTTTTTTTTTTTTCCCTGTGAACATTACACATTATTCACATCTGTCCTACGTTGCCTTTATTTGCTGATATTTTTTTATTTCAAATTGAGGAAAGATTGCTTGTTAATATAATTTTACAATAACTTATTTCACTGTGTGAGTTTTTATTTGGGATGAATGTAGATCATGTGCTGCAGACATATGGAGGTGCATCTTAAGACCATTGGGAAACCATCGTAAACGTAATTTGTTTCTGTGATTCATTTCAAAGGGTGATACTGATATAAATTCAAAACTATATAAAGCTACAAGTGTAGAACATATCAAATGTTCATTTCTACTGATTTTTATGGTTTTGAAACTAGCAAAAAACCCAAAATGCAGTTTCTCTGGAAATTTGACTGATCTATAACATGAATATTGATACATAATTTTAACATGGTGGTGACTAGATGGTTGTCCTGAACTGGAGGTGTTGACTGGGCTGTATCCAAGATGGCACTGCATGATATCAGGATGATATACCATTGCTAAAAGTTACAATCTTGATTATGATAAACCCACATTTTCTTAACAATTCTACAATGTTTCACTGCTTTCTGTGAGCTTCAGCTATTAACCAGTCATCCAGAGAAGGCTTTAGTTGGTGTCCATTTAAATAATCATATTTTACTGAGATTAAATTGATAAATAATGTTCTATTGAAAATTGTACCCAAGCAGCAATGATGTCAATGGGATACATTTTGCAGCTCTTGCTCAAGTATATTAATGGAAAGTTGAGTGGAAGGAAAAGGTTTAATAAAAAGGGTGTGTGTGCTGCAGTTGGAGTCATTGCCTTAGGAGCCAACACACAGAGACATGGGCTACAACTAGTACATTCCTTGTTAAGCCTCTACTGAACCCGAGACGACATGAAAAGTCAATTCTGAAAACGTTCTTTTCTTCCAGATGAAAGGACATTTTATATTTATTGGAAAATCAAGGTCCCAGAATCTGTAGAAAGAGTGAGGAGGCAAAGATTTAAGCAAGTTTCCACTTTCCAGTGATTTGAAGAGCCTTGACGTTCTCTGGTGTTGGTCCTCTGTGTTTTGTTTTTGTTGTTGTTTTTTTAATTCCAAAGTCAGCGCAGTTATCTACCAGGATTTCAAACCTCTTAATGTTTCCTTCTCCTCTCAAGCATTGTAGAGGTGCATAGTTTCTTTTTATTGTCATCAAAGCAAAAATGTTTCAACATCTGCTTTGATGACTGTGGTGTTACTGTGATGGACTGACCAGCAAACTCACCTGTGTTGTCAAGAGGAAGCTAAGAGACACCAAAACCAACCAATCAGACGAACTGAAGGCTGAGATAAAACAACCTGGGCTTCCTGAACACCTCAGCAGATCCAGAGGCTGATCTCATCCATGGAGCCATGAAAAACTTCATGCAGAACATATTCACAAGTAGGACCACACTTTTCTATTTTAGATCTTCTTTTTTTTTTTAAATGACCATTAGTCTTATGTGAAAATTCTAAGTTTCTGAGAAACTGAATTTGGGGTTGCTTATTATCTGTGTCAAAACTAACTGAAATAAATATTTGACATACAGTATCGTGTAAAGGAATAGTTGACTTTCTCATTAGACTGATTTACTTAAACTAACTTTGATGTTATTCTAATTTGAGATGAGTCTCTAACGACGGCTTTAACAGTAGATATAAATCAACTATTGGGTTGTAGCTCTTTTCTGAACCTTTAACAAAGTCCCTCGGCGCCTGCTTTAAAGCCTGATGCTGCAGGCGAAACCAACCCGTCAACTGGAGGAAATCCTGGACTGTGGAAGCCTTTGTGACGGAGGAAGTTATTCCTCATCAGGTCCGGGCTCATCAGAGTTTGGTGTGAGAAAGGCAGAGAGGTGGGCTTTGTTTTTGTATCCATCAAAGTTAGTCAAAAAGACATTATGTTTAGGCCTACAGATTTATTGAAAAGGGTTTTTAAAATCATGGAATGGAAAAAGATAACCATATAGATTATTTCTATATGCTACAATGAAAGCTTGGTAAAAGCTAATTTACATTGCTTACAGTGTTTTTCCTCAATTCCACTGTATCTCAACAGTAAGAGGAATCATTGGTGTATAACATTCAGACCTTTTAGTGGTCTCCACAGTGGGCAGCCACTCAACAGCTGCTCTCTTCTATGAGTCTGGGTGCTGATGTCATACTTTTAAGTTACCCGTTTGACAGTCCCTACACCGCCACCTGCTGGGCAACTTGTATAAAATCATACAGACGTTCCCTAAAACCTGCATACCTGGCAGCCGCTCAGAATTGTTGAACACTCAGGAACATTTTGCCAGTCCTGTGCAGCACAGGACTGGCAAAACAACTACTTACAAATAAAACTAATTAATTGTGTGGGAGACTGCCACGAATAAACTTTCCAGTTAGGCGAACATCACGTGTCACTGGCTGTCTTTTATACTGTGATTAAATACCTCAACAGGAATAAATGTTACAAAACTACAACAGAGTTTAACAGAATATATTCTTATTATACAAACTTGATATAAAGAGTAATGAAAATAGTGAGGCTGTTGATAAGTGCAACAAAAATTAAATACAGTTGGAAAATGACAGATTGGGATTCACTACCTGTGATGGTGATGCTAAGGATGCTAAAGGAGCTTTGCCAGGATTTGCCGTTTTTGTTTTGAACGCCAAACAAAAGTAAAATGGCAGATAAAATTATCTTGTCACTGTGAGGATGTCTTGTGCCTGTGTTCCTTGTTTGCACTGTAAGATTTCTGTCGTAATTAATTTCATTGACTCTTTTCCTTTTTGTTCAGTGTCATAGGCCATATTTTTGTTGTTTGGGTAGAAATGTTTGCTTGGTTTAATAAGGGAGGGTGGTGGATGGTCTGACGATTAAACCAGGAGCTGAATGAGGAAAGAATAAAGCCAAGATGTTAGGAACAAGATAATGTATTTATTTTTCTTTAAAATGTCAAACAATATTAGTGAGTATCAAACGATGGTATCGTTTTTCACTACACATTAAATGTCTAAAAGGCATGTTGTTCACCTGATTGGACATGTGAAACTAAAAGGTACATAAAAATAGGCATTTTTAGGGGGTGGATGGGTTTAAACTTTATTTTGTAGAAATTAAGTAAGTAAAGAGTCCTGTGTGAGATCATCACAGTTCACACATATGATTCAGACGTTCATCCATAGTACAAGAAATGCAGTTTTTAAAACTGGCTTTGAAAACTGTGAACTGAAAACTATAGGAAATAGACATTTAAAAGTCAATTGGTACAAATTTACTCGTTTTCGGTCTAAGATTGAAAACAGACGCACATTTTATGTAACGTACAAACTGCCCCCTGGTGGACTAAAGTAGAACCTGCATCTCATGCAAGGACTCGGAGCAGGGAAGAGAGGCTGCTGTTCTTCACATTTCAATGTCCAAGTTTGTATCCAAACAGGACAACTGTTGGGAGATTCTGACAGTACTCTGGTTCCTGTCGCGACAAAAGGAAGTCAGCCGGGTTGAGCTGCTGTGGGCCTGCCTCCACAGGATGTGAGCTGGCTGGGCCAGAGACAAACACACTCAGCCCAAACTTAGAGCTACACAGTTTTGTGCTGTCAAAGCTGCGAGGACATAAAAACATGTTTTTTATCATATCCACGTGGGAGACTTATAAACAAAATGTCGTCTTAATAATGTAGCGTTATCGGCCTCACAGAATGAGCTGAGACACATAAAGCAACAATGTGACCTTTTATTTTGCTCAAACTATCATGATAGTAAAAATATATGGAAATGAAGAAAATACATCAGCATTCTAATATTTTGATATTGGTAATAACGGGTGTTTTTCTGTGCTTCTTCCCCTGATTCCAGGCGAAACAGATATGCACTTTGACATGCTATGAAAAGCAAACACTTGTTGCATAACAGCAAGAGTGCTGAATGCAGGAATCAGCTGAGATAAGTCTGTTGAGCAATAAACAGCATAACAACCTTAATGTGGAGCTTCACAACTCAAGCTTGCACATCTGCATAGGATCAGATGGCTGATAAACACTCTGTTGTGTTGTTATTGCCTCCAGACACTCGGCACCTGGAGAGCCTTTCTGTGAAGCAATAAGAAGTCCTCTGTGAATTTGCCACAGTCTTTTCTGTTCCCCCGTTTTGGCCCCATTTTGCCCTACTTTTTTGTTGGTTCCAGTAGGCTGGTGGTATCAGGTGAGTCACAGTGACCCAAACTAGGACCATACAGCTAGTTTCTTCGAATATCATCTGAGATCAGAATGAGTACAACACAAAAACAAATCTCCCAAGACCAATGGCCATCCACCTAAACTGACCGTTCAGGCCAGAGGTGCTTAAGCCTTGGTAACTTTGGAGGAGCTGAGGAGATCTGTAGTTCAGGTGGGAGGATCTTTCAACATAATAGTCATAGATACCGCAATCTAACAAACAGCTACTGCAATCTAACAAACGTTTTTCAGCACCTTTTAATTATTATTTTTAATAATTTTATTTTTCACCGGTGTACCACATGGGGAGGCTTTCCTCCAAAAATAAGTTTTATCTTAAGGGACTTCCTGTTACAACAACGGTCAAGAAAATAAGAAGAAAGTCATAGGAAGAAATACTGGAGTTTTTGGTTGACATGTCAACACAAACCTAACCTGAAGACATCATCCCCATGCTGAAACATGGCAGTGGCAGCATTGTGCTGTGCAGAAGCTTTGTTCATGAGAAACAGAAACCAGTCCAATTGAAGCATGCCACAGTCTTAAGGCTTCAGTTGTTAAAGCTTTTGAAAACCATGTATACCTTTCCTCCCAGTTCAGTTATTCACTACTTTTTGTTGGTTTATAACAAAGTCCTTACAAATGTATCATATCTTCAGTGTCACTAGCGAGGCATGTTTGGATTTTCCCCACGGAGCTCTGAAACCCAATTACAGCTAAGCGAAAGACATGTGATGAGTGGATAAATCTTTACTTAAATCTTTGATTTTTATAGAATATACTGGTGTACTGACAATGACAGGAGAAAAAGGAAACACATTAGCAGTACTAGTAATTTATAATTTAAATTTAAGACACCAGCTCCCTTCTACCAGGCTTTATAAACAAATTCCAAGCTGACCGTTTCTGTGTTTCACCTCATCTGGTCACAGATGCCAGCGGTTTTATCTGCGGCCGTCACTAAGAAACACGGAGCTGAGGTTGAGCTAAGAACGTATATATAAAGTGGCAGGGGAGCCTGGGGGTGACAACGGAGCAAAGAAATGATAATAGCTGCCGTTATTCAGTGGTAATTGCCATAGAGGCACAAGTTCACATAGAGATAACAGTGTTTTGATTCAGGGCCAACAAAGAGTTAAAAACACAGTCAGATCAGCAGATTCCAATCAGCTGCAGACAAAGCATTTTCAACAACAGCAGCTTTCCCGAGAAAAGTCTGGTGGAGCGATGCGTTTCAACTTATTTCATCTTCTGCAGGACTGAACGCACCTCCAGAAGATTGTAGCCCCATGGCCCCATTTTGCCCTGCAGAAAGACAGAGAAAGCGTTACAGCTAAAACCTTTAACTTTCACCGACGGCAGAAGCAGACAAACGAGTCGTCACGAAAAACGTCTTGGGCAAGAGATCTTTCCGGTTTGATATAACAATATTACTGCATACCAAGAATTCTTCTTAAGCGTCTGTTTTGTTTTCACTTGTCCTAATCACGCAATGCCGTGTGATCAGGGCGAGGAGAGCCACACAGCTACTTAAATTCAGCTTCGGTAGTGGCATGACGAAAGGAGGAGCTGCACAGAATGTTTTCGTCTTGCAGGATATTTTGGCTAAGCTCCAAATTTCCCTTGTGTCTTTTCAACACAAGGAGGTTGATATTCAGTTTTAGATTCCTGGAAAACCCTCTAGCGCTTGTACCGACTTCTGTAGCAACAACTATTTTAAAGATCAGAAATCACACTGGTTTGTGTTTTTCTTGGTATTTCACTGCGTCTTGGTGATAATTCACACAAAAAAAGACCACCTACTTTATTCCTGTTAACTTTGTACAACTTTCGATCATATATTGTGTGTGACCATTGCATTTTATTTTTTATTTACATGTGCCAGCGTCCCAGCTGTTTAAGTGTCGCACACGTCAGCTATTTCTGGTGCAAGAGGTGCAGAGCTCCCACCTTGTAAAGGACTTTTCCAGCCTGCAGCACGTACAGCCTCTCAGGTTGGGCAGCATACTTGATGGCTGAGACATTACTCATCTCATCCACCACCACAGGACACAGAGGGTCGTTCTGAAGCAGGATCTGTGCTGCAGACAGCCTGTCCTCGAGGCTCTGGTGCTCACTGATGTCAAAGTTGTTGCCAAAGGACCACCCATCTGAGACACACACGGGTGATTTCATTCAAATCATAAAGAGTGCAGCAGGACATAAACGAGGATCATAAATGCTTTTACAATATGTTCCAGGAGTTACAACCTAATCTTGGTACTTTAATGTTTCTGATGTTAGCTAGGATATAAAATGGCGAAAGACGTAAAACAAGCAAGGATCTGTCCATCAAAGTTGCAATTGCAACTGCATACTCTAGTATTTCCTAAGTATTTAAAGTACAAAATTAGCACTTTATAAATGTGAGGTCAAAGGCAAATAATATTTTTTTTTCTTTGTATTGCCTTGTTGCTGAAAATGTGCTATGTAAATAAAATTACTTTTACCTTTACAAATTAAAATCTAAAAATCACGTTGTGCCTTTGCAACCAGTCCTACCCAGTCAAAACTTTGTGGAGCTACCTTTCACTGCAATTACAACTCCAAGTCTTCAGGAGAATGTCTCCACCAGCTTTGCACACACAGAACTTGAAACATTTGCTCATTTTTGTAAGTGAAATTGCTAATCTAAATGGAATTAATCTATTATATTTTCACGTAAAGCCAGGGTAGGTTGGCTAGCCGTTTTCCTCTAGTAAATATGAGATCCCTACAAGAACAAACACTTGTGATTTATTTTATGTTTTACTCGGTGTAACAGAATTAAGTGGAGTGCATACTTAGTCCACTTTTGATATTTTAATTGTAAATCATCACATTCTGGCAACTTATGCTCTACTTTGTGTTGGTCGATTACACAACAGCACAGCGTGTGGCTGGGGCGTGAGAATGAATAGACTGCGCATGCGTATAAGGTAAAGCCAAATTAATCAGTTTTTTTTTTGTTTTTTTTTTCCCCATCAGGGAGTCCTTTTTGTGGGCTCTGGTGTCCCTTTTTATCATAGTAGGCTGACAGGAAGGGGGGACGGAGAGGGGGATAGACATGCGGCAAGTGTCGTCGGGTCCGGGAATCGAGCCCGCGACGGCCGCGTCGAATCACTGTACCCCAACACCTTCCTCGTGGATGATGTCACGTGAGTCCGTGCTTTCTTAGATTTCACGTACCTGTTGAATGGGCCTCAGCTACGTAGACCACAAGAAAGTCCGCCACGTCCCCGAAGTCCCTGACGAGCTGCTTGAACTCGTCAAGCTTGAACATGAACGGGGGTCAGGTGCAGCTTCCAAAACTCAACACCAGCGGTCTGTTGCCTGCAGACAGGAGGCAGCACAAATTATAGCAACTGAGGATAAAGGCGGACACGGAAGCATGCACGTCAGGGCAAAAAATACGCACCTTTGAGGTACTTGAGAATGCTGGTTCTCTCGCCGTCCATGCTGATCACAGGCGAGTCTGGAGCTTCTCCTCCAACAAAAGCCTCTTGTCCCAGTGAAAGCCACATAGTCTTGGAGGCAACCTTAATAAATGCAAGCGATCCATAAGTCAGGCCCCAATCCTCGTAGGTAAACTTGGGATTCTGGGTCATGGTAACCTTTTCTCCCATTTTCAGGATGAGCTTCCTCGCGAGGTTTGGCGAGAGAACTTTTAAAATAGTGAGGCTGACACTCAGAGCTATAATATAGCAGAACATGCATGATGCTGTTAAATAAACGAACAACTTTTGCAGAAACATCGTCCCTTCCTTAGGGACGGAGATAAAACCCCGCTGACACTGCGACACTCGGCTCCCTTCCTGCACTAATAAACTCTGCCTGTTACCTCACACTTTTATAACCGATGCCTTCACGGGCTCTCTGCATGCTCGTATTTTCTAGTCACACGGAGAAACCATCGAAACTGTCGCGCCAAATCTATTTCATACAGAGAGCAGCTTTCTTCGCTGTAATAAAACTCATGTTCTGAATCACAATTTATTGCGTTAAGAAAAAATTCCGAGCTGTATTTAGGTGGCATCTCGTGCAGTACACCGCTGCTTCTTCTTTTGCATTTTGAGAAAAACTGAACGAGACATTGAAATGGAAAATTTCTAAAAACTGGACACCAAATTGGTTTAAATAGATATTAAAAGGCAACGAGTGAACCAAAAAAAAACAACAACAAAAAAAACATTGAAAGATCTCCGGAAAGCCTAATGTTTTCACTTGAGGTCAGCCTAAGAAAGTAAGGGTAACAGAAAGTTTTTATTTATTTTTTTCTTATTTGAACTAAAATAGAAGGATATTAAACATGACTGGTATATAAATCCATAAAAACAAACTGAAAAAATTGTATGAAACTACCTAAAAAGAACAACAAAAAAACTTAGCTTTATATTTTGAGTATTCACATCCTTGAGAATACACAGGTACTCTCAAGGATCCATTTGAAAGTAATAATCCTAAAGTAAGAAAGAAGATTAAAACCTACCATTAACTTACTTTTGAAGCATACAACAATAACTATCCATAGTATCTCCATTAAGATAAAGTTATTTGAATGTATGTTAAACAAGTTACTTTTAGGTTATGTGAGTATAACTTTATATAAATCTTCATTAAACATACTTTAATACAGTAAACCCCTTTAGATACCGAAGTAACAAGATCAAATGGGCTGGCCTCTGGTGGATAAGCCAATTTTATAGACATCACTAAATTTACTCTAAAACCTTTTGGAGTGTGCACAAATATATTATATAATCTATTTGTGATTGTTTCTCAAGATGATGTACTATGTGTTAATTATGTAGCTGTAGAGCAGTGTGTCTCTAAATGCATTGAGGTGGTAAGAGCTTGGGAAATACAATGTACTTGTCTTCCAGCTGCTGTTTTCCGTTGCAGTACTTGACCATGCTAAAGCAAGACAAGCCTTAAAATGGGGTATTTTATTCATTCCAACAATAAACTCATTCATATGCAAATGGCCAGCATGTGACAAATCTAATCAGATACAACAAAATCATAGGAAGAGATGATAAATTGTATTTCTGCAGTTATCATTATAATTTATTAACATAGGTTAAGCTGCTCTCAGAAAATGCTGTGTTACGCTGATTCATGTTGCAGGTGATTTGTTAACCTCAGCTTTTTAGTGTTTATTATTTTTCCTAAACGCCACTAGATGGCGGTGCAGAACCAAATCTCCTCGTTGAAAAATGCAGACTCAAGACATTCATCGATCGGAAGATGAGACATAAAAGGATTTCGATTGTCATTTTTCTGCAGTGAGTATATTTAACGAATATATTTTACAGGAAAGTAACTTAAACAGGTTTTTATTTTATTTTATTTTTTTTATAAGTTAATACAATCTTCCATAGGATCTTTTTGAATTGAACCAAACTAAGTGTAGAAAAATTTGATATATTAATTTGAAAGAATTCCATGGGAAATGTAGGTTTTCAAGGAAAGTCCGAAGTTATTCGGCTTTTTATTCTCCAAGCAGAAGATTTGGGCGGTAAAAACATTTGCCAGCGTAAAGTTTGGGCTGAACTTTCCGCTGGAAAAAAATAAAATAAAAATAATAATAATAAAAATAAATAAATAAATAAACTTGAAGTGGAAGAATAAAAAGAGACAATATCAGTAGTTTGACTGCCCACCAACAATATAGCATGAAGTTACATGAAGATACACATCTTATCATAATTAGTACAGCTGCTACAGCTTCCGACCCAGATCTTATCCTCCCACAGAAACGCGCACCCAGTCCTTATTGGCGCTCCTGAATCCTGCAGATCAGCGCAGCGATCTGTCAATCTCACAGAAGGAGAGCGGCAGAATGGGATGCTGAGTGACTGAAGGCGATGCTATGGATCAGGCTTTCAGACGCTCTCCTGTTCAGTTTAACATGATATTTAAACTTATCATGACCCTTATTAAACGACTGAATAAGGTATATTGCCACATTTTCCTTTTGTCGTTTAAAAAAAAAAAAAAAAAAAAAAAAAAATTGACTCGGCTAAACCATTTTGACTGGCTGTGTTTGAGTTTGGGAACGATTACTGTGATTTATTTTCTTGCTACGTTCGTAGGAAATGTGAAGAAGCGTCCAAGGGTTGCACGGGGAAAGCCGACTGATCGATGCACCGCTCCTCAGCGCAGGTAGGGATGGTGAGCCGCTGTCAGACCCAAACCTTCCCGGACATCACCGGCTTGACGCTCTCAGTGTTCGGCGGCAAGGCGGAGGAGATGTGCGCGCGGAAAGGCTTTGGATCGCAGATCTACAGGACCTCCAGCGACTCTCACAGCATGAGCTCCGCTTGCCCGAAGCGACTCATCGCTCAGTCCGAGGAAAGAGCGCATCTGACGGCCAAAAGTGCGCGCTTGTGCCTCTCTCTGCCGCCGCTCCAAGGTAGGCTCATTCAGCGCTAGCAAATGTTACAGGGATGCTGAAGTGATTATTTTTTTATGGCAGTGGCGGACTGAAATCAATTCAGACGCGTTTAGGTTGCAATTGTATCATTTCAAATGAACCAAATTTGATTATTGGACTTGAACTTACTGAAACGTTCTTATTATTGTTGCTGCTAAAATGCCCCATAAAGCATCCTGTGATGCAGATGTGTTTTTGCAGTTTTAGATTAGGCTTGATAATTAAACACAGAGCTCCCTGGGATTCATTTGGCTGTTCGTAAATATCACCAGAATCAAAGTATCCTCCCTGTCACATCTAAAGCCATGTGGAGCTATATAGCCTGAGTGTGTTAACAAGACATAACAGCGTTCTCGGAAGTAGTAGATTTTTATTTTTATTTTATTTTTTTACTTCCGTTATATAGAAAGCTTTGCATCTTGAGCTGTGATGGGTATTACTCCTTAAATAAACTCATGAAAATATTAAAAAAATTCTCCTAACACGGAGATTAAAATCTCTTAAACAAGAATTATGCAGATGAAATGAGCTCTTTCTATGACTGAAGCCTTTAAGTCTCTGTGGAAGCCTTCTCCATGCATCCTGACAAAGAGCGGGTTGATGTGAGAGGATTGGGGGTGGTGATGGTAATTACACTCCCTAAATTATGATTACCCTGAACAGAGTTTTATATTAGCAACTCTCCTCCTCTCAGCAAGAAGAGGATCAACAGATTTGATTATTGTTTGTTCTCCTCCAAACACAAACCATATGTCTTCTGAATGCGCCTCGGCATTTATGAGTTCTCTCGAAGCGCAGTTGTGCCCTCAGCGTCCTGAAAAGCAGAATGAATTGCCTCATTGTCTTCTGAAAAAGGCCTTTGAACCAGCTTCCCGTAAATTGTGGGGATGTGTTTATGGATGATGCTGTGTGGATTAAAACTGAAGCAGATGAGTATATTTGTGCTGAGTCTGGGAAGTTTTAGTGTGATATTTAAAAAAAAAAAAAGAAAAATCACCTTTCTCTTCCTTTTTTGACAAGAATCGTAAAATCTCTCATGGTTTTATTGTTACATAAATTTAAACGTGACCTTTTTAACTTTGTTCTCTGCAGCCTCAAGTCATTTTTTGTTCGTCTGATTTTATAGTTTCTTTCGGTGAGCACTGACTATGAAAATGATCTCAGTACTCATCAGTCTTTTGTATCACGCCCCATTTCAGACTGATCGTATTACATACTCCCATTTGGGGACCGCACAGATTTTAAGCATCTTTCTCCATCATTACTTTTAGATTTATAAGGGGAAAAGCGAAGGAATCTCTGAGCAAATCCAGACTCATGTTTACTTTTATGAAGATAAGACAGTGGAGGAAGAGCTTACCTCAGACCGGAGATTTCTGACCTCTTGATATGCATCCTGTGATTGTGAAAAGTAAACTATAACTGACTGATGAAAGTGATTCAGATGTGAGTGATGGTGTTTCATGTAATCCTCAGAGATAAAGGTTACAAGATGGTCAGACGTTTTAGACGTGTATTTTTTTTATGATGCCAAACTTTTGCCTCCACGTTTACAATGGCGTGTGAATGACTGTCAAAAGACTGCTTCGCGGTTAGCCTTTTTTTTTTTCAGGTGTCTTGTGATGTGGCGTTGATCCGTTCAAGCGATTCGAGGTATATATAAACACCATGGGAATGTGCAGTTGTCATGTTGTTAAGGGAGATTTTGCTTTCCAAAGATATAATCATGTTTTACTCCAAAAGCCGCAAAAAAGCCAGACTACAGTATACAAATGCAAACATGGAAACAACCTTCCTATTTTTACTCCTGTGGTTAAACAGAGCAAAAATGGGGAAGTATTTGCCCATAATGATGATTGTTACATTTGGAAGAAAAAGGTGAATCTTGTAAACCAGCTCAACTGTAAAGTATGTCATTGACAACCTCATATTGAGTGGAGGCTTTGCTGCGGCAGCGACTGGTGCACTTCATCAAGCAGACGGCAACATGTGGAAACAACATTTGCAAATATTGAGGGGAAGACAAAGTCCATGTTTTGGACTAGACGTCGCAAAGTCCTTGTGTCGACTCCTTCGAAAATAATTCCAAAAAGCTGTGTGTGTGTGTGTGTGTGAGCAAAGTTCCCTACGATCTGACTCAGTTAGGCCAGTTCTGTCAGGAGGAATGGTTTCAAAAGTCCAGCAAACTATGGGGACATGAGAAGCTTGAGGAAGGAAGCCCAAAACATTTGATCCAAGTCATACAGTATTATAAAGCCGAGATACCAAATTCTGAGGAAAGGAATGAACGTATTTTAAATAAATTCTGGCATGTAGGAAATGGAAATAATTTTGGTAATCCTGATGTAAAACAAGAAACATGTTAGTGACATAAAGTAGTTTTGAGTGTTTGTATACTGTGTATGTAAATATCTAGTTCCTACTGTACCTGCAATTGCTCTTTAGGTCGAGTTAGTGAGTATTTGATATTCCACCTGAAACCTGAATATTAGGCTTGAGTGAAACATGGATTCTATTATTTGACAGTCTAATAAAGTTTATCCTGGCACCGAGCGACGGTGCAGAGTCATGGAGTGTTTTTGAGGAAAATGTATGAGTTACACACTCCCTCCCTCTCATTAGAGCGTTTAAGCCTTAATCGTTATTGACTCTTTTGTTGTTTATTTACATGCATCATTGTGTGAGCTATTTCTGGAGTCTACATGCTGCACCACTTAGTGCGAGAATCCAACTTCTAATTGGAGTTGTCCCAACTATCAAAAAGGACTTATGCCTTCATACTACACTTGCGCGTGTTTTTGTGGTGAAGTGGCAAAAATGTAAAGAATTCCTCAAAACTGACATAGTTTCCAGCAGGATTTGTCGATGTCAGGCTGCAGGGCGATAATCTGACTGTTATGAGAAACAACTGGACCATTACCGCTCCGCTTTGAGCCTTTGCACTGTCAAGTTCCTAATGACAGTTTTCCAGTAGCTTGTGAATAGCTTTTGGCTGCGAGTGTGCAACATTTTGGAAAGCAGAATGCCATTAAACGCCTGTAATTGTGTCAGCTATTCTAATCAAACAGTGCAGGTTTTTTTTTTAAGCAGAAAAAAAAACAGTTTTTTGTGTAGTGGAAATAAAAAAAACTCACTGGATACAGTAATTGTTGTAGTTTTATTAGTCTTGACTTTTTCTAGAATTCAGACTTCATTGTGTTTAAAACTAGCAAACAAAATGAGAGATATATGACAGCTTTGTCTAACTGAACATTTATCCTAATGCTTTCTTCTGCTTTAAAACATCCCTGTGTGTAAATATTTTGTTTCGTGTCACATAAAAAGTTTATATACATATAATGTCAGGAAATGTTTACTTTAGTTGGTTAACTGGGTTTTATTTTCCATATATTGCAATGGATTCGAGACTTAAAGTTGTTTTCAGCTATTCTCAGAAAAGGTTTGGTTACATAAGATTTTGCTGAATGCATACATTTTGAGGGATCTGAAAATATGTATAGTTCTGTGTAGCAAGAATAGTTCAGGTTGCAGCACAAAGAGCTGCTGTTACATCTGAAATTGGTGGGTTGATCATTGTATTTCTCTCCAGCTTTTGTTTGAGCACAAGCTTGTGTGGAGTAGAAAAGTCAGCATAATACAACTGAATCTGATATGTCTGCCCAGCAATTTAACTATGGCAGCAAAGACTGGAGTAAAGTCTTTCTCGGAAATGTACAAGTCTCAGATAAAGAAAAAGAAGAAAATGTACGGAAAGTTAACTGTGCCAAAATAAACCATCAGACGTTTCCTAATAGTAGTGGAGCAGCTACAGCATAAAAATTGTTACTTAGGTTTGCTATGTTAAGAAAAATTTAAGTTACGTTAATGTAATTTATGCCATAAATACCATGCATCATGCTTTTGTGTAACTCATTATAGAACTTATGCTCAAATTTGCATTTTGTGTTTTCAGAGCATTGCTACATGTTGTCCTATCTACCCTATAAATATCTTTATATGGTGGACAAAGTGAATGCATCTCTTAAGGACTGTTAAGGAAGATCGGTGATAAAGATTTGCATTTTCATTTTATTTCTGGGTCATTTTAGGTTTGTGCCTGTTATGTTACCTTGGTCCTTTATCCTTTCTCCCATGGCCCCTGAAGGTCCTGAACCCTCAGTTTTTCCTGTTTTGTAAGCTCAAACGCAGGTGCTATTATTAGCTGTTACAATACTGTATGACAATCAAAGCTCTCCTGCTGTAGTTTTTAGAATAGTGTTATTTTGATAATATTGATGGATGGTATTTCTTATTTTTAACACAATATGACTGTGAGTTTATAATGACCAGAAATGTCCTTATTTGTCTTTTCTGTGAGCAAAAGTAGCCCTTCGTCAAGCAGCTGACTGAGAGTATGCATCCTCAGGTGGGGGATGGGAAGAAGGCATTATTCTATCCTCCACACACAGAAATCAGTGATTTAATAGGTTTAAGTCAATAGAAAATGTGAACTGTGGAGTAGTATAAACTGTATTGACTGAAATATAGTGTAAAGGTTCAAGTTTACACGCTCAGGAACCGTCCAGAACCGTCCCTCCAGTAAGCTCCATCCTGAAGGATTTTTCTAGGATAAATTTCTAATTATTGTAATCTGTCCTAACCCTGGCAGATGCAGGTTAGGCTAAAGAGCAGCTGAAGAAAGTCAATCTGGTTTCATCAAAAAAAAAAAAAAAAAAAAGCAAACACTTTTGCTGTGTTGCTTTTCTTGTTTTTAAAGTAAAACTATCTACTGCTATTACAAGACATTTAGCACCTACATGAAAGAGAATATTCAAACTAAAACTGGCAGCTACAAATCAGTTCTTTATGATTTATCCTCCGAAGCCGTGTGAAAATTTCGAACATGGACATGTCTGTTTTTCTCAAATTAGAACCATGATGGTAGCATTCTTTCCCCGAGTTTTCTCACCCGTCACTACATTCCCAAGAGCTGAAGAGCCTCGGCCCACGGCTTTGCGTGCTGCATGAGCTCAGCAGTGAATTATGGGCAAATGTGAGCCCCGCTGCCTGGGAAGGGCTCTTGCAGGGTGTAATGTTTGCAGCATGTTCCACTGATTCACAAAGCACGTTGCCTGGTGATGATTCTGCAGCGGTATTCCTGTAAACTCATGTCAGCTTGAGTTACTATGGGGGAATGCTTGGTAATGGAATTGAAGTGATTCCTGAGTCACATTCACCAAAGAGGGAGAGACGGAGAACACCGATGGTCTGGCATCTGATTTGGCTGAATCATCTCAATCAGACTCGGCCGGAGATGGACACGATGCGAATGGAAACATGAAATGTGTGTCAGAGGGAAGAGAAGAGTGTTGCCTCAACTCACAGTAGTTGGACTTGGACAAAGAGAGAGAGATTTATGGGCGGATATAGCAGTTTGTTTGCTTGTTCAAACCCTGAAATAGACTCAAATCTGTGCATTTTTAGCTTTCTGTTGTTTTCCGTCTCCAGTGTAAGGAAGGTCAGTTTTCCCCATTCTTTTGTGACCAGCGTGGTATGAGTATGGCATCTTACGCTAACCAAAGGCATTCTGGCTCTGATCCTGCCAATAAATCCAAATAGTCACACAGCAGAAATATGATTTGGTTTGAGTCAGTGTCGAAATACCTCTTGAATACCAACAGAAATGTGCTCTGGGCCTCAGCTTAATCTAAAAAAAAAAAAAAAAAAAAAAAAGTACAGCGTTGGCTCAGATATGTCTTCATAAAAAAGTATTTTTAGTTTGCCTTCAGAAGCACTCGCAGAAGTTTCACAAACGTTTTGCTGAAAAGAAGAATTAGCTGCCAAGTTTTTTTTTTTTTTGGAATCCATCCGCCTTAATCACGGGAATGCTAACTCTTTGTTCAGAAATGGAAAGAGACTTCTCTGATTCTGACAAACATGCCTCAAAGCTGACCACATGTCTATAGACTGTGCATTACTCATGCATTTTCAGACAGCAGCGACTCCTCTCGCAGACCTCTCTCTGTGTGACTTAGCACATGGGTGGGTTTTTGATTTACATCTCGGCGGTGCCACTTGCTGTTCTTGGCCTGACGCTGCTGTGTTTCATCAAAGAAAAATCCGCTCCGCTCTGACTGCAGCAGTTAGGACGGCCGTCCGTCGAGGTGCTGACTCTGCCGGAGGAGTTGCTGGGTGGGGGCTGAAAGCTGGAGGCCGTGAGATCTGGCAGCTACACAGGCCTTTCAAATGTATTCATACTCTTTAAAATCTTTCCCATTTGGTCATGCTAGGAGTGTGAAGGAAGATGTGGAAGATTACGGCAAATGAAATCTAACAACTGTGAGTTGCCGGCCCCTTGTGTCACAAGATTACATGACAACCATTTTTCTTCAACTGGAACTGAAATGTTTCTACCAGCTTTGTAGACTTGGAGATTTAACTTTTCACAAATTTTTCCTTGCAACTTAGCTTGAGCTCATGAACGAGCTTCTGTGAACATCAGTTTTTAGTTTTTTCCCCGCACCATTCTGTTCTAGCTTCGGTCTTTGTGCCTATTAGCTGAACCTCTGGGCTAGTCTAAAGTTTTATGCAGCCTTGGTTTTTCCTAATGGAGATCAGGATGCCGCCTGGTGAGTGCATCACAATGGATTTGGATCTTCTTGTCACTTATCCATAAAGACCACTTTTGGAGTACACAACCAATAGCTGTCTTGTTGACAGATTCTCCCACCTGAGCTGTGGACCTCAGAAAATCCTCTGAAGTTGCCTCAGCTGCTTTTCTGATTCTTTTTGCCAGTTTAGATGGGATATTAGAATGTCACAATAAGTGGGGATGAACACAAATCTACATCTCAATTTTCAGATTTGAATTTGTAAAACATTTTTGGAAACCATAATCCTTCTTCCACTTCACAGTATACTGTACTTCATGTCAATTCATTACATAAAATCACAGTCAGTTGTGTAGAAGTTTCTGGTTATGTGATCAAATGTTAAAAGGTTCAAGATGTAAGAAGAGTTTTGCAAAAGGCATTATGGAAACTGGAACTGAAACGTGGTGGGAGACTTTACTCACCTCCTCTAAGAAAGGTGGAAAATGCAGAGATTAGTTGATGCTGAAGTCTGAGGGCTGCTGAGAAAGCTCCCCTATCGGCATCACATTTACGAGCTTATACAATCAACAATCACAACAGATAAAAATGCTGTAAACACACCATCATTCAAGTCTGCTTCATTTTGAAACCCTCCAAATGCTGAGGCTGGACTTGTTTAAATTCCCCTTTGCTTTACGAGGCCAGTCATGTTGGAAAGCAATCAGCCAGCCAATCAAATATTGGCTTCAGCTGAGTGGCCAAAAACAAACAGGCAAACATGATGAAGCTGAGGCTCTTTTAATGCCTTCATTAATGCAGAGGAGAGAGCAGCCAGAAAAGTTGGAGTTTTATCCTCTCTTACTCTGTCTCGGTCTCTGCCAGGAAGCTGCCATGGGGCAGTGCCCAGCCAGCTCACTGCTTCATTGGCTGGTGCAGCCCAGGAGGACTATGAAAGACATTATAAAGTCTAACAGTGCAGTTTATATACTTTATTAGAGCTCGTTACTACAGAGTTCTGGTAGAACGAGTTATTTTGTCGTCACATGCACCGTTGTAACTTACTGCTGTGATGAAAAACGCTCTTTGCTCTCAGCTTACCTGTGAATCGCGAATCTCCAGCTTGGCGTCTTTCACTTCTTTACTGTGTTGATTCTGACTAAAATAATCACATGTACATTAAGACTTGGCAGAGATTAGTTTTTGTTGATTTCGTAACCTCAGCGGTGAGCCAAGTTGCATCAGTCTAGATTTGTTGAATTCCCGTTTTAAGGAGAGATTGTTAGAGAAAACCTATGAGGTGTTGATCACGTGGATAGAGCTTTAGTTAAAGACGATATATCTTTAAACTTGGACAGGTTTTGCACCATTAAAGGTAAACATTTTGTAAAGAGTTGATTGAGTTTGACAGGATGGCTGTAGCTTTTATTACAACTTAGGCTCAGCACCAGCTTTGTGATTCGCATTGCTTATAAAGCAAAAGGTTGCATCTGGACATCAACAAGCCTCCAGATGCAATGATTTGAAGCTATCCACGTGTCAACTGCACATTAACTGGAATCAGACTTTCGTCAGATGAGATTAAGATTATACTATTGACAACATATTTGCTATGGTGAAAAGGGTGAATAAGTGGATCTGTGACGCTGTGGGCCTTTTTCTCTTCCAAAACAACACTGTTATTTGAGTGTAAAATATCATGAACTCTTTGAAGTATTGCATTTTTAAAATGTGTCGAACCATGCCAAAAAACTGACTGTTGGTCTGTGTTCAGCTGGAAAATATTTCTAAACATTAGGGAAAACCACGACAGAAAAAGTTAATCAAACACAAAATCGCGCTTCCCTCCTAAGACATCTGAGACCTCAGATCTAACGGGTGAGCTGAAGAGAGGAGAGCTCACTGAAGGACAAACTACGATCTATCAAGAATGGTGAAAGATCACTCTCTCTGTATGATCCATTAATATATAGAAGACCTACAGTTGTTCTGTTAGCAAAGGGGGTCTGTACAAAGCATTGACAACAGGGCCACCAAAAACTTTGCCATTGGTGAATTTGTTAAAAACGCATATCCAGAATTGACAAAAGATGTTCCGTCTGTCTGAAAACAGCAAGGACTTACAGTATGCTGAAACATCTTGTTGTTGTTTTTGTTGTTGTTGTTGTTTTTTTTAGTTTTTTTTTTAGGATAAGTTGAATATCTGGGGTTGTTTTTGTTTTTTACTTAGTCTGCATTGTTTTCTTGTCAAACTCGCTCTGAAAAGTCTTTAAAGGATGTTCTGCTGTTTGAAGTGTAATTACTGAGGGTAAATGCAGGACTCCTTCCCTCCGTTAGTAACTGGCCTCATGTGGGTTGCTCAGAAACTGTGCTAAATGGGACCATGTTGCACTGAGTAATAACCTCAGTATGTACGTTTTATTAACATGCTTAACATTCCCCAGAAGACCAAGAAGTCAGCTTCTACAATACACCTCTTTAATACAAACATCATGTTCCGCACTTACCACACTTACCAGTCTCGTTGTGGGCTGTTAGAAAGGGGAGCTGATTAGTGAGTTTAGATTAGAGGGTTTTTTTCTGCCCGGGTGTTTGTGCCAACATGGGCTTTTTGAACTCTGAGGATGAAAATTAATAAAGCCCCCCCGTGTCGTTGGCTAATTACAGTGTTGATGCTAAATAATAGTTTCGTGTTCGGCTTGCGTTTTGAAGGGTGCTGAGGTCAAAGTCTGTTGCCACTCTCATCGTCCACTTGTTGCATGGTTTAAAAGAAAAAAATAATCTCTGCATTGATATACAATACAGAGCAGCTGAGGTTTTTAAATGAAAGATTTAGTCATTTGTAAAATATGTTTGTGTATAATTATATTTATAAAGTTTAAAAATAAAATCAGTGAACAGGTTCGGTATGTTGGCAAATATTTTAAGATAAAAAAAAAAAAATTGAGATGCATTGATCAGCATTTACCTGAACGATATCGATTATTGGTTGGTTTGGAGATCTTATCTGGCTATTTCCGATTCACAACGAGTACCAGAGTAATAAATGTACTGCAGGTTTTTTTGACAGAGGCTGTAGTTTTGAACTCAATAGAAATTTAAGAAACTACAAGATTCTCCCATGAAAGTGACCATAATCATTATCTGATTGTTTTCATTAATCTTAAAGAAATTATTATGTATTGTATTTATTGATTGAAAATGGTTGGAGCTCTTAGTTTGGATGCATTTAAAGAGGGGAAAACTGATTTCTCAATATTTAAGTTGTTGACAAGAGACGATCAATGGAGAATCGGCCTATTTTGATCTTTAGTTGATTGATTCTTGCATCAACGTCTACATAAAATGCTTTGAAAAAAACTTATATGATTTGGATCTAATGAAAGTCATCTCATACCTGTTGTAGCTGGCCTGATAAATATACCGTCTCACCTCACTATGGGGTTAAACATTTATGTAAAAACCATAACCCTTTCACAAAGTGCTTCATTCACCTTGAAACTGATATACTGAGATTTCCTAGATTCAGTACGCAGCTTCAATTCCCTCCAAAATATCCTTTTTCATAGCAGGAAATGTCTCCTATATATATATCACTTGGAGTTTTTTGATAATATCTTTCTTTTAAATAAGAGCGTCCTGGCTTCTTTCCCAAAGTGTCCTCACTAAAGCTCAGTCACAGATTTACAGAGTGCAGACAGAGAAAACGAGCGCGCGCTGTCTTCAGTCTGTTGTGTTGATCTAACTTTTGCCCTTAAAAAGTCCTATTGCAGCACAAGTTGGCTAATACCAATAAAAACACTAATCAGGCTCCCTCAGCTTGCGGTGACGGTGATCTAATATGAATCTGAAAGTTGAAATGAATTAGGCGGCGTCGGAGCCCTGACAGCCAGGTGCTGAACACTTGGCCTGGTGCGTTAGAGCCTCAGCCAGTTGGAAAAGGCTCTGCAGGATTTATCTGCACCCTTTTCCCTTGACAAATTATTTTATTGTTCCTACACAGTTGGTTTTGATTCAGCCTTTGGCTAATGATAGGCTGAGAGCATGTGTTCTGGTGTTGTTCCCCTATTAAACTCAGTCAGACTGGAAGTGTTCACACGTGATAGCATGCTGTCATGCAATGGAAGTCAGCTAAAACACAACATTCAAGCTGCTTTATATGTGCCACAGTGGCATGATCTCAATGTGCTTAACAGCTTCTGTAAATTCTCCCCTTATTGAACTCCAAACCATGCTTCTGAAATCTTTAATCACATTCCTGATTGCGTCTCTCATGTATCGGGACAAGCAAAAGTGCTGCTTCAGAACTGCAGATGGAGGAGGAAGGCCCAAAGATTGAACTGCGTCCGAGCGCTGCACTCTAGCTGACCTGAGCGCTCTACATCAGGACTGGGCCGCTAATCTTTTACAAATGTTGGAGTCTCCGTGACGGGGCTCTTGCTGAGACAGATTTAGTCAAAACAGCAGCGCTGCTCCTGAACGCAGCCTCGGCCTCCGGCCTAATTCGGACGCCTGATTAACTAACAGATACCTGCTGCTTGTTCTTTAGCATTACACAGCCCACTGCGCTAACTGGACTTTGACAGAGCTTTCCATTCTGTGGAAGAGAGCTAAACCTGATCGGCAGAACTTATCGGTGGAACGACACAGAATCTGTTATTTGAAGAAGAATAAGCACAGAGACACTAAACTGAATGTTAAAAAATATTTAAGTCTTTTTAAAAGTACTGTAATTTGTTTTCTTCTCAAAACATTCTTTTCAGGTGAAATTGTGATTTATAACAGTGTGAAAATAAATCCCGCATTTCACCAAAAAAACTATTCACTCTGACAACCATAAACCAAAAGGACAGAGTTTTTACCATCTGGATTGAATTATGAATAAAATGATAGGAGGTTTGCATCGTCTCTGTGTTTCATGCCAGCTAAGAGATGAAAGCACCAAAGGTTTTTCTACCAGTTGTTCAAGGTATGATGAATGATGGGCTATGATATATATTTAGTGTTACAGCAAATCAGTTAGCCGATTTTCCCTTTACCGTTGAAAAGCAGGTCAACTATTTTGGTGTCCTTTGGTATTGTTGCATGTAAAACTACTACGTCTATCAAAGAATATACCTTTTCTTAGAATAAAGAGAATAATTGTAATAACTTAAAGAGGGGAATGGTAGGTAAGATTTGAAAGAAAACCAAAAATTAGAATAAACCTGAGTGATACCTATCCAACTATATTACTATATATATATATATATATATATATATATATATATATATATATATATATATATATATATATATATATATATATATATATGATAGGTATCACTAAAATACTTTAGCTCAACTTAGTCACTCAGGTTTTATATATATATATATATATATATATATATATATAATCACTCAATTATCACTTATATATATATATATATATATATATATATATATATATATATATGTCAAATGAATTCATTACTGAGTTTGTAAAAAAATAGAAGTTGCATTTTCTATTTATTTATTTATTTATTTATTTATTTATTTATTTATTTATTTATTTATTTATTTATTTATTTATTTATTTATTTATTTTTTTTTTCAAAGAAAGACCATGTAGGGCTTTCACTTTTAAAAGAAGAAGCAAATATTCACATTCATGATGGCCTAGGAATGCATCAGTGACCACGACTTGATTGTAACAATTATTCAGTTTATTATGACATTTTGGCTTTCCCATGCACCATTAGTTGCTGCTATTTATCACCACATCAATTTAAGGAAGAGTTTTAGAAGAGTTAATTACTACAGAGTCTGAGTGTGTTAGCTGAATAATGTTTATGCTAGGTATGTTTAATGTAGCAACACAGTACATTTTATCAGTTATCTTCTATGTTAATGCTCAGAATATTGTATCCCTTCCTCTTCTAAGCAATAGATATTCTGTGCCAGCAGGAGACTCAGCTTTCTAATTCTACTCCCTTATCAAAAATACCTGAAATGTTGTTTGGTTTCTTTCATGTTTGAGGAATCCTTGAATCTCAGCCACTCTGGGTTGCCTAAACGCTTGTTCTCACAAAAAGCTGCTTATTTCCACACAGCTCCTCCTCAGAGCTGCTGCCTCCAGGCGAGCTTCCTGCACACAGGTACCCCTCCGCCACGCCTTGACCTCTCAGCTCCTTCAGACTAGCAACAGCAGCAATTTGCAAACACCTGGTGGAAATATCAGTCTGCTGAGCTCATCATATGAACTACCTCTCAGTCCAATACTCCTAACAACGACGTAATGGCGTAGCATTGTTGTGATGACGTGAGGCAGAGTGTTGGAAAGTGTTGGAGCTTCTTAAAGAGACAGAGGCCCAATTTCAAAGTGTTAAACTGAGAACTGAAATTTATTTTAGGTTATGTTTAATATATATACCATTTTTTATTTAAAAAAAACTGAGGATAACATAGTTAGTTGATTGTGCTATGAAATGGCACTACATGCCTGGAAAATACTTAATACTCCCCCTTTAAGAAACTGCTGTGCCTGCTTCATACAGATTGACTTGAAGCCGAAAGTACTCAATCGATATGACTCATTGATAATTTGACCTTTACCGTATTTCATTGCAGTTCCAGTTGATCACGAAGAAGTTGTTCTCTAGCTTAATGATCTTTGCTCTGAATTAAACAACTCGTGCTTCTGTCTTTCATTGACACTTGTCTGGAGAGCAGGACAGCCAGGGAGCTGCAGCATTCATCCCCATCTTTTTATGACTGTAAGCCTCACTGTATTGGTTTAAAAATACTTTAGGAATTGCTTTGGGAAAAACACATTTGTTAGATAAACACTGCAGCTTGATAACGCCACATTACATTAGAACTTGCCTTAGCATAACAATCACTATTGTCAAATGACTCTTAACCTATTCCAACAAGAAAAAGAAAAAAAAAAAAACGAGTCTGAGCCGTAACCATGAACAAAACAGCTACTTTCAATCAACTGAAAATCAGTTCAGCAAAGTCCCTAAAACCGCACTTTAACAGGAGTCAACAGGCCTTGTTAGCCATGGCCTTGATAACTTCAATAGTAAATGTAATTGCATAGTTTACCACAGCGTCCACTTTTACAGCTCCAGTCCTGTCATATGACACAAAATTATGGCCAGTCGAGGCAGCTGTAAAGATGCCAGTCTTCTACAAGCCTCAAGTGCTTTGAGCCGTGAAGGAGTCCAGCGAGAGAGGCAAAGCTTCAATATATGTACACTGCAGCTTGCCAAAATACACTCATTTAACAGCACAAAAAGACTTGCACAGAGAACCCGCATGTTTATGTTAGGGATGATGTAAAATGGCTAGAATTCATACCTCGCATCACTTTTTTTTTTCTTTCTTTCAAGATGGCTTCTCTCAACTTTTACAAGCAGGGAAACAAACATTTGCATTTCAAAGTTCTTCAAATAAAAATAAATGAAAAGCAAACTCTTTTATGGGTTTGGAGACAGTATTGGAAAACAGGTCAGGGGCAAAATGAAGACTTTTACGGTTCATAAAAGAGCTTCACAATGAGTGCCAGCTTATGTAAGAGGCTTGACACATGGTACAGGCCAGAGCCCTTTGAGATTCCCTCCATTCTCAGGTTTTCTGACCAAACAACAACACACGATACAGGCCAAACTCCAAATGCAGAAGAATTCCTTTAAATCCACTTACATACCACAGACCAAACCCAAAGAACAACAAACCAAGCTTCTTTACTTTTCCATTCGAATTTATCCCACAAGTTGATGTAGATATTTTTACCTGAATGTTTTCATGTTTTTTCACATTAAAACTGAAATCTTGAATGCATTTAATATATTCCAACACATCAACACAATGTAGATAATATCATAAAGTGCAAATAATGACACCTGGTTTTCAATATAAAAAACATTGAAGGTTTGTCATTTGAAGGAAGAACTCCACACCAAGTGTATTGCAACTTCTTAATGGATTTCATTCAATATTGCCCAATATTTAGCACTATATTTCTGCCCAAGAGCCCTGATCAGCTTCCCTGCCTTTGCGGAAGAGAAGCATCTCCACAGAATGATGCTGCCACCACCATGTTTCACATGGAATCAATCAATCAATCAAATTTTATTTGTATAGCACATTTCAGCAGCAAGGCATTTCAAAGTGCTTTACATCAAATGAAACACAAAAACACAATGCAACACAGAATCAACAATCAAAACAGAACACCAAGTCAGATTCCGTCAATAAATATGCAATTGATTACGTTTCAAATACAACTCTAAACAAGTGGGTTTTTAGTTGAGATTTAAATGAAGCCAGTGTTTCAGCTGTTTTACAGTTTTCTGGAAGTTTGTTCTCAGATTTGTGGTGCAAAGATGCTGAATGCTGCTTCTCCTCGTTTGGTTCTGGGGATGCAGAGCGGTCCAGAACCAGAAGACCTGAGAGGTCTGGAATGATGTTTTCAGGTTTATTTGTAGGGGTTATAGGCAGTTCAGGCACTTTCCACAGTTTTCTTTTAACAATAATTTTCTTCTTGCTGCTCTTCAAAAAGGGACAAAAAGTGCAAAACTAACAGTTGTCCTATTGACAGATTATCTAACGTGAGCCGTGGCTCCCTGCCTCTCATCTGGAGTTACTGTTGACCTCTTGGCTTGTTCTCTGATTAGTGCCCTCCTCATCCAACCTCAGTTTAGTGCGATGGCCATGTCTCTGGAGATTTGTCTCAGTAGTGTCGCACTTTCTTATTTTTATTTTCAGCTGATTTATTGAACAATGTTCTGGGAGATGTGCAGAACTTGGTGCATTTCATATAATATAACCAAACTCTGCTTTAAACTTCTCCACAGCTTTATTGTGATCTGTCTCTTTGGTCTTCTTGATGCTGTTTATTCACTGACACGCTCTAATAAACCTATGAGGCCTTCACAGAACAGTTGAATTCATACTACGATTATCCTTTGGTCAAGTACAGGCATCAGAGAAACTTTGTGTTTCAAATATATTCAAAATAAAAAAAGAGTAGAATTTAGTGTTCTCTGGGCAATTAGAACATACCTTCTTCTACAAATATGCTCACAAATTTATGTCCAGAACGACAAGATTCTATTCATTTTGGCCAGAGGATCAGCCTAGATCTACAGGAAAGACCGTCTTTACAAGCATCCTAGAAATAGCCTCTAAGCTGAATCCCAGTACGTAGTCTCTCTCCGAATAAATCCAGGTTTGCTCAGTGAGGGTAAGATCAGCGATCCGAGCAGGCCATGCGATCCAAAGCAGGACTCTCTGTTCTTCTTTATAAAGTTAGTCTTTATGACTTTGGCTGTACTTTTAAGTTCAACATTGTTCCGTGAATTTGGGAACAATCAAATATTTCCCTGGTGATGATAACCTCTGGTCAAGAACTACAAATACAAACTAACATTTTTCGCTTTGCTCAGTTTTCTTTGTCAGAACGTTGCATTTAGGAATCAAATGGACCTGAAATCAAATCTTTATCTAAACTCACTTCAGCCAAAATTGCTCTGCGTAGCCTTATCCTGACTGTTCTTGTATAAAACTTTGACTTATTTAAATAATGTTAATATGATTTATACGCGAGGCTTGTAATGATGTAGATTGAGTGATGCATACGAACTAAAAAAGAAATTGAGGTTCCAGATCATTTAAGGGTATTTATGACACAAAGGCTGTCTCTCTGTGGCTGTATCAAGGCAGAGACCCATTCAGAGCAGAAATCCCAACAAAAGGATTCTTATTACAGCCGTTAAATAGGAGAAGAGAAAACAGTTGAGGGTTTGAGTGCCTGGGCATCTAAAATGCTTACGCTCTCAGAATATATTTGCTCATAAACTCTTTGATGGTGGCCCTGTCCGTTCCAACACACAGGGCTCCTGTCTGTGTAAATAGCTGTCTATTGACCTCCCACCACACATGATTTAATATGTTTCCATAGGTGTCATTTGGTACCGGTTTGGGTTTTTTATGGGTCCTGCTGTGCCTCAGTCCCTGCGACTGCGAGGGCTCAGTTGTCTGGCCGTCACTTCTTAAGCGGTGACCAACAGAGAGCTCTTCCTGAGGTTGTGGATTTACTATGAAGTGAGCTGCAGCCCTGTCACTCTGCTCACAGCAGCATTATGGATCTCTGTTTGATGTTTTTGGTCTCATATAATTTCTGGTGGACTGTCCATCTCGAGTTACCCCGAGGGCATGGTTGTGTTTCTGTGTGTTCTCAGATTTGTGTGTGTTTATGTGGTTTTGGGGGCGTGATCCTCAGTACCCAAGCCATTGGTGAATGAGGACTCCCCACACTATAAAAGAATAGTATTGCTGACTTCCTTTGGTATGTGTGGTTTGAAACTCAACACAGGTTTGCTCAGTGGAAAACCTGGGGGCCCTTTCCTATTTGTTCTGTATATTTATGAAAATCACAGTTTTTTGGTTGGCCTTTGAGTCAAGAAAAGAAAAAGTATTGTCATTTTAAAAACAGTTTTTGGTCCTTTTGCGGAAAAGTGCTGCATATTTGCACATTTTATTGGTGTTAGCTTGAACTGCTTTGTTGTTATAGTCAAAGCAAAGCTTTAGTGTAAGCAAAATAATATTTGTGATGTAAATTGTTTTGATCTTTTACCCTGATTTGCAAGGCGATAGGCGGGGTTCACCCTGGACAGGTCGCCAGTCTGTCGCAGGGCAACACAGAGACAGACAGGAGAAACAACCATTCACACAGGGAGAATTTAGAGAGACCAATTAACCTGACAGTCATGTTTTTGGACTGTGGGAGGAAGCGCGAGAGCCCTGAGAGAACCCACCATGCACAGGGAGAACCTGCAAACTCCATGCAGAAAGACCCCGGGCCAGGAATCGAACCCAGGACCTTCTTGCTGCAAAGCAACAGTGCTACCAACTGCGCCACTGTGCAGCCCGCTTCTGATTTTCCCTCAATGGTAAGTTCGTTGCCCTGGGATACAAACAATGGTAGGTCAACCGGGAATCAAACCGGTGATCCACCAATAGTAGGGCAAACTACCATTATGCTTTTTTCTTCACAGCTTCACAGCAAGGTTTCTTTTTATTTGTGTTTATATTTCATTGTAAATGATTATTTAACTAGATAAAATTGCAGCAAAACAGTTCCACATTTTACTGATTTTACAGAAAATCTGTGAGGTACCCCAAGGGCCATCACTTGAAGCATGAAGCACTTGATAGACTTCAGTTGGTAAAATTGCTACAACAAAACGAAGAGCTCACGTCACTGCAGTTTTGACGTCGGTCCAGTGATTACCTGGTAATCTTAAAAATTCATTTAGTAAAAATATAACTGATTGTAGATATTTTTGAAGTATGCTTATGTAAAACTGGAATGATTGAAACACCTTGAAAAGCAGTTTTTAGAGATCGTCAGCGATGAAGTCAGGGTCTTTGGGTATTTTACGTCTTAAATCATCAGAGTACCTCACCTGGGCGACCCAACTGAGGGTGTACAGTCCCCGGCTTGTGTCCAAGTGCTAATCATGCTAATCCAAACATCTCCCCTCTTGCTCCACAGTCACCTTGTGTTTTTCTTTTTTTGTTTTTTTTAGCAGGCTTAGTAATGTTTCTAGTGGGTATTTTTTTCTCACAACCCTCAGATGCCAAGGAACCTAAATACACGGTGCACAGATTGCCCTGAAAACCCTTACAACCCACCTCAGGTGGCTCCCAGCCGCTCTCCCTGCATGCATCCACCAGTTTCAGGCATTTGGCCTTATTTTGTTTGTGGGCCTCCGCCATCCAATCTTGGAAATTTATTTTATCCTTCTGTTTAGGATAAAAATAAAAATAAAAAGGCTTTAAAACTTTATGGAGAAGCCATGTGGAGAAGCTAGAGTAATTTTCCTCTAATAACAACATTCTAAGCTCTGGAAGAAATTTTACCATTGAGTGAAAATCTTTTAGCTCTGACCAGTCTTTTGGGAACAAATATGGATTCTTTTATTTGAATGAGATATGTGTAAGAGACAAAGCTACAAATTTAGAAGCCAATGACAGATAATACCTTAATAAATCCTAAAAATATCTCTAATTGTTTAAAGACTTTGTTTTCCTCAGAGAGCTCACTTTTCAGTCTAAATTTAAACCCCAGCCGTCTCGACTGATATTTATTATGGTACTGTGGATAGGCACTAACTCCAGCTTCAAACAGGAACTTCAAAAGGCAACGCAATTACTATGCATACTCTGAACATATCCTTTTCACAAAGCCCTATTCCATTATTCCTCCTGCTCTAGAACAACAAGTTTGAAAGAAGTAGGAAGTGAAACTGGAGTCTTCTTCTGGTTCTCCAAACATCTGGTTTGGCCCTCGTTTTGAACAACCAGCATTCCCTCTGAGTGTAACAGGAGGATATGCTTGCTGTGTGTGTAGGTAACGGAATAATCATTTTCAAATGTTTCCCCATCCAAATGTGATCTAATTACAAACACTTAAATTCAGCCTCTCAGTCGGACCACCGACCTTCAAGGGAGTTTTACTCCAGACGTTTTTCTAACTACTCATTTGATTCTCCCCCACTGCAGCCTCTGAGCCATTAAAAGATATACAGTAATTGCTGCAAAGCGATCTCTTGTTTTACAGAAGTCGCATAAATTCCCCCTCTTGTCAAGCTATAATAGATGGTAGTAGGTGGTGCTGGGCGAGAAGAAGAGAGAGTGTCTGTCAGATGCGCCTTGATGTGTCTGCTCCATAGAGATACTCTTGTGTTGTGCGGTTGCATTTGGCCAGTGTCATTTCCGAGGAATTTCCTGCCATCTGTGTTCAGTCGAATTCCCTTACAGATCTGGGTCTGATTGTAAATATTGGTTTCTGGCTGAGGAGATCTGTGAGTTTTGCACCACCAGCCCTCTGGACCACAATGAGAAGCTGCTGACATGAGATGGGTAAACTGAATAGGCTGTGTCGCTTTAAGACCTGAATTTTTTTTTTTTACTTACTCAGTAAATTGGTTGTTAAGGCCTTACTGAGTTAACTATTCTTAGCACTGCATTATCAATATCAGGGCAATGATGAGCGCTGTTGTTTATGGTTTATATTTTTGGTAAATATCAATATAAGAGAGCAAATATGTGCAATGATTTGCACTAGTGATTTATGATTTTCAACACTCATCTCCAAACTTACAGTATGCAAAGAGCGCAGTGAAATGTATTAAGTTCTATTATAGTTTGGTTTTTGCTGTGTCACGCCTGCCACTCCTTTATCTTCATTCTTATTAGTGGATAAAGAATAATGAACTGGAGAACATTAGCATTTTAGTGTTAGCATCATGTCTTGGGGCACAATAAATTTTTGTAGCACGTTCTTGGTTTAAAATAGGCATTTCTCCTTAACGCAGTTAGCATGCTAACACTAACTTCCTCTACCAGTTTTTAAGATCCAGCTATTGTGGGCACAGTGTATTTATTGACGTGTTTTCAAAAACATTACTAACAAAAATGTTATATTTTTTTAAAAGCATGTACCAATTGTATTATCAATGTAAAATCATTGCATGTGTTAAGTGATGTATTGTTTGACAATAATAATAATAATAATAATAATAATAATAATAATAATAATAATAATAATAATAATAATAATAATAATAATAATAATAATAATAATAATAATAATAATAATAATAATAATAATAATAATCTGAACAAAACCTAAAATAGGTTTTGGCAAATTTGTTTTACAAATTTGTTCAATTTCCAAACTGAACGAACAACAACTTTTTGACGCATATCAAATGTTTATGACATTTCAGGAAGAGTTTAAAATAAGTTATGTCCAAGATTACTCCTTCAAATTGACAAAACCAAAAACATTACTGGAGTTGCTTTTTATGCATTTCTGGAAAATAAAATAACACTTTTATCACCACTAGATTCTCTTTTTCCTCTAGTTTAATGCAGAGCGTAGTTTCACAGCAGTATTTTTGGTTGCTTTAGCGAAACTTCACTATGTTCAGATTCATATTCTGACTGGGGTGTTAGTGGAGCCATCTTTGTTACAGTCTATGCTTCTATTACGTATTCCTTGTGCCCAGTTGTGATCCAGAGCACTCTGGCCGTACGTTAGGTTTAGAACTGCTCCACATTTTTCCTCATCAGTCCAATCTCAGTGCCAATGAGTTTCTTAGCTGCAGAAAACTCCAGTGTCCTGCACACAAGGTGGATGCCTATTGTCAGCAGTCAGTGGGTAAGATAAAAAAAGAAAAGAAAATATGCCAACTTCTCAAAAACACTTACTTTTCTGAGTCTCTGTTTTTTTTTTGTCAGGATGAGCCTGAATAATGTTCAGCTGTATTATTTCAGAGGACCTGGCTGCTTTTTGGATGTAGCTCAAGCAGCCGCAAACGCTTCGGTTTGAGGAAAAAAGCCTTCTGTACTAAAATCCATGGGTTTATTTTTACTGCAGATTTATACACACTGGCTAATCTCATGAGACATGTCGAGGAAACTTTAGCACATATACACACCTAACGATAGTGTCTAAATGTAATGCTTAAATTTATAACGTACCGTTTCTAAATATATGTTTATTTTTTACTGTAGTTTGTAGAATTTAATAGGTTGTTGTTGTTAAAGAAATGTCTGTTTTAACCAAGTCAGTTCTAAAATTCCCACACATCAGATGCTCCATACTGAACCGTCTTGTGCGACTTTGAAGCCTCTCCTGATACTATGCCAATGTCTCCGCTCTCTCTACTTGACCTAGGAGCCGGTTTTTTTGGCTCTACAAACACGTCTGTCACCAAACTAGACATTTCTGTCACTCCTGCTTCCTGTTGTTTTTAGTCTGGGGGTCCTTCAGGTCCACCAAGTCTGACCGATGCTTCATGCAGAGCTTGGCGTTTGCAGTCATGTGGCTTCTCTGTTAAATTAGAGGATGTGGTTTGGCTCAGTGCCGCTTGTAAAACTTTGATTGTCCGCGATAAATCCTGGCCATGTACAAATTTGTGGGCACGGTGTATTTATTGCAGAGATTCTCTGCACAGAGTTTGTTTCAGTTTGTGGGTTTAGAGCAGTTTGTTGACGGTGCTAATCTTATGATCTGAAGGTGTTTTAACATGAAAGGATTTTGGTTTTTCTGTTTAGAAAAATTAAAATTTAGAAAAAATTTATGTTTCAGTGTATTTATCACTATTGCCACTTCTTCATGACCTCTCTATTTTGTGTTTCTCACAACTTCAGCTGTTGGGAAATAAATAAGGAAAATTATGCTTATGCTGGGAATAATCTAGAATGGTTATCTGAAGTGTCACGTCTCTGTTAACACTCCCAAGTTTTTGGGATTGAAGAAAATGGGGCAACACTCTTTGATGCAGGAGTCCTGGGCTTGATTCCCAGCATGGCACATTGCTGCTTGTTTTTCCTCTCAATTATATGCCAAACTTTAAAAAAAAAAAGAAAAAGTAAGAACATGATGAATCCTTTTCAAAGCTTTTCTCACATACTGTAACACATTCAGCCTGCACAATTAAACAAGAAACCAATGAAGAAACAAATAAATTGGTTTTGACACAAAAATGTACAATAGCCCAGTTATATCAGTTTTTTTTTCTTAAACCAATACATTGTTGAAGACAGGTTTTTATACAGCATTCAGTATGTGGAAGGTGGCTGAAAAGGAAGCCACATCTTGACTTGTGAATATCTCCCTTGCTAAAGTTCTCTGAGCCATCTTTAGGTGAAAGTCTGACTAATCCACACCAAAACTTTAATTTTGCTGATTTGGAAGTAGGCTCGTACACACAGCGATGCTAAAATGTGAAGCCCATCTTCATCCTCAGCATTCAAGGCAGACACCTGAAGGTTTCTGGTTAAAACTGACTGGTATTCAAAACTGTTAATGATTTTGGCACTTTGAGAAAAACAAAACACAAACACAAGCTCTGTCTTAGCCTGATTAAAGTAACGCCACATAAACCAACACCATGTTTCAAAGTGGGCAGAATTTGCTCTTGGTGATGTTCAGTGTTAATTTCTGTTCCAATTTTGTTGCACAAAGCTGAGTTTAGTCTTCTCTAATCATAACTCACTCACTCACTCACTCACTCACTCACTCACTCACTCACTCACTCACTCACTCACTCACTCACTCACTCACTCACTCACTCACTCACTCACTCACTCACTCACTCACTCACTCACTCACTCACTCACTCACTCACTCACTCACTCACTCACTCTTTATTTGTCTTTTTTCTTTCTTCCTTTCATTCCCTCTTTCTTCCTTATTTTCCTTCCTTCGTTCTTTCTCCCTTCCTTTCTTCTTTATTTGCATGGGGACAAGTGTTAAGCATAAACAAAAACAGAACAATTAACATTTATAGCCTTAGTTAATTTGCAGTGTACGTCCCCTGATGGGCCTTTAACAACATTCTTTCTTTCACACGGTTTTAGAAGATTTTACCCAGGACTACGTTTTTCTTCTTTGCTTCTCAGACTTGTGGAGAATACAGGAGTCTATTGTTGCATGAAAAACACAAAACGTCCTTGTTGGAAATTCCTGCTGCTTCATCTGTGTTACTGTCAGGTTCTCTTCAACCTTCTTAACCCATTTCCGTGCTTGTCTTTTTAAAGATTTTTGGAGAACCATCAAGTTGCACTGTCTCTAGTGTCCCATATTTTATTTAGTCATAAATGGCTGTCTTTATGGTGTGATGGTCTATAAAGAATATACTTTGTAACCTTTTGTATTCTTCTCCTGACTGAAAGCTTTGTATGATATACTTCAGATGTGTTGTAGCTTCCAGAAAACAGAAATCCTACTAGGAAAGCTCAACAATGTGCAAATTTATGCAACCAGTTCATTGCGACTTCCTTTTACATTTTCTTTTTGTTCTACTGTTGAATTGCAGACAATACATTTATTGTGGAAGTAGGTTTTACATTTATAATGGCCTCATTTTTTTTACGTTACAAAAATCTTGCATTTTAACAAGGGTGTGTACAATTTCAAAGCCACTGTATGTGCAAAATAAGCATTTTAGATACAAATTTTATTGAGGTGTTTTAAAGAGACACATTCTCTATTTCTTTACAGTGTTTACAGTATGATCCTCGTATTGCACCTACAGGTCTGCAGTTAGAAATAAAGCATTAAAACTTCCCTTCAATCTCATTAGACTTTGAAACAGCAACACTGTCAAGGTGCCACCACCAGGTGGTGACAAGCACTAGTGTAAAGTTTTAATTATGTTAATCAGTAAAGTGATTGGTTAGCTGCTTTATGTAACATTTTACTGCGAGATTCACTTTCAGGTTGTGCAGAAAAGAGAAAGATCTCCACCTCTACTCAGGGACACTTTCTCTGCTGTATTTGTGTTTTGGCTCCCCTCTCTCTTAGCTCTGTTAAAGGTGCTGGTCTTAGGATGTGGTGGGCTCAGAGTCTGGCACCAGAGTGTGCTGGATGGGGTGGATCAGTGGAGTTGGTGGTGGATTGGTTTATTACTTCCAACTATCTGTTTGCGTTCCTGACTGTGGTTCGCACTTCTCCATTTGAAGATACTTGTTCAATGTTGGACCCGTTTCCCATCAGGTGCTCCCATTCTGTAAAAGGCAGGAGAGATTATTTACCAACCCCTGTGCTCATCAGTGTGTCTCCAAACTGGGGCTGTTTGGGTGTGGACCAGTCATTTCCACATAGAGGACTGTTTGTATGTCTGTTCTCACTTTCTAATAAGTCATATTGCGTTTTAGCCAACAGTGTTTGCTGGTCTCAGAGGAATCTTAAATGTGAATTTAGGTGATAATTGTGTATATTGAGCTTGAGTCTGTATATTTGGCTGCAGAAATGTGTGTACTACAGCACCTTACAAAAGTATTCCCTCCCTTGAATCTTTCTACATTTCATCACATTACAACTACAAACTTTAATGTATAATGCTGGAATTTTATGAGATAGAACAACATAGCGTGGTGAATATTAGTAAGACGGACAGAAAAAGACTGCAGGTTTCCATTGTCTTTTTGAAAAAAATGAAAATCTGAAAAGTGTGGGATGCATTTATGTTTCCCCATTTAAATGCAATCCTTTTGGAGTATATCACTAGCAGCTCTATATTTAGAGAGTGAAATGTCTGCCCATTCTTCTCTGAAAAGTAGCATAGTCTCACTCAGAGTAGATGAAAAGTGTGAGAGAGCAGCAATTTTGATGGCTTGGCATCAGTTTTTAACCTGGATTAAGTCTGGACTTTTTATTGACTTTGACTAAGACAACAAAAGCATACTTTATTGGAAACTCTTCTATTGTGGCTCTGGTTGTATATTTACGTAGGGTTCTCTATCTACTCCAGTCTCAGGTTTTTTGCAGCTTCTTACTGGTTTTCTTCCATGATTGCCCTGAGTAAATCAACTACTGTATATTTCCTATTCCTACTGGAGAGAAGCATTCCTACAGCATAATGCTGCCACTGCCATGTTTAATCATAAGGATTGAGACAGTTAGGGATGTTATAACACTTGTTTAACCTCTCCATTTAGCTGTACAACAAGTACTGAAGGCTGAATACAAAAGCACACCACACTTTTAAGTTTTTATTTGTTGTTAATTTTGAAAACCATCAATTAAATTTCTTCTACTTCACAATACTGAAGTGACGTTTGTGGTTGTAATGTGACATATTGTGACATGAATACTTTTAAAGGTCACTGTGATAAATGACCAAGCGGACCATGAGAAAACAAGGACGAATTGACATGCAAGCTTCTGAGCAGAGAGATTCAGTCACAACAAATTAATTTAATCCTTATGAAAATTCTCATGTGTTCTCAGGCATATAACCCCGTTGCAAAAACACTCATATCTTTGTGCTCCAGTAGTAATATTGTAGTTTTCTTCCCCCCCGTCTTCTCGCTCTCTGCACCTGCTTTAGGAGTCACTTTCTCCCTAGACGTTGTTATTTTTCATTTACTCGTGCCCTCGGGTTTTAATCGTACATCCATTACTAAGCAAACAAATAAGTTCCGGGACTATGCCGCAGACACAAATATAGACATGAGTTATGAGATTCAGAGAAGCCGGGGAAGGCTTTAGGAGCTAATGCAGAACATCTGCACTGGACAAGACGCACAAACCATGTCATCCCGAGACAAAGTCCTTGCAGCCACGCTCGTATGCCTGTTGACCTGTCTCATGACGGTAGAAAAGAACTGTGGCAGATGTTGTTGTTGTTGGGAGCAGACAGGAATAAAATGATCCTTATTATCAGTTTTTAAGTGCTGAATGTTTTGATTTATGGAGCCAAAGTGGGGCCATTTGAAGTGTCACCCAGGATTTCCAGAGGCATCCGTCTTGCGGTTCTGGCAGCTCGTTGTACCTTGAGTTCAGATGTATGCATCACTCTCCCGACGTACCGACTAGCAGCCCCCCAAACCCCCGCCCCGACCCTCTGTACAGTGCTGCACACCTCCGATCGCTCCCCTTTCCTCCTCTTAAAGCATCCATCCATCTTCACATCTGCTTTTCATTGGGGCCTGCATGTCTCCAAAGACTTGAACGCATTAAGCGCTGGCACAAGTGCGGTCTCACTCTGGCACTTAACACAACGCTTAGGTGACTTAAAAGGGAGAGGCGAGAATTATAGAAAATGATGTGTCACCAAAATAAAAAATCGCTCCCGATTACCACCAATTACACTTAATAATGCTGTCCAGAGCATCTGTTGATCAGATGGTGGGCTGCTCTGTCGGTGGGGAAATAATTACAGCAGAAAGACTGAAAATAGGAAAGCCTCATTGAGGGAGGCAGCAGCATATAACAATAGGAGGATGCGGTTAGGGCTCTTCAGTATTGTATGGATTGGAATGCTTTGTATGGTAATGCAGTCATAACAAAATATCTCGGAATAATAGCCATGTTGTTCCACAGGGGTTTAGTTCTCCTAGATTGGAGACACATGTCTGCTCTTTATTAGTCATTTATTAGTCACTGAGGTCAGGGAGACTTTTTAGCCAAGGCACAACACAGCCGAACTCGTTGTCGATTCTGATCATCAGCCCTTGAGGCAGGGGGAATAAGTGTACAATTACAACTCAGCCTCCCTGGCAGTAATCTCCGATGTGAAATTAATGCAGTTATGCAAAGTGAGCCTTGCGATCTGTGTAATTGCAAAGTAACCCCAAACTTTCCTCTAAAGTCCTGAGTTGGGCTCTCATCACAATTTTCAGGTATGCATTCATTCATTGTTTCTGCGTTTTGCCTAATTTCTCATCTTCCTATGGTCAAAGTAGCTGCATTAATCAGCAGGACAAGGATTAAGAAGACATTTCTACTCAGAACTGATGGATTGAGTTTCAATACGTTGTGAGCAGTTCTCCCACTTGATGTTTTCTTTTTTTCTTTTTTTTTTTACAAAAACATTCAAGCGTGATGAATGGACTGCAACAGATCAGGCATGTCAGAGATTGACTGGAGCACCGCCTCTGCCAGAGAAATAATCAAACACGTCCTCAAACAAATCCTCAAATAACCATGTTTATCCAATGAAATACATAAGTGGATACATTGCTTTATTCATGTGAATGTGCTGGTTTAATGCATTTCTTCCCATGTAGCATGCAGCTGAATCTGAAATTTGCATGTGCTACATAAAAAGGCACATGGCTTACGACACATGTTGTCTGTTTGACATTAAATCGGACTAAACTTTTCCAGGGTTTAGGTCAGTTAGGCTTGTCAAACTTAAATCAATTTCCAAAATGCTAGAAATTTTGGAAATTTCAGGCATTTAAAAAAAACATAAACCAGTATTTTAAAAAAAATATTTTTTGTATTACTTTTGTATTACTTTCAGCAGTCAACACACACTAAGGTTTTGGATTAGTAAGCTTCCTAATTCGCAAATTTCAGGTAGATGGAGGTACACCTATGGATGTCACTTATGAGAATACCTCAAACAAATTGATTCTTTGTGTCACAATGTGGGGAATATTTCAAGGAAATCAGGCAGAATATCAGAAAGAGAGGACCAAGCCTCTACATGTCTGGTTTATGGTTGGTCCAAAACTGACATGAAACATTTAGATTTAATTTTTTTTACAGAGTACGTAAATATCTGGTTTCAAGTATCCGTGGAAATACAAAGCAGGTTTAATCTCAGGTCTCCTCGTGAACTCCTCGGCTTACTGTCATCCTTTTCTGATGCTTGGAGAAGAGAACGTGGTGCTTTAATTATACAGAAGAGGAGCCAGAGTGAGAAATTGATACCATGTGATGACATTTATGGAGCGGAAGATACCACTTTAGAAGTAACAGGGTGTTAATAGCCATCATGATAGGAACACTGTGTCTTGCCTGCTCTAAAATGAGCTACATTTCTTTTTAGGGCTGCATTTCGCACAACAGAGTCCTGATTAGTGTGTGCAGTTTTAGCTGGCATTGCCAACATCAGTGGCTCTTTGTGAGGATAGGCCAACACATCTGTATACAGTCTGCCTTTACCGAAAGAAACACTTGCCCCCGGTGTTTCTGGCATTGTCCCTCATCTTCCTTTCACCATTCTTCTTTCAGCATCCTGCATCCCTGTTTTCCACGCCCTTAAATACTTTTTTCCTAATTGAGCCTGAATGCTTGCAAATGTGTGTGTTGTTGCACCATCCCACCGTGCTTGTTTTGATGTGCTTAGCAGTTTCTGGATGCTGCTAAACTCAGCTTCCATCAGCAGAATTGCAACCATTTGAACCAAAAAAAAAAAATGTTTTTTTTCTGGCTCAGTTTTGACTAAGAAGTAGTAGTTTTGTCACATAGCATGAAATTGGTGATTTGTATATGTTGGTGTTAGAAAAGAAACCGATCAGAGTGTGGAGGCTGATTCCCAATCAGGTGTGTGCTAGAATAATCTGCAGTACAAACACAACATTCTCACAGTTTTAATATCAATATCTGAAGCAAAAATGTTAGCAGATCTCTTTATTTTTAAAAATGCTTGTCAACCAGCTGGTTTGTAACTGTTGTATAATTTGTGGTTGGAAAACTTTCCAAACAGATAAACTGGGGTAAAAAACACATTGTGGCATTTATTCACAGATTTTTAACAGGAGATGGACTGAGAGAGAAGGAGTTCCTGGGCAGGTGTACTGAGGAATATTACCACACGCTTTGCCAATGAAACTAGGGTATTAAAGTTTTTAATTTTTGAGTTTTTAATTCACCATTCAACCCATTCAAACTTAAAATCAGCTGATTCCAGTTCATTTTTTTGTGCATCCATGCTTTATAAAACTTTGTTTTGATATAAAAAAAAAGCACAACAAAGCAGGTATCCTAACATCAAAACATTACTCACTGAAGTTTCTCAATGGTATAATATGAATGGATGACTGAGAGAGATTTTTTCTATTCTTATTATTGAGGTTTTCCTCATAGCGTAATATGAAAAATATCCCAACCTACAGCCAAAACGCAACCTGAAGTTTGATAAATTCAAAGTGGTCATGCTCGGCAGCCCACCCAGAAAGTCCAAACTAAAGGAAACAATCTTTTGATCTCCAAAAAAAGTCCCTCAATCTTTCATCTGGTCGAACACCCTTCACCTGTCAGTCCTTCTGCCTGTCTCACATTTCTTCTTGGCCTCTGATGCTCCCTCCATGTCCTGATCAAACCAAGCTCCAACACACAATGAAATGCTCAGCGCTGAATTACCATGGCACGTTCAATATAAACTGAATTTTCTTTTTGGGTCCCATCCAAGCCACCATATGCCGTTTCCTCCATCAGAGTGTGACCGATTTTGTTAATGTAGCAAAGCCTTAAATCACTGCAGCGCTGACTTTCAGCAAAAGGGAAGGAATCGAGACCTTTAACACTCATTTACCACTCTGACTTTAAAGCCCTAAACACTCAGAAAGTGTCTTTATGATGGATAATCTGAGTACATATAGTTTTGGCATTAAATAAATGTTGGACCCTAAAATAAAGACTGTTGTACTAATTGGTGTAAAAAGGTTTTACCTCTGGAGTGATGGTCTTTCCAAAGCAGCTCACAAAAAAAAAGTTATATAAACCTATAAATACTAAAGAAATCCTTTTAATATTTTTCTTGCTTCTCTACATAGTTGTTGTGATAACAAGATAAATAAAAAGTAGGGTCGGGACTTTAAGTTAAGAATGTTAACACAATTAATTTCCATTTTTTATTTTCCATACCAAAGTCTTGAGCTGGCACTTTTGTCTTGTGTTCCTGGTGTGCCGTCAAATCTGACACACAAGAAGCATCTGAAAACAACAGCTATAAATGACAAAGCTGCTTGTCTTGGCCCACTGGGGTTTGACTTTTGCTGCACAAAACAATCTGATGGGAGACCGGAAAAGACTGTCAATATGTTCATGTTTTGCAAAAGGGAGTTACCCTATCATCGAAGCTATTCTATTTTAAAACAGCATCTCAATGCTAAGCTTGTTGCAGAAACATAGATGCTCCCAAGCTAATGTGACAAACAACACTCCATGTTCCTAACAGAGGTTTTTTTTTTTTTTTTTAATCAGAGAAATTACATGGATGATCAGGGTTTCTTAAAAAAATTCAAAGTTGATTAGGGATATCAGAACTTGCGTCCCACCACTAATAAAAAGACTAGTTGAATTTCTCTGAATGTCTCTGAACCTGGCAAAATGTAATGTTTCAATTGTTGATGACTTTTATGTGTTTTTATTTACTCTTATGTGTTTTATTTGTTTTTGTGTTTTTATGATTCAACGCATACTTTAAATCATAAAAAACAAAAATGCAATGAGGCATTTTGAAAGTGAGCACTTTGAACTGCCTCATTGCTGAAATGTGCGGCACAAATAGACTTGATTGAATGATTGAACTCTGGTCCTCATAGTCACAATCCTTATGTTTTAGTAATGTCTATATTCTCTCACATCTGACTGAAATGATTGCTTTATCTTCTGCATGCCATGTAGTGCGTTTTATACCTGTTTATCAGCCAAAAACGTATGTCTGGGTTATGGCAGAAAGGAAGCACATAAAGGCGTGAGGACCAGTGTTGAGAAATGTTGATCTAAGGCACAGCAGCGGTTTCATTCAAGGATGCAGATAATGTGGGGTACTTCCTCACCAAGGCAGTTGACCTCTTGATAACAGAAGGTCAATCTTCTTTCTTACACCGACCTTAAAGTTTTACTCTGTGTCTTGAAGCCTTTATGCAGAAATATATAGAGTCAAAAAAAGGGAAGCGTTTCCTAAAGCAATAGTGGCTACTGCGCTCTTGTTAGCATTGTTAACCTCAAAATGCTCTTTAAATTACTTCTATACTAAAAATAAATGGAAACAAATTAAATTAGCAACAAGTGGCAAGTGTCATATCAGCTTTTGTCGTCCTTTTGCATCTTTTAGAAAGAGGTGGATCACCTGTCGATGTTAATTTTTATACTCGAACCTCTTTGAGTACATCTCAAAGAGGTTTGAGATGTACTCAAACCTCTTTCCCATTATCACTCTTTTCTTCATAATTACCTGTCAAATCTCTCTTTATATTGGTGATAATCTAAATTACTCATAGGATTTTCTCACTGCCTTGCTTGAATTAAATGTGGTATTAACCTCCCGGCATTCTTGTTAATTTCCAAATGGATTTATTCACATTTTTATTCCTTAAAAGAAACTTACTCTGACAAAAGTATCAAAGTTACCGGTATATTCCACAGCCAGAAATCCCCTACATATTTTGAAGCAGTGCTTTAGGTGAGGCAACTATAGTTTGTCGTGAGATAATGATAGCTTTCAGTTCAGGCCTCATTGACCACCTGGCAGTCAGATGAACCGCTTTTCATGTCGGCGTTTTTATTTGGTTGCTTTTTTATTTACTTTATATGCAAGCAGTAAATGTGTAATTATGAAACGCAGCTGCTAATGTCAGTGATCTTCAACCTAATTCATGTACCCTTTGCCCCGCTTTATTGATTGTTCCCGACTATTAGAGAAGGAAGAAAAACTTGGCTTCTCATGGGCACGTCTTGAAACCTTTATACAGAAATAAACTTGTACATAAATGGCAAATATCGAGCCAAAAGGGGGATGGGGGAAGGAAAAAAAATGAGAACACTGAGAATTTGCCAAGCAGAACAATTTTTATTGCTTAAAAACAGACGAGGGCTGAAAGTCCTCCGTTAACGGCTCTGAGTGAAACCAGCGGTGTTGCTGCAGTCCCCAGGCGATGGTGAACTGTTTGCGTAGCTCGTGCTTCCTCTCTGCCTCTTTGTGTTTCTGCTTTGAACCATGACAAGACAAATGCCAAGGCGAATGTGGACAGAATAAATGAAGAAAATGTTTATAAAATTCTAGAGTAACATGACCACAGATGTTCTTATTTTCCCCTTTTGTGTTAATTTTTATAACCTTTTTCCTAAATTTAAAAACATTCCCTCCCTGCCTGTTTTTTTTTGTGTGTGTTATTTTTCAATGTTTCTTTTATTGTTTTCTCCATTTTCTTCTTGTGTTGCAAAACATACAATTCTAGTTGTTGACTCTTTTTTTTATGTCCATATGCTTGTGTCTTTGCTAAAGTAATCCACAAACTTGCATTTAGTCCACTGTTGTTTCTTAACCCTCTTTTTCAATTATTCTCCAGTACTTTTCCTGCTGTTTTCTTTCACCTACATGGTGTTTGAGTTACTTTATCAATATAGGCTCATGCTGTGTGATAACATTGTGAATAATATTGTTAAGAGAAAATTAAATTTGTGAAATTGAGTTAAAAATTGAAGCGGGGAACGTGTGGCCTGTGTCTGCACATGAATGTGTGGGGATATCGACTTACCGGTCACAGGCATTTCCAAACACACACACATGAATACACGCACACACTCAACCTTTTCATCCTCACACACTTTTCGGGACTCGTCTTATTTTTTGGATACTATCATCCAAAATCTTCCTTTAGGAATAATAAAACATGTAATGTAATTACTTTCAAAGTCAACGATGCAACATTCTCTAATGCTGCATTCGTGTAATTGTTTTAATTCTTATCGCAGACATTTCTTAAATCTATTTATCTTTAAAGCAAATAGTTCTGTATTCAAATAAGTGAATCCTTTGTTTTCACAAAATGTCTGAATGAATTTGTCTTAAATTTGTACCAGAGCAAAGTAAGTCATAATTGTTAATCAGAATGAAAATGGACACATTGTTTTCAAAAATGTCTATAAGAAGACACCAAAGTAGTGAAGAGAGCATATCTGTGTGTAAGTTAATTTCTTGTTGAACCCAGATGTTTTGTATGAAGCATTAATAATAACCTGCATTATGAAGACCAAGAAACACATCAGACAGGTCATGGATCAGGTTGCGAAAACGTTGCATCCTAATGTCTGAAAATCTCATAGTTCACTTTAGTCAATCGACTGAACAAATGGAACGACTACAGCAAAACCTACTGACTCAGGGCCGTCCACCTAAACAGACAAAATTTAAGACAACTTTAATAGAAGAAGGAGCCAAGAGGCTCACAGTAACTCTAGGCACTTCACAGCTTCAATGAAGGAATCTGTTGACAGAAAAACTATTGAAGAAAGTGGTCTGGGTGGGTGCTGTGGTGGCGCAGGGGTTAAACCTTAGTTGCAGGTTTGATATCTGGCCTGGTGACCTTTGCTGTATGTCTTCTTTATCTCTCTTTACTTACTTTCCTCCCTTAACATTTTCAAATAAAGGCCACTAGAGCCAAGACAACCTTTAAAGAAAAGAATATGCTCTGGTCAGATGAGAGCTAAACTGGTCCATTTGGCCCACCTGCAAAACTCTTTGCTTGGCAGAAATCTTATAAGACCCATCATTGTGAACATGACATACCCACAGAAACATGGTGGCTTCAATCTCATCTTCTGTAGGAACAGCAAAGTTCTTTAGAAATATAAGAAGATGAATTCATGGCAATGCTGAAGGAAAACCTGCAAGAGGTTGCAGAAAAATCAATGTTGTTTGAGCAGAACAGCAACTGCAAACGTACAGTTAGAGCTACAATGGGATAGCTTAAGTTATGTATAATTATGTGTTAAACAGTCCAGACCAAACTCCAATTAAAAGGTTGTCACAAGATTTGAAAACTGATGTTTGTTGACGTTTCCCACCCAATCTGACTGAACTTGAGCTATTTTGTGAAGACAAATATTGCAGCTATTTTAGTCTTTAGATTTGCAAAGAGCTGTTAGAGCACATCACAGAAGACCTGCAGGTATAATTGAAGCAAAATATGGTTTTGCAATGTTTTGACTAAGAAAGCTTAAGAAAATGTCTACCACACTTTGAAACCCATTCAATTTTCTGTCTTACTATCATTCTCTGCTTTGTGTTGCTCTCTTTTGTAAAATCTTAAAGACATCTACTGAAGTTTGAGGTTACAATATGACAAAGTGCAAAAAACTTAAAATGATATGAGCAATTTTGCAAGACATTGTACACACATTGGTCAGCATTTATAAATTGTGCAACTATATCACAATTACTGGCAGGAGAATTTGCACAAACTACATTTATTTATCCAAACTGAAAATATTGCAGTTTGGAATAAAAATCCCTAAAGTACTCCAGTGATGAATCTATCTGGCATGATTCTTACTACTATACGGATTGCACTTTGGCAGAAAGCTCTCCATAGATCACTCAGGGTTACCGATGTCACAGCCAACATTTATTCCTCAAGAGGTCCTACACAGTATAATAAGATTTCAACATACCACTCAAGGCACGATTCCAAGTTCAAACTCATTGTTCTTTCAGGAAAGCCAGCAGATGACTGAGCAATATCTGCTTATATTGCTTATATCTGCAGTAAAAGCAGATATTGCTCAGTCATCTGCTGGCTGCAATATAAGCAGATTTTTTTTATTATTATTATTAAGTTACAATGACACAGAATCGCCGGTTTGCTTTGCAGAAACAAAACTGTGATGTCAGCACATTTCAGGGATGAGTAGTGTCCTGATCTAAATAGTGAACATCCACTCTGATCAGATCTGAAACAGACTGTTTAGCTGTTTTGCTCTTGTTTGTCTTCCAGTTAATGGGGCCTACTGCTCAGAGAAGGATGGCAGCTCTGAGCTGAGCAATGCAGAGGGTACCCTAATGCGATGTGGGCAAAGCCTGGCACTGCCAGCGGGGGGCCACTCAGAAGGACTCTACCCCCCGAGCCTCCACTGCAGCAGACCAGCATCCGATCTCCTTCTGCAGGATGGCCTGCCCCATGAAAGCAGGTAAAACCGTCACAACTTCTTGCTTTTTTTCTCCATTTAAAGTTTGAATATGACTTAATTTGAACATAGTATTTCTGATAAAATGCAGATAAATTATGTTGACACAACAAGTGATCATACATACATTATTTACACAAATGCAATTAATCGCAATGCAAATCTGTAATGTTTTGAAGAATATCATAGCAGATTTGTTGATAGCAGCTTTAACATATTTGTTGCCTATACACCAACATTCTACTCTTTCATATTGTCTCTCAATATCATCTATAGAACTAAACAGGTAAAGGTGCTTTTGAATCAAAAAAAGAGGTGACCAATTCTTTTATTAAAAACACTGATGACATGGTCTCCCAGTTCTTCTCTCCAATCCTGACTAGCGTTAGCTCTTTTCTTTCTTTTCCTTCCCTGGTAAACTCAGACTCAGGGACAAAGACTATAGCCGCATGAGACAGACAGGAGAAAAGCGAGCTCTTCTCACATCACTCAGGGGCTTTGGACAAAATCCATAATGAGCCAGCTGACAGGAATGATTATGTCGGAGATCACAGCAACGCATGGAGAAACATGACCCGGGTTATCCATTCAGGAGGGCAAAGATTCCCACCATAATACACAGTATTGTAAACGGCGACCCTTCATAGGGCGCAATTATGCCACCAAAACAGGTGACTCCTTATTTATCCCCAATGCTGGGTTGGGTTTAACCCCTTTGTGTCATCAAAGCCTGTCAGATGGACACACTAGCCAGTGGCCTCTCAGTCTC